>NC_090268.1:228629472-228955901 GCF_040414725.1 Anabrus simplex | reverse complement strand
TTAAAATTTTAATTTTATGAGAACTTCAACACACAACCTATGTTAGGAAAGTAGGGTTGTGGTCATTTACAATTCGAAGTTAATGGTTTAATAACTTTCCCTTGTAAGCAGCTAAATATTCTTAATTTTTCATAATAAAGACTTTATTGATCAGTCTTTGTGCCTGGGATTGTAACCCTTGTAACTCCACTTACATCACATTTGTTTGAAGACTTCAACCACTGTTTAAGTGACTCAATTTCTATGAAACACTTTTCCGCCCTGTCAATGCTTTATTTAGATTTTATTATAATTATCTACCTTACATGTTTCAAGAGCTACTGTTCTGTTCTTCAGCGGTGCAAAAACATCAGACAAAATCCTTGGACTTGATACATTTGTACAATACAGTTATCAACAAAAATTATACATAAATCCTGAAATTGTTAAAATATTTATTTTGTGTCTAAACTGTTCACCTGCACTTACTATGTCATTTAGTAAAAACTTCAAAAATATAATAATTTTCAAATGATAAAATGCATCGGGAGATGGTGGGTTCGAATCCCACTGTCGGCAGCACTGAAGATGATTTTCCATGGTTTCCCATTTTCACACCAGGCAAATGTTGGGGCTGTACCTTAATTAAAACCACGGCCACTTCTTTCCCACTCCTAGCCCTTTTATATCCCATCATCGTCATAAGACCTGTCTGTGTCAGTGCGACATAAAACAAGAGAAAAAAAAATCATAAAATGAATAAAACCTACTTATTCATTATATACTAAAATTTAAAATCTGCCCTGTTCTTGAAACTTCTTCTTTCCCTAAGTCCTTATTTACATCTAAAAAATAAAATAAAAATATTTCTTTGCATCTAAACTTTTCACTTACACTTACTATGTCATTTAGTTTTCATCCATTCCTTCTTTCCAGATTCTTTCTGGGTAGGGTAGTGAACCAAAGCCCTCCACCTTACTCGATCTTTCCACCATTCCTCTTCTAGTACTTTATTGCTATCGAGTCCTCTATTTGCAATACAGTCCACAACAGAGCTCCTCCATCTCATTCTAGGCCATCCCCTAGGCCTCTTTCCAGTCTCTGTATCCATGAATGTTCTCTTTGGTATTCTCTCTCCTGGCATTCTCATCATGTGTCCAAATGATTCTAGCTTTGCTATATCAATCTCTTCTTGAATTTTACACACTCCCATGCTTCTCCTTATTTCCTCATTTGTATTCTATCTCTTCTTGTCTTTACCTGTATGCTCCTCAAGAACCTTATTTCAGCTGCTTGTATCTTACTTTGGTTCCGCTTAGTCAACGTTCAGGCTGCTGAAGCATAGGTCAGTATAGGTTTATAATAGGACGAGTATAAAACCTTGCACTTCATTGGCACATCTTTGTTCCGTACAATGTCTCTGACACACTGATAGAAACTTGCAAGCTGCTGTATTCTTAAATCAATTTCTCCATCCAAATTTCCATCTTGTGACATCGTGCGGCCCAAATATTAAAAAATTTTCACTACTTTAAGAGGTTCATTTCCTATTTTTATCACTCCCCTGGATTTTCTGTTACCTCTTGTCATGATCAGAGACTTGCTTTTCGCAGTACTAATCTTCATTCCCAAATTTCTTATCTCCTTATTCCATAAATCAACTTGTGTCTTTACTTTCTCTTCATTATCTCCCCAAACTACGATGTCATCAGCAAAGAGCATAGACTTTATTTGCTCGCCCATCATCTTCTCCTTGATATTATGTAGAATTTTATCCATGATGATAATGAAGAGTAAGTGAGACAATACACTTCCTCTGTCTTAAGCCTGTCTCAACTCTGAACCATTCAGTTTGACCCACTTTGGTTCTAACACAGCTTTTGCAATTTTGATACAATGCTATTACCATATGCATTGTTTCATTCCCAATCTGTCTCTCTGTCAATGTTTTCCGTTCCAAATTCCTTGGGACACTGTCATATGCCTTTTCAATATCTAGAAACGTTACTACCATGTCCTTTCCATATTCCCAATACCTTTCCATCATTTGACACAATGTAAATATTGGGTCAAATATGGACCTGCCTCTTCTGAACCCATACTGGTGTTCTTCCAATTTTCCCTCTACTCCGTCTCTTATTCGTTTATCCAAGATTCTTTCAAGGATCTTAGCTGTATGAGGTATCAGTGTCACTCCTCTGTAATATTCACATTGCTTCCTGTCTCCTTTCTTGAAAATTGGTATAATGACCCCTTTCATCCACTCTTTTGAAACAGTCTTTTCTCTCCATATCACTCTGAAGAGTATATACAACAATTGTAGACCAACTGCTCCTGCTGATATTATCATTTTTATGGTGACCTCATGAATTCCAGCTGCCTTGCCTCGTTTCATTCTTTTAGTGGCCCACTCAGTCTCAGCCATAGACATCTCATTTTCTTTATCTTCCACCTGCACTAAATCTGGTTCTTTGATTTCTCCTTGTACTGAGGTATTTTGCACATTTTAAAGCTGTTCAGGGTATTTTCCCCACCTCTGCAATATATCCTGCTTCTGTGTCATCACTTCCTCCTGTTCATTTTTAATGAAGTTAGCACCTTCACCTGGGTTTTTCTTCTTTTTTTACCCACTGGAATAAGATCCTTTTGCTTCCAGTTGTATCTTCTTGGAGAGATTCAGTAAATTTTTGCCAGCATTTCTTTTTCTCTTCTTGAACCACCTTGGAGCACTTCCTCTTGCAGTGCCTGTATTCCGTTTTGCATTCTGTTGTTCTGTTTGTCAGCCATCTTTTCCAAGCTTGTTTCTTCCATTTAACTATATATTTTACCCTTTCATAACACCAGAGCTTTTCTTGATCATTCTTCCTTCCTGATACTCTTCCACAGGTCTTTTCTGCAGACTCCACCATGACTGTTTTGAAGTATGCCCTTTCTTCTTCTTCGACCCTTCTGATGTCTTCCTTTGGTATACTTGTTTTAATGTCTGTCTGGAACTCTTCATTTTTTTCCTTTCCTACAATTTCCATACCCCTAGCTTTCTCTGCCTAATCTCGGTCATCTTTTGTATATTTCCCATCTTTAGCTTAGCTATCAATACTCTGGGATATCCTTCAAAAGATTCACTTGGGACTGCGGTTACATCTACCAACATTTTCCTGTTACCTTTCTCGACCAAAATGTAATCTATCAGAGTTTTGATTTTGTTACCCCAATTATATCTTGTTATCTTCTGACTGTTTTTCTTTCGAAACCATGTGTTACCAATGATCAGCTCATTTCTTCTACAAAAGTCTACCAAAATATCCTCAGCCTTGTTTCTCTTCCCATATCCAGATGGTCCTATAATCTCTTCATCTCCTTTTCTTTCCTGACCTACTTGAGCATTCATGTCTTCTATGATCACCTTCAAGATATTCAAGGTATTCCTCTAGATCCGTATCTGTATTTCCTGTTTGTGGAGCATACCCTTGAATAATATCTGTAAGACCAGTTTCAAGTCTCACTCTGGCCTTAATCAACCTGTCATTTACGTTATCCACCAATTATAGGTATTCCTTTAGGTCTTTCCTAATTATGAGACCTACACCATTTTTGGCTTCTCTTCCTTCACTATAGTATAAGGTGTATCCTTTCTGTAGTTTCCTTTCACCATTTCCTTTCCATTTGGTCTCACGTATTCCCAGCAATGCTATATCTTTGACAACCATACAATCTACAATTACTTCCACTTTCCCTGTTAGTGTCACTACGTTGATGGTCGCTATCTTGTGATTTAGTAAAAAAAATTAAAAATAGAATAAATTTCAATCATAAAATGAATAAAACCTATTAAGTTAGTCACTATATGCTAAAATTTAAAATGCTTTCTGCTCTGTTCTTGAAACTTCTCCTTTCCGTAAGTTCTTATTTACACCTAAAAAAGAAAACATTATATTTAAATTTCTAATCAGTAATTCAAATATCTTATTTGTATATTTTATTGCAATAATTGTCAATTAACTTACTGCTATAGTTCTAAGACCTTTCATATAAATCAAAATTTCTCCTCTTAATCCCATCCGACCATGTGAGCCATTTTTAACCATCAAGTTCCTTTAAATAAACAACCAATGAAACCAACTTTAGAGACTTTTTTTTTTTTTTTTTTAACGAAAAAGCTGACAACTCAGATGACGAATTTTATTTTTACTTCAATTTCAGCTGGTACCAAATTCGTCAAAATTAAAACAACATTACACTTGTCTGAACCAAACAAACATGTCCTTGCTCCTTTGCTTGCTGCCAATGACCTTATGAGGTGAGCTGCTACTTGTTGCTGTGCTGCCGGTTATGTAATGTAGGGAAGGGGAGGGGGAGCGTGTCAACGACCAGAACTGTTTCTTTTGCTCTATCTTTCTCTCCTTTTTCTTTATTTGATTGTACACTAATTTGTTCATCGCATTTTCTTCATTCAGCGGTTCATTTAAATTATTTTCATTATTGCTTCTCCGGTGTAGATAAACACATATTTTCTCTAGAGCGTCCATTAATTTTCCTTTCGTTGTCGTGTGCAGTATTTCCATATCTTTACCTATTTCTGTAAAATTATGATTGTACTCCTCCATGTGTTCACTCATTGCTGAGAACCTTTTGTGTCTTGTGCATTCACGTGCTCCTTGTATCTCGTCTCCAAACTCCTACCTGATTGTCCTATATATTTCTTTCCACAACTTTGGCACTTGACGCAATATACTCCCAATTTATTGAACTTACTGGACCTATTAACCTTATGTGATTGAATAAATCTTATTATTGTTGTTTGTCTTAAACGCAATGTCAGGGCCGTTTTTGTTAATTTTATTTCATACAAGTGTGTCTTTTGGAATTTTATTACTGCCACATTCTTCCTTTCCTTCTTTTTCTTTTTCCAAAGTTGATCTGTGTTTGTTTATTAACTTGCTCTTTATTTTGCCCACATATTTCTTTGAATATCCATTTCTATTTGCGATCTCAAATATTGTATTCATTTCTTTTTTGAAAGCACCGAGCTCGATAGCTGCAGTTGCTTAAGTGCGGCCAGTATCCAGTATTCGGGAGATAGTGGGTTCGAACCCCACTGTTGGCAGCCCTGAAGATGGTTTTCCTTGGTTTCCCCATTTTCACACCAGGCAAATGCTGGGGTTGTACCCTAATTAAGGCCACGGCCGCTTCCTTCCCATTCCTAGCCCTTTTCTGTCGCATCGTCACCGTAAGACATATCTGTGTCAGTGTGACGTAAAGCAACTTGCTTTTTTGAAAGCTTGTCTTTTTAAGGGGAATTTAAGGGCCCTACTGATCATACTGTAAAATGTTGCCTTCTTCTGCTGCCCTGGGTGGTTGGAGTCCTTTCTTAAATAGACAAGCTTTCGAAAAAGAAATTAATACATTATATGAGATCGCGAATAGGAAGTTCACCTGCATACACCCCAGCGTCAGTGGGTAGGGTCTGACACATCCCACTCTGATGAGTCTAGTGTCAGACCTAAGACAAAATGCTGGTTAATAGAGCAAACGCCTGAAAAGCCTTACATCTGATCTGTTTTTGACATTTTTAGAAATGGATATTCGAAGAAATCTGTAGACAAAATAAAGAGCAAGTTAATAAATAAACACAGATCAAATTTGGAAAAAGAAAAGAAAGGAAGAATGTGGTGGTAATAACATTCCACAACTGACACTTGTATGGAATAAAAATATTTTTAACACAAAGGGCATTGACATTGTGTTTAAGACAAACAACAATAAAAAGAGGATTTCATTCAATTCACATAAGGTTAATAGGTCCATTAAGTTCAATAAATTAGGAGTATATTGCATCAAGTGCTAAAGTTGTGGAAAGAAATGTATAGGACAATCAGGCAGGAGTTTGGAGACAAGATACAAGGAGCACGTGAATACAGTAAAACACAAAAGGTGAACACATGGAGGAGTACAATCATAATTTTACGGAAATAGATAAAGCTATGGAAATACTGCACATGACAACGAAAGGAAAATTAATGGACGCTCTAGAGAAAATATGTATATATATGTAGACCAGAGAAGCAATAGTGAAAATAATTTAAATGAACAGCTGAATGAAGAAAATGCGATGTACAAATGAGTGTACAATCACATAAGGAAAAAGGAGAGAAAGAGAGAGCGAAAGACCCCCTCCCCTACATTACGTAACGGGCAGCACAGCGACAAATAGCAGCTCACCTCGTAAGGTCATTGGCAGCAAACAGAGGAGCAAGGATATGTTTGTTTGGTTCAGACAAGTATAATGTTGTTTTAATTTTGACAGATTTGGTATCAGCTGAAACTGAAGTAAGTAAAAATAAAATTCTCTAGTCATCTGAGTTGTCTTTTTCGTTTTTTTTTTTTTTAAAAAAAAAAGGTCTCTAAACTTGGTTTTACTGGTTGTTTATTTAAAGGAACTTTACGGTTAAAAATGGCTCGCATGGTCGGACGGGATTAAGAGGAAAAATTCCAATTTATGTGAAAGATCTTAGAGCTATAGCAGTAAGTTAATCGACAATTATTGGAATAAAATATACAAATAAGATATTTGAATCACTGATTAGAAATTTAAATATAATGTTTTCGTTTTAGGTGTAAATAAGGACTTAAAATAAAGGAGAAGTTTCAAGAACAAAGCAGAAAGCATTTTAAATATTAGCGTATAGTGACTAATTTAATAGGTTTATTCATTTTATGATTGAAAATTATTCAATTTTAAATTTTTTTACTAAGTGACATAGTAAGTGTAAGTGAACAGTTTAGATGCAAAGAAATATGTTTATTTAATTTTTTAGATGTAAATAAGGACTTAGGAAAGAAGAAGTTTCAAGAACAGATCAGATTTTAAATTTTAGTGTATAGTGAATAACTTAATAGCTTTTATTCATTTTATGACTTGAAAATTATTCTATTTTTAAAGTTTTTACTAAATGACATAGTAAGTGTAAGTGAACAGTTTAGACACAAAAGAAATATTTTAATGATTTCAAGATTTATGTATAATTTTTGTTGATGACTGTATTGTACAAACGTATCAAGTCCAAGGATTTGGTTTGATGTTTTTTCACCGCTGAAGAAGAGAGCAGTAGCTCTCGAAACATATATGGTAGATAATTATAATAAAATGTAAAGTATTGACAAGGCGGAAAACTGTTTCATAGAAATTCATAAGTCAACAGGGACAAGATTGAACCAACATGGTTAAAATAATCAAAGTTTAAGTGACTGTCACTGTGTACAATTCTCTTTCTTAAAACCTTGCGAAGAACTTGTCCTGGAAATAGAACATCTTTCCATACCCTCTCTGTCTCTCTTGTCCCCCCACTGTATTTACCGAAGATGGCTGCCAGTGCTTTCCATCTGTTTCTCCATAGTACTCGATAGTGAGAATGGACAAAATCCGGAACTGCCCATCATACTAACAACAAAACTTTGTGTGGCATTAACCTTAGTTGTAGAAAGTATTTGGGTGTTTTACCAATGTCCAACCACTAATATACTTTGCTTACAGTTATTGTGCAGAATCCACTTTTTATCACACATCATAATTTGGAGTTTGTTCTAGTGCAGTTCTCCTTCCGGTCTTGTAGTACTCAGCAGTTGTTTTTTCCCCTTTCCCCCCAGTGCATGGTCAGAACAGCAGAAATGGTTGAAACGGAAATACTGAATTGTCGAACAAGTTTCCCAAAGGTGCTGCAAGGATTTGTCTCCCTGCATGCCTTTAAAGTATCATTATCCACACTTGATATGCATCATCTGCCTTTCTTATCTTGGAGACTGTTTCCTGGCACAAATATTTTCTGATCAGCAATGCACCATTTGTTTGGAAGTTGAATCTTCATCCCATAACATTACATTACTGTTTCTCCATAGTACTCGATAGTGAGAATGGACAAAATCCGGAACTGCCCATCATACTAACAACAAAACTTTGTGTGGCATTAACCTTAGTTGTAGAAAGTATTTGGGTGTTTTACCAATGTCCAACCACTAATATACTTTGCTTACAGTTATTGTGCAGAATCCACTTTTTATCACACATCATAATTTGGAGTTTGTTCTAGTGCAGTTCTCCTTCCGGTCTTGTAGTACTCAGCAGTTGTTTTTTCCCCTTTCCCCCCAGTGCATGGTCAGAACAGCAGAAATGGTTGAAACGGAAATACTGAATTGTCGAACAAGTTTCCCAAAGGTGCTGCAAGGATTTGTCTCCCTGCATGCCTTTAAAGTATCATTATCCACACTTGATATGCATCATCTGCCTTTCTTATCTTGGAGACTGTTTCCTGGCACAAATATTTTCTGATCAGCAATGCACCATTTGTTTGGAAGTTGAATCTTCATCCCATAACATTACATTACATTTCTGCTGCTGTATGTCCAAGTTGGAACTCGTGCAATAATATTACCCAAGATGTTGCACAGAGCTCTGCAACATCTGCAGTTATGTGTTATATAGTATATTAGGACAATTTGCTTTGAGTATTATTCATGATTCTGCCAGTCCTGTGTAGTAGGAGTTAGAAGTAATTAAATTTGCACATGGGACAATTTGCCCATGTATTTCTGAACAACCTAGTAAGTATACATTGAAGGGCAGTGCCAACTGAAGCAAAATGCCATAAGGAGTGTTGTCTAATTTAAAAAAATAACTTTCAGAATATATAAAATGTTGTTATTGTTGTTTGAGTCATCTGTCCATAGACTGATTTGATGCAGCTCTCCATGCCACCCTACCCTGTGCTAACCTTTTCATTTCTACGTAACTATTGCATCCTACATCTGCTCTAATCTGCTTGTCATATTCATACCTTGGTCTACCCCTACCGTTCTTACCACCTACACTTCCTTCAAAAACCAACTGAACAAGTCCTGGGTGTCTTAAGATGTGTCCTATCATTCTGTCTCTTCTTCTCATCAAATTTAGCCAAATCGATCTCCTCTCACCAATTCGATTCAGTATCTCTTCGTTCGTGATTCGATCTATCCATCTCACCTTCAGCATTCTTCTGTAACACCACATTTCAAAAGCTTCTATTCTCTTTCTTTCTGAACTAGTTATCGTCCATGTTTCACTTCCATACAATGCCACGCTCCACACGAACGTCTTCAAAAACATCTTTCTAATTCCGATATCAATGTTTGAAGTGAGCAAATTTCTTTTCTTAAGAAAGCTCTTCCTTGCTTGTGCTAGTCTGCATTTTATGTCCTCCTTACTTCTGCCATCATTAGTTATTTTACTACCCAAGTAACAATATTCATCTACTTCCTTTAAGACTTCATTTCCTAATCTAATATTTCCTACATCACCTGCCTTCGTTCGACTGCACTCCATTACTTTTGTTTTGGACATTTATTTTCATCTTGTACTCCTTACCCAAAACTTCATCCATACCATTCAGCAACTTCTCGAGATCTTCTGTAGCCTCAGATAAAATAACAATATAATCGGCAAATCTCAGGGTTTTGATTTCCTCTCCTTGGACTGTGATTCCCTTTCCAAATTTCTCTTTGATTTCTTTTACTGCCTGTTCTATGTAAACATTGAAAAGGAGAGGGGACAAACTACAGCCTTGCCTCACTCCTTTCTGTATTGCTGCTTCTTTTTCAAAGCCCTCGATTCTTATCACTGCAGACTGATTTTTATACAGATTGTAGATAATTCTTCGTTCTCGGTATCTGATCCCTATCATATCTTCAGAATCATAAATAGCTTGGTCCAATCAACATTATTGAATGCCTTTTCTAGATCTACGAATGCCATGTACGTGGGCTTGTCCTTCTTGATTCGATCCTCTAAGATCAGACGTAAAGTCAGGATTGCTTCATGTGTTCCTACATTTCTTCTGAAGCCAAATTGATCTTCTTCCAACTCAGCTTCAACATGTTTTTTCCATTCTTCTGTAAATAATACAGTAGAACCTCGATAATTCAAAATCGGTTAATTCAAAATCCCGCCTAATTCGAAGAAGCTCTCGTTCCCGGAAACATGAAATACAGTTTTGCATGTTATTTCAATTGTTTAATTCGAAATACGGATAATTCGTAATTCGAAGTACAATTTCGGCCCCATTACCGAAATTCAGACTTTTAATTCGAAACTGCCTTTACATTTTAAAACAATAGTATGTTACAGAGTAATTTCAACTCGAAATTTATCCGCTCCGCTTCATAATAGAACGCGCGTTCCGGAACGTGGAGGGTTAGCTTTCCGCACTTACACTCACTTCGGTGGGTCTACAGTGCGCTTCATGATTGCTAAGTTGAATGAAATTGGAATTCTTTTGTATTCAACCTTTTAAGAAACGCCGTAATATCACGCAACATGCAGTGTGCGGGAAAACAGAATCTGCGAACACTGGCAATGCCGACAGTTGACGAATAAACGTGGCTCATACAATAAATTTGCAGGCCTGAACAATATTGTCATGGCCGGTAAAACTGCATTGCTTTATTTTAATGCGAGCCCAAACAGTCATATGGTTTTAAAGGAGAAATTGCCAGCCGGGAAATCGTACAAGGGTGAGGGATGGGGGTCATAGTAGTGCATTGCAATGCACATGGGCGCGAGATACTTTATCCCCTCGTCATAGGAAAGTTTGATAAGCTACAATGTGTCAAGGGCGTCAGGCACTTTCCATGCCAGTACAAAGCATCTAAAAATGCAAACAGTACAGAAATCCAAAAAGATAATGCATTTGCACAGGGGAACCGGCATAATTTATTCTCGTCTTTGAATTGTGCGATTTTTTTCTTTCGTTGAGTGAGGTTATGTTTGTCAGTGATTTATCCAAGTGCATTATTTGAACATTGTAAATGCACCTTGTTGGATACATTTCGGAAATAGTTTTTTCCATGGCATTTGGAAGGTTTAAACTGTGAACCGAGGTGATTGCATGTATTAATGGGTCTTAGAATACTTTGTGACGCAGCAAGTGTTTACATTTCTGAAGTACGAGAGAAGTACCATGGCGGGAAATCGTACAAGGATAGAGTCATAGGAAAGTTCGATTTTAAGGGCATTGGGTACTTTCTGTGTAAATACAAGGCATCTAAAATGCATACAGTATAGTAATCCAGTTAATAAAGCACTTGTACATGGGAGCCAGCATAGATTTCTCCTCGTCTTTGAATCGTGCTTTTTTCTTTTTCTTTCTTTTGTTGCGTGAGGTTAGGTTTACCAGTGAGATATCCGAGTGCATTATTTGAATACTGTAAATGCACCTTCTTGGATACATTTTGAAAATAGTTCTTTTTTCATGGCATTTGAAAGGTATAAACCGTGAATCAAGGTTAACTGCATGCAGTAACGGGCCTTAGAATATTTAGTAACGCGGCAAGGATTGGCACTTCTGAATTGCAAATTGGCGGTTAATTCGAAATCACGTAATTCGAAGTCCGATTTTTTAGTCCCAACGACTTCAAATTAACGAGGTTTTACTGTACGTGTTAAAATTTTGCAGGCATGAGATACTAAACTAATGGTGCGGTAGTTTTCACACCTGTCAGCACCGGCTTTCTTGGGAATAGGTATAACAACATTCTTCCGAAAATCGGATGGGACTTCTCCTGACTCATACATCTTGCCATGCTGGTTGCTACATACTGATGTATGTAAAAGGTGGTCCAGGAAGCTCCTGATTTTCAAATATATTTTTATATACTATAGTACTGTATATAGTTTTTTTGCAAATTCTAGCAATTATGTCCCGTTTGTAATGGAAAATTTTCACAGTGCAGTCTTTCTTAATTTGAAAATCTAGTCACCTTAAGCTAATAGGATTGTTTCATGATTTTTTTTACTCTCTTATTGATTACAGCAGTGTGCATGTATGAGTTATAATGTTTGTGTACTATTATAGCGGGTGTCCACAATTAAACCAACAGTGCTCAGCATGGCTCAGGGCGGGCTGTATTGATCGTAGGAATCTGAAATTTCTTAGATATGCTAACTAAGCAATGTGCTCGCGAATTATGGTACAAAACTGTTAGTTATAAGTCTTTCCACCAGGCAAAAATATGGCATTGTAATCAGTGACAGGGTCACAGAAAAATGGCAGGAAAGATCAAACACATGACAAAGTTGGTTTTGGCACTTTTATTAATATTTATGGTTACAAACACTGTTCAGTATGTCCTCGCAACTCAGCAATATGCTGCGTCCATAACGCGGTATGGTCTACAGTTGCCCGCAGCATATCTGGTGAAATCAGAGCGACTTATCTTTGTATGCTAGTCTCTAGATCAGGCAGAGACCGGATATGTCTCTGATACACACGATCGTTCTAATGTCCCCACAACCTCAAGTCACATGGATTTAGGGGGATTTAAATGCCACGCATCTGGAAATTGCCAAAAGATGATGCGGTCATTACAGAAGGTTTCTCACACTTGCAGAGGAAGTTTCCCGAGGAACTGACGTCAGAGTTACGGAATAGTGCATGTTCTGGCTGCTTACAGCACCATATTTTCACCTGGTAGCAAGACTTAGAACTAATAAGTTTTGTGGCATAATTCGCAAAGAGCACATCTATGAAATTTAAGACTCCTGCAACCATTATAGCCCGTGCTGTGCCGCATTGAGCACCGTCAGTTTAATTGTGGACACCTGATATTTAGCATCTGAGTACTCTAGGTTTGGTGATAGGAAATTTTTTTGTTCAGAGAAGGGATTTTATTGGAACCTCTTTCAGGAAGGATGCATTTCCTTAAGAATTCATGCTGTTCATTTTTAGTAAAAACGAAAAGGACAAATGTCATTTGGTGGATGGTTAAAATGTTAAATGAATAATAATTCTTGCAATAAATTGATGTGATTAAATGAAAATGAATGTGCATAGAACTAAATGAGGCCACAGAATTAGTTAAAGATAGAGATTGTGGCAGTGATTAGTAAATTCACAGAGGCTTGCAGACTGAATGCCAAAAGGCATAACAGTCTATAATGAAGATGTATGATATAACTTGCAAAATTCTATTTTTAAAATACTGTAGCCTAGATATTTTGCTGAAGGAGTATGAAATTAAATCTTTCAGTGTGAATGTTCTGTAAGGCTACAATTTGTTTCCTTATTTCAAATGGACAGTTTCTAACATATATCCTCTCACTGATCAAAAGTTCACTTCCTCATATCATGATCCCAGGAGCGGAGGTTTGATCCTGACCAGAATAGTCTACTTTTGAAAACAACAAAAATGTTGTTTCTTCATGTCATAGTTGTAGGCATGTTAAAGACCTCTGGTGATGCACTCGCCATCCAGTTATCAAAATTGACTACCCTGCCTTAGAAATCATGCAGTGAAGTTGGATCATTGGTACTGGTTCACACACCCCACCCCCACCTAAATGACACCGTTTCAGGCGGGCTGCAATCCAGTAGCAGGGACCACATTATCATTATTAATTAAAAACTTCCTCCTCTTTGAAACCCAAAGTTTGTTGATATTATTATTTTCACCAGTTGGACCGTGTTTGTACTTCATGATTGTACAGGTTGCTGACGTTTCAAATATATTGTATTCTTTATAAAAGGGACTAGTCTACTCTTACTCACTGTGAAGTAATCAGTCCCCTCAGGAAACTTGACTTGCTCATTAATTCCATTTAACATTTAACTTTTCTCTCAAAAAACTCATTGCAACTCAGAGCTCACAAGGGAACCCTGTGATTTTCCCGCATCTGATTTTTATGACACTTAGTAATAATGGATGCATTGTAGTTAAAGTAACATCCGTAAGGTAGTTTTTTTGGAGCTCGTTTTATCACAAGTTATTGAAAGGATAGCTTCGAAGGCAAGTTGGTCATGCGGTTAGAGACACGCAGCTGTGAGGTTGTATCCGAGAGATAGTGTGTTTGAACCCCACTGACGTAGCCCTGAAAAGGGTTTTTCATGGTTTCTCATTTTCAAACCAAGCAAATGCTGGGGCTGTACCATAATATTAAGGTCATGGCTACTTCCTTCCCACTCCTAGGCCTTTCCTATCTTATAATCTCCATAATAAGACATATCTGTATCGGTGCAATGTAAAGCCAATTTAAAAAAAAGAAAACTTTGAATTCCTCCCAGAAGTTAGGCAAGCTGAAATCATCTGTGTTAAAATGTAACATAGAAATTATGTTTAAACGTTACTTTTGCTCAGACCTATCAGAACATGCATCTTATTTAAACTTGAATGTGATGAGGGCAGTGCAGATTAGTGTAGCTGTACAACACAATGTTCGATGCACAGTTTATTATCATGCCAGGAATATGCCATGAAAATATCTTCTTCACAGTTATCTACACTGTAGATATATAAATTGATGCCTAGAACATTTGATTATCGAATAGGAGAAACAATAGGAGTAAAACCAGCTGCTTGTCAGGCAGAGCGAGGCATTGGCTGATACTCTGATGAAGTTAGCTGATTATAAATAAGATTGCATTTTCATGATGAAAATTCTGTCATGAAGATTTTGTTACTTTGAAGTGCTTTCATCACATTAATTTTCTGTTTTGCAGGTAAGTTATACTAAATAATAATAATAATAATAATAATAATAATAATAATATGAATTATTATTATTTTCAAATAGAGATGGTTGTTCCAGTAGGGACTGAGTTGAGATAACATTTAAACTTAATTTCTATCTTACAATTTACCAAAAGGTTTTTCAAATTGCTTAACCACTGGAAGGAACTCAAAGTTTTCCTTTCAATTACTCAAGATAAAAAGTACTGGGAAACAAACTACTTCACAGATATTACTTTTACCTCAGTGCACGCATTATTACGAAGTTTCATAAAAGTCAAAAGTGGGAAAATCGTGAAACAAAGGTGAAAAAGGCATAATTTTCGGTACCCACTGATTTGGCCGTTCCATCTGTGAGATTTCTGGCAAGTTTCAGATACTATGTTCAACAGTTAGTGGTGAAGTGGAAATGCCAGGGAGTTGTACAAACTCCACCTTGACCAGAAAAGCCAAAATGGTTAACAGATGAAAAGATGGAGACCGTTGATGCCTTCAATATGTGGTGAAGTTAAACTGGCAAGCCTCATTTGAAACCAAGGCCACTGACTTTCAGTTGATAATTGGAAGTGATGCCACCACTCATACCATTTGTTGGGAAGCTTTGCACTTCTATTTCATGGACAAGCTGTGCCTCATAAATGCTCATCCTGTTAAGTTACGAATCATGCTACACGTTGTGGCAGTCCAATGGACATGTATGGGCCTGTGACTGTTACTTACTGCATTGCATTTTCCCCACTGTGAGATTTGCTTGAGGAGGCATTATGATGTGAGCTTGTTTTTTTGTGGTTTGGTCGTGGTTCACTGATCCTCAAATCATGAGTGCCATAGCCTATAAGGCAGTATTGGACAATTATATACTGTCCACCCCTTGTCATCGATTTGGAACTGGCCCTTTTTATTCTCAAGATGACACTGCAACCATTTCTAAAGCAAAGGCCGATTTATCAAAACAAGGGTGAATGAAATTGAATAGTTAGCCCAAAGCCCTGATCAAAATCCAGTTGAGCATCTCTGAGATGAGTTGCAGTGCCTGTTGACTGCCAGAGCAGACTGCCCCAGCCTGTTGGCTGCCAGACCAGACTGCCCCAAAACAGCTTACAGAACTGTTCATAATGTTCCAGGTGGAATGAAAGAAAATGCCTCCAGACATCTAGTGAAAAGTCTGTCTGGAAGGGTGGAGACTGTGATTGTGGAGAAGACCAGACCTATTCATACTGACACCAAATTTTTTCCAGTTAAGTCAGTACCATTGTGTCTCCAGTCATTAATGGCAATCTAGTGTGCATATCTGGTGAATCAACTAAAATGTTCACCTCAAGTAACTCATAAACCATTAAAGATATCTAACATCTGTTGCCAAGTCCAGTAATATTATCAAGAGGCTCATAATTGAACTTACAGTACTTCTTCAGGGTATTGATATCTTCTGAGATAACAGTATCAATATTTTTAAATGGAATTGTTCTGTTTCGTGCATCTAGCGTTAGAGTTATGCACATTGCAAATTTTAGCTAGGTGCCTGAGGAGACTGAATACCTTGAGTCGAGTACGGGTACATCAGTTGCCTTAATAAAGCATACTGCAAGGTTTTCAAAACGTCACCAAGCTATAAATGAGATACAGAAAATGCAACACAATCCAGTCCAGAAAAAGAATCTACGAGTAATACAGTTTAACGGACGGTGGAAGCTTCATTCCTGTGTTAAATTTTTTTTTAAAGATGTTATAATTTACACAAATGAGTGTTGGAGAGATGAATGTATCTGTTTTCGTGCTTTTAAACACATAAATATGCACCCTCTGGTATTGAAACCCTGAGACGTCAATATGAATGTCCCTCATTTAAATAATTATAGTTTGTTGCAAAAGAAGATGGATTATGGAGCACATTTTACAACAGGCAGGGAATAGCTTTTCTGCATTTCTCGGGGAAGATTATGACTTTGTATCACTGTACTTTTGAATAAGTGCTTCAGCAAGCTTGTTTATTCCATATTAAGTAATATTGGTTCTTCTGCTTTATCAGTGACATTCTTATATGGCTCCCATCAAGGTGAGTTCTTTTTAAGCCTTCATGAAATGAGGTAGAAATGAAAGTCCCTGTAGAAATATTCAGTTGTCTCTCTCTCTTGATTTCCTTATTATTTATTTATTTATTTATTTATTTATTTATTTATTTATTTATTTATTTATTTATTTATTTATTTATTTATTTATTTATTTTTCTTTCTCTCTCTTTTTTCTTTTTTTCTTTTGCATGATGATCCCTTCTTTTAATGTGTGTTGGGAAAGTGTAATTCCTCTTGCCAGCTAAATTGTGGTGACCAAACTTGTATAAGAAAGTTTCACTCTCATAAAATGTTGAATATTGCAGAACATTTTATTTAGTTATTTGTAGTAGATTTTAAAGGTATTGAAATCATTTTCTTTATGTTATTTTGTGATAAATTTTTTATAAATTGTGATTAAATATCACTCACAAGGGGAGTCTATAGTGTGGCAGACACCAATTTTTTCAAGCTTTCGCAGAGTTTATCTGCATCAGTATAAACTCAATACCTATGTGGAAATTCCTGAGCCTTGTGGTGATTTTTCTACGTGGCACACTAGCAAAGTCAACAGTAACTTAGAAGACAAAATACTGTGTAGTCGACATACTTTGTCCTTGTGGCAGCCTCCGCATGGGGGAAGTTGTAATAATAATAAATAAAAAAGGGCATACATTTTTGAGGTTTTAGGGTTTTAGTTTTCAAACACCAGTTCTAAGCCTGTGTTTAGAGGAACATTCTCAAGCAGAGTGGCCATTGCAGTGGGTCTGTAGTCTTATGTAAGTCACTTTATAAATTTAATTTAAAAATTATTTTTACTCCCTGCTGTTGCTTTTAACCATGTGTCTTTTTTTCTCCCAAGCATTTTGTTTAAACACATAGATACCGGGCGAGTTGGCCGTACGCGTAGAGGCGCGCGGCTGTGAGCTTGCATCCGGGAGATAGTAGGTTCGAATCCCACTATCGGCAGCCCTGAAAATGGTTTTCCGTGGTTTCCCATTTTCACACCAGGCAAATGCTGGGGCTGTACCTTAATTAAGGCCACGGCCGCTTCCTTCCAACTCCTCGGCCTTCCCTATCCCATCGTCGCCGTAAGACCTATCTGTGTCGGTGCGACGTAAAGCCCCTAGCAAAAAAAGAAAAAAAGAAAAATAGATAAACCTCTTTCAAAAGAGTAAAATATATAATATACATAATTGGAAAGAGAAAAATCTGTAGATAATGCATAAATAAAAAGCTGAAAATTGGAAAGTTCATAATTTCAACATGTCTTAAGGTAAATAATTATGGTATGTGATTTCACTTAACTGTCATTTAATGCATTAATCATACATGTTGCTATCAGACGTATTGTGACAGAAATAATATTCAGTTTAAAAAAGAATGATATAGATGTTGATTCCCATGGGGAACCTGAAATATTTGTCCCGAATGAGTAAATTTTTTAATACCAATATAGTTGGTCCATTATTGGACATTATCAATTTTCCAGCTAACTCATTCCTGGTTGCCAGCGTTTCGCCCCAGTCTGCCAAGTTGGGCTCATCAGTTGGTAAATAGCACACCTACCAAGGCGCATGGCTAGTGCATACCGTGGAGGCCACTGCGTAGGCTACTTAGAGCCACCAGCAAGTTTCATAAAAATCAAAGGTGGAAAAATCGTGAAACAAAGGTGAAAAAGGCATGATTTTTGGTTCCCACTGATTTGGCCATTACATCTGTGAGATTTCTGGCAAGTTTCAGGTACTATGTTCAACAATTAGTGGTGAAGTGGAAATGCCAGGGAGTTCATTATCAAAAATTGATGCCTGGGGCCGTCAGATGATATAGATGTGGCCTCTATATCTATTTACCTTAAGATACTCCAGATATGTTGAAATCACATTTTAATTTTTATGCTTTTTACTTCCTCATCATCTACAGACTTCCTTCGTTTGAATTACGTATGTAATACACATACATCACTGTCTTGAAAGAGCTAAGTGCATCTTGATAGGTGTGCTATTTACCAACTGCTGAGCCCAACTTGGCACACTGGGGTGAAACGCTGGCAACCAGGAATGAGTTAGCTGGAAAGTTTTAATGTCCAATAATGGACCAACTATATTGGTATTAAAAAAATAAATTAAGAACTTAGCTCTTTCAAGGCAGTGATGTATGTGTATTACATACATAATTCCAACAAAGGAAGTCTGTAGATGATGAGTAAGTAAAAAGCATAAAAATTAAAACGTGATTCTGGAGTATCTTAAGGTAAATAACTGTGGTACATGATTTTACCTAATCGAGCAGAGTGGCCACATGTGTTAACGTGCTGCGGTTATGGAGCCGAGCTCTGCATTTGGTGGATGAGTGGTTTTGAACTCCTCCATTGGCTGCCTGAGAAAGTGGGGTGTTTTTTTTATTTCTCCAAGCAAATAGCGGGAGAGCTCCTATTCATAGGCAACAGCTAATTCCTTCCATTTAATTCCCCAATTTCATTCACTGTCATTCATTTCATCTTCATGTCTGTCTCGTTGGCTGAATGGTCAGCGTACTGGCCTTCGGTTCAGAGGGTCCCGGGTTCGATTCCAGGCCGGGTCGAGGATTTTAACCTTCATTGGTTAATTCCAGTGGCCCGGGGACTGGGTGTTTGTGGTGTCCCCAACATCTCTGCAACTCACACACCACACATAACACTATCCTCCACCACAACAACACGCAGTTACCTACACGTGGCAGATGCCGCCCACCCTCATCGGAGGGTCTGCCTTACAAGGGCTGCACTCGGCTAGAAATAGCCCCACGAATTTATTATTATTTCACCTTCATTAGCTCTCCTCAACTGAGTTTTGCATCAGGAAGGGCATTTGGCCATAAAAATATAGCATATCATTTCATTTTTTTAATAAAATTGTTTAGAAGTATATATTTCTATTTGTACAGTGTTGATACAAGCCATTTGTAAAACTAAATGATATGTACAGTCATAAAACTAGTGAAACTAGGACATGTTTCAACACTTTATGGGTCATTTTCAGCTAGTACACATGAAATAAATGCATACTAAAATTTATGAAGTGAAAAATGTGGATAAAGAAACATAATTATTGGAAAAGTTTAGTGTTAACACATTAAAAGTTTTCAAAACACACAGTTTTTCACAGTCTTGATTAAATTCTAAAGTGAGAACAAAGGGGTAGTGATGACCGTTATGGGCTAGTGTATTTTGGTAGCTACAGTCTAATGCTAATTATAGAAAACGCCTGACTGGAGTTCTTTCTTGTGTTATTTGTTGGACCTTTTGTCATATAGGGTATATGGTAAAATGTGGATGTCAATGTTGAAGGCGAGTATAGAGTTTGTAGCCAAGGACATATTCCTCTTCTATAAAAGGTGAAATGTAATGTAAAGAATAAGAAACAAAAAGAATGAAAACGATAGAACATTGTACTATCCAAAAATTAGTCAAACTAACTAGGCAAATACTCACTCTTTCCCTTTCCAGCTCCTTAACCCATTGGCATATTTTGATTTTCTAGCCATGCTCACTGTATTTAATTTACTTACATCACAGTTCATGAGAACTGTAATGTATTAGTTATTACAGTTTTCTTATGCAAACTTTAATTTGGAAAAATTCCACACCCTGTTTTCATTCATTCGACCGGGTCAGGAATGGAATGAATGAAGCCCCAGTCTAGCTGCAACGATAAGAATTGTGACGGCTGCTGAAGCCTGTCGCACTCCTCTGAGGCAATGATTAATGACTGACAGATGAAATTATATGGAGAGTGTTGCTAGAATGAAAAAGGACAGGGAAAACCGGAGCACCCGGAGGAAACCTGTCCCGCCTCTGCTTTGTCCAGCGCTGCAGGCTGACAAGCTATGTCTTTCCAAGGTCGATTGTAATGCGAACTGTGTGAGATAATCGAATGTAATCACTATTGCGAGAAAGAGCAACTCTACTGTAGGATGCTAATTAGTTTGTTAATAATATCACCTATTCAATACATTAAATGTATTTTAATGTATAGTATCTTCAATACGGATCCATAATGATATTTATCACTTGCAAAGAGCAACTCTACCTCTTTCCGGCAGTATATAATATATCAGTGCCATCTCTGGGTGAAAGTTTGAAATATGTTCACAAAGCTACTCGTGCTCGGCTCCACGGTTGCGAGCCGCCAAGCTGCTTACGTCCCGTGAACAATCCCATGGCTGGGAGCCATCAGTATATGCCAGTGAGTTGTGTTGATGGTGTTGATGTTTGAATGAGTGCTGACAAGCTATTGTCTTGAGCTGTTGTTTATGAGGTAAAACGGCAGAGAATGAGAAGGAAGGAGAATTGGAGGGTCGGGACCTGCCTGTTTATTACATGTCGTTAAAGACTTGTGAGTTTATTGATCTGAATTTATTTTTATTCATCATCATCATCATCATCATCATCATCATCATCATCATCATTATTTTCATTTCCCTTTGTCCAGCTCCTGCCAGGTCAGGGTGTTGATGGTACTTCTCCACTGTTGCCTCTCCTTCCACCACTCCCCTTCCTTCAGTAATTGTGTTCCAGTCCGGTCTTCTTTTTCTTATATTCTTGACTGACTCCATCCATCTTTTCCTGGGCCTCCCTCTTGCCCTCGTTCCCTCTATCTTTGCCTCCAACACTTGTTTTGTTATTCTTCCCTCCTGCATCCTCATAACATGTCCAAACCATCTCAATTTATTCTTCTTCATTCTATCACTCTGTTTTTCTACCCCTATTTCTTTTCTGGCTTCAACATTTCTTACTCTGTCTCTCCTTATCTTCCCTATCATACCCCTCAGGAACTTCATCTCACTGGCCTGAATTTTACTCTCGTCTCTTGCTGTCAATGTCTAAGTCTCTGATGCATACGTTAATATAGGGGTATAGTACATCTTGTACATTAACTCTTCAGATTTCATAGGAACTTCTCTGTTTCACACAAAGTTCCTTACATTCTGGTGGAATGTATTTCCTACTTGTACCCTTCTGCTGATCTCCTCATCCAACCTTGTATCTTCCATTATTTCACTTCCCCAATATTTGAAGCGTTCAACAACCTCAAGGTTTTGTTCCCTGATACCAACAATCCCTTTTCCTTCTCTTTCTCCTCTTGTTATCACCACTGTTTTGCTCTTCTCCGCACTGATTTTCGTACCATATTTCTCAATATTGTCATTTAAAGCCTCTAGTTGGATTTGCACTTCTGTATTGTTGACGCTTTGGATCACTATGTCATCTCACTCTCACTCACTCTCCTGGCGCTACAGTCCGTGCAGCACCCTGGCCTCTCCTACAGCTGTCGCCCAACCATCTCTGTCTGCCGCACACCTTCTCCAGTTCCGGATTCCCAACGCCTGCACATCCTCTCTGATGTCATCCCACCATCTCTTCCTAGGTCTTCCTTGCCTCCTTCTGCCCTCAGGGTGTTGCTCGAGGGCCTTCTTTGGAACCCATTCTCACCACATGCCCCAAGTAACTCAGGCGTCTCTTCTTCGCTTCTGTAACCAGGTCTACTGCAGCATAGAGCTGGTACCTCTTGATTTGTTCAGATGCGTCATTCTCCTTCTTCATATACAGCGCCATAGATCTTCCACAGCACCTTTCTTTCCCATACCCGGAGCCTTTTCTTATCACTTTCCATAAGCGTCCAGGCTTCACATCCATAAAGAACTACTGGCCGTATTATGGTGCGGTACACAGTGAGCTTAAGCCTTCTAGACAGACTGGAGGACTTCAAAAGTTTGTGAAATGCATAGAAGCATCTACTGCCTGCTGCAATGCATGCTTGGATCTCTGCACTGACTATGTTGTTTTCCGTTACCATGACACCCAGGTACTTGAATTCTGCAACTCTCATACTTTCCTTCTTCCCATTCCAGGTCTTGCACCCCTTGGAACCTTTCCTTCTCCCTCGTACTTACCATATACTTTGTCTTTTCATTATTAATTCTCAGCCCCAGGTGTCTCGAACTTTCACACATGCACTGTAGTGCCTCCCATCAACTCTCTTGTGTTCCTGCCAAGAAGGACAACGTCGTCCGCAAATGCCATATACTGAAGCGACCTATTGTAGATGGTACCCCGAGGGTTCAATGGTATTTTCCTAATGACATGCTCCAGGCAAAGATTGAAGAGGGTCGTCGACAAAGCATCTCCCTGCCTAAGCCCTCCTTGCACTGGGAACTCCCTGGTCTGTCTCCCCTGGATTTTCACTTTAGCTCTAGTATTCCTCAATGTCATTTCCACAAGACTGATGATCTTTCTTGGCACCTGCCTTTCCTCCAACACCATTCGTAGCTTGGGTCTACGGACACTGTCATAGGCCTCTTTATAATCAACGTAGAGTTGATGTACGCTGACGTTATATTCGTGGCACTTCTCCAGAATTAGTCGTAATGACAGGATGTGATCGATTGTTGACCTGTTCCGCCGAAATCCACACTGGTATTAACACAGTTCTTTCTCTGCATATTCTTCTAATCTCCTTGCTAGCACTTTTGAGAAGATCCTGTATGCCACATTGAGAAGGGAGATCCCACGGTAATTGCTACATACCGTCTTGTCGTTCTTTTTATGGATGGGGCAAATGACCGCTAGGTTCCAATCCTCTGGTATGTTTTTGCTTTCCCACACTGCACAAATGAGATTATGCAGCTTCCTATAAACTTCCTCCCCACCATACTTGAAAAGCTGGAATTGCATCTTCTCCTGGCGCTCTGTTATTATGCATGAGGGATATTGCCTCCTTCACCTCTTCTAAGGCCACTTCAGGCACGTTTTCCTCTTCGCCATCTACAACCAACTGACCATCTCCCACCTGCTCTTGCGATTCCTCAATTTTTTCCTCTATAGGCTTCAGAAGGTCTTCAAAATTTCCATTATCCCATTCTCATCTCCAATCAAGTGGAATTTCCCTAGCTCCCTGGAACATGGCTCTGACCTCCTTTCTGTTCTGCATTTTCTCGGTCTGTTGTAGCTTCTCTTTTTCCCACTCCCTCTTCTTCCTTCTCAGTACCATCTTCGCCTCTTGTCTAGCTTGTTGGAATCTCTCAGTGCGTGCTCTTGTTCTTCGCTGCAGTGTTTTTTCTCTTGCTTCATTACGCCTTAAGACTGCTGCCTGACACTTGTCATCGTACCATTCTGTTCTCCTCACAGGTTTCTGAAATCTCACCGTTTCTGCGGCTGCACTCTTCAAAGTATCTTGTAATACTTTCCACTGCTGAGTCACTGTAGCTCCTTCTAGTTCTTGTCTCGACCTCTGAGCTTTTCAGTAACCACTTCCCTATAGCTTTCTTTCTTCATGTCATCTCTTTGCAGTGCCTGTATATCAAACTTCAAAGACTTCTTTCCCTGTGTCTTCATGATAATGGCTATTCTCTGTCTGTACTTCATTATCACAAGATAGTGGTCCAAGTCTACATCTGCCCTCCTCTTTGTCCTGACATCCATAACGTCCGACCCGCGTCTTCGGTCGGTAAGAACGTGATCAATCTGATTCTCTGTCTCTCCGTCAGGGGATTTCCATGTTACCTTGTGAATATTCTTCTGCGGGAAATACGTACTGGAGATCGTCATCTCGTGTGCTGTTGCGAAGTCTACGAGCCGAAGTCCGTTATCATTACTTTCCATGTGGACGCTATGCAGTCCAATCGTTGGTCTAAATGCTTCTTCTCTTCCTACTTTAACATTCATGTCTCCGAGAACAATCTTAACATCATGTCTTGGAGCTGCATCATATTCTTCCTCAAGTATGCTGTAGAATTCATCTTTCACATCTTCGCTTGAGTCTTCCGTAGGAGCATGAGCACAGAATACTGTTATGTTAAACAGGGAGAACTTTAAGCATAGGGCACACAGTCTCTCATTCATGGGTTTGAATCCCAGAACTGCTTGCTTCACATTTGCTACCATGAATCCTGTTCCCAGCTGGTTTTTATCACCCCCACTGAAGAAGATGGTGTAATTTCTCGAGTCCATAATATCTGCACCTTTCCACCTGATTTCTTGCAGTATAGCAATCAACATCTTATAATTCTTTAAAACTTCCTTCAGATTCCTAAAGGCTCCCTCTCGGTACAGTCTTAGCACATTCTAGGTTCCAAAAATAATATCTTGTTTTCCTTTTCCTCGCTTAGTCGTCATCAATTTATCCATTCGGGTATCTCTGTAGGTAAGTCTCGTAACAAGATTTTTTCACATGGCTGGGGTGTTAGCCCTGCGCACAACCCCCAACCTGGAGGACCAGGGAACCTTCTTTCTGGGTTACCATACCATAGCCAAAAACATCCCGTTTTAAGGCGCCGGATACTCGCCCTCACCCGTCTCCTTAGGGAGTAGGATTTGCTGGTTATGCCGATAGGCGAACCCTCCAACTCGAGCATTTCTCAGTATTTACCGTAGACACCCACTCGGCATTGGTGCCCACACCGAGACTCAATAACCAGCCATTGACCCCCCTCCTTTGTCCAGGCTTGGGACTGGCGCTGGGATTTCCGTGGTATATACCAGTGGCGGAGTTCACTATGTCATCTGCAAACAACAGTATTTTCAAACCCCTCTATTTTGCCTTTGTTTTCTTTAGAATTTCATCCATAACCATTATAAATATAAGTGGAGACAGTTCACTTCCTTGTCTTAATCAGTTTGGTTTGTAAACCAATCAGTTCTCCCCACTGGAATCTTGACACAGCTTGAACAGTTTTTATATATTGCTTTCACTAATTCCCTTGATTGCTTTCCACAGCCATTTCTTTCCAGGTTTTCCTACATATTTTCTCTATTAACTCTATCATATACTTTCCCTAGATCAAGGAATACCATAACCACATCGTTGCCATATTCCCACTGTTTTTCCATGAATAATCTCATGGTAATTATAGGGTCTGTTGTTGACCCACCCTGTTGAAAGGCATTCTGCTCTTCTTCTTAAATTTCTTTCCACCCTTCCTCTCATCCTCCTTTCTGTTATTCTCTCCAGTATTTTGGCTACTTGTGACAACAGTGTAATTCCTCGATAACTGTCACCTACCTTCCTATCATACATTACATACATACATTATAATTATAGACTGTTATGCCTTTCAGCGTTCAGTCTGCAAGCCTCTGTGAATTTACTAAACGTCGCCACAATCCTCGATTTGCAACTAGTGTTGTGGCCTCAATTAGTTCTATACCTCTTATCTTTAAATCGTTAGAAATCGAGTCTAACCATCGTCGTCTTGGTCTCCCTCTACTTCTCTTACCCTCCATACAGAGTCCATTATTCTCCTAGGTAACCGATCCTCCTCCATTCGCCTCACATGACCCCACCACCGAAGCCGGTTTATGCGTACAGCTTCATCCATCGAGTTCATTCCTAAATTAGCCTTTATCTCCTCATTCCGAGTACCCTCCTGCCATTGTTCCCACCTGTTTGTATCAGCAATCATTCTTGCTACTTTCATGTCTGTTACTTCTAACTTATGAATAAGATAGCCTGAATCCACCCAGCTTTCGCTCCCGTAAAGCAAAGTTGGTCTGAAAACAGACTGATGTAAAGATAGTTTCGTCTGGGAGCTGACTTCCTTCTTACAGAATACTGCTGATCGCAACTGCGAGCTCACTGCATTAGCTTTACTACACCTTGATTCAATCTCACTTACTATATTACCATCCTGGGAGAACACACAACCTAAATACTTGAAATTATCGATCTGTTTTAGCTTTGTATCTCCAATCTGACATTCAATTCTGTTGAATTTCTTACCTACTGACATCAATTTAGTCTTCAAGAGGCTAATTTTCATACCATACTCATTGCACCTATTTTCAAGTTCCAAGATATTAGACTGCAGGCTTTCGGCACAGTCTGCCATTAGGACCAAGTTGTCAGCATAGGCCAGACTGCTTACTACATTTCCACCTAACTGAATCCCTCTCTGCCATTTTATTCCTTTCAGCAGATGATCCATGTAAACTACGAACAGCAAAGGTGAAAGATTACAGCCTTGCCTAACCCCTGTAAGTACCCTGAACCAAGAACTCATTCTACCATCAATTCTCACTGAAGCCCAATTGTCAACATAAATGCCTTTGATTGATTTTAATAATCTACCT
Source organism: Anabrus simplex (assembly GCF_040414725.1). Classification (NCBI taxonomy): domain Eukaryota; kingdom Metazoa; phylum Arthropoda; class Insecta; order Orthoptera; family Tettigoniidae; genus Anabrus; species Anabrus simplex. The sequence continues at coordinate 228,929,234 of NC_090268.1, read as the reverse complement.
TTAATTCCATAGTCCCCCAGTATAGTGAACATCTTTTCCCTCGGTACCCTGTCATATGCTTTCTCTAGATCTACGAAACATAAACACAACTGCCTATTCCTCTCGTAGCATTTTTCAATTACCTGGCGCATACTGAAAATCTGATCCTGACAGCCTCTCTGTGGTCTGAAACCACACTGGTTTTCATCCAACCTCCTCTCAACGACTGATCGCACCCTCCCTTCCTAGATGCCAGTGAATACTTTGCCTGGTATACTAATCAGTGAGATACCTCGATAGTTGTTGCAATTCTTCCTGTTCCCTTGCTTATGGATAGGTGCGATTACTGCTTTTGTCCAATCTACTCTATGAAGCCATTTCATCCCTGCCTTCCCAATATACTTCACCATTTCAGGTCTAATTTCGTCTATTCCTGCTGCCTTATGACAATGGAGTTTATTTACCATCCTTTCCACTTCCTCAAGCATAATTTCACCAACATCATTTTCCTCCTCCCCATGAGCTTGGCTGTTCGCAACACCACCAGGATGATTTCCTTTTATATTGAGAAGATGTTCAAAATATTTCCTCCACCTCTCCAGTGATTCCCTGGGATCTGTTATGAGTTCACCTGAATTACTCAAAACTCTGTTCATTTCCTTTTTCCCTCCCTTCCTAAGATTCTTTATTACTGTCCAGAAAGGTTTCCCTGCTGCTTGACCTAGCCTTTCCAGGTTATTACCAAAATCTTCCCATGACTTCTTTTTGGCTTCAACAACTATTTGTTTTGCTTTGTTTCTTTCATCTACGTACAAATCTCTGTCTGCCTCGGCCCTTGTTTAGAGCCATTTCTGATAAGCCTTCTTTTTACGTTTACAGGCTGCTCTCGCTTCATCATTCCACCAAGATGTTCGCCTTTTCCCATCTTTACACACAGTTGTTCCCAGGCATTCCCTTGCTGTTTCTACTACAGCATTCCTGTATGCCACCCATTCACTTTCTATATCCTGAACCTGCTTACTGTCTACTGTTTGAAACTTCTCACAAATCATATCCATGTACTTCTGTCTAATTTCCTCGTCCTGGGGATTTTCTACCCTTATTCGTTTGCAGACAGATTTCACTTTCTCCACCCTAGGCCTAGAGATACTTAGTTCACTACAAATCAGATAGAGGTGTGTATCATCGAAAAATCTGCGAAAAACTTGTACATTCCTAACAGATTTCCTGAATTCAAAGTCTGTTAAGATATAGTCTATTATGGATCTTGTACCCCTAGCCTCCCATGTATAGCGGTGAATAGCCTTATGCTTGAAGAATGTATTCGTAACAGCTAAACCCATACTAGCACAGAAGTCCAGCAAACGCTTCCCATTCCCATTAGCTTCCATATCTCCCTCACATTTACCAATCACCCTTTCGTATCCTTCAGTTCTATTCCCAACTCTCGCATTGAAGTCGCCCATTAGCACTATTCTATCCTTGCTGTTGACCCTGGCTACGATGTCACTCAATGCTTCATAAAACTTGTCAACTTCATCCTCATCTGCACCTTCACATGGTGAATACACGGACACAATTCTAGTCCTTATTCCTCCAACTGACAAATCTACCCACATCATTCGCTCATTTACTTGCCTAACAGAAACTATATTGCGTGCAATGGTATTCCTGATAAAGAGCCCTACCCCAGACTCTGCCCTTCCCTTTCTAACACCCGTCAAGTACACTTTATATAATCTCCTATCTCTTCCTCGTTATCTCCCCTTACTCGAATATCACTTACTCCTAGCACATCCAGATGCATCCTCTTTGCTGACTCAACCAGTTCTACCTTCTTTCTTCCATGGACCCCATTAATATTGATAGCTCCCCATCGAATTCCATTTCGTTCGCCAAGTTGTTTCCAAGGAGTCCCTCGCCTGTCAAATGGGAGTGGGACTCCATTACTCCCATAGGTCCGTGGCTTGCTTGAAATGTTCTGAGCTTGGTAAATTCATGAAGCAGGATGCTACCCTACTTGCACATGGTCCAAGTGAGGATCTCTCCTGTAACGGGTTATGGACCACCGGTGAATTGTATAGTCCTAGCCGCCTGAGCACAAGGAGGGCCATGACTCAGAATATGTCCGAGATGCCCACTCCCATTCCATAGCAACTGGTATCCCGACTCTCAGGACCACTTACTAGGCCACTGCCATTGCCCATGGTTCACGAACTGGGACGTGACTACAGTAACCCACAAACATGAACCATCCTATCACCTTTCTTAAATACTATACACCAATCATCAAGTACTTGCTTTTTCCTCAATATACACCTTAGCAACCTGTATAACCAATGTAGACCAGTGGGTCCTGTTGCCTTTATCATTTCCACACATATTTCATCTGTCCCTGGTGCTTTTCCTGTTTCCACTTGTTTAATAGCCATTTCCACCTCTGCCATTCCAGTATCACTCCCCATTTTTGGATCATCTTCATTTACCTTTACACTCTCTTCTACATCATTTCATTCAGGAGTTTATCGAAGTAATCTTTCTACCTATTCTTTAGCTCCTCTGAGTCTGTTATTACATTTCCACTCTCTTCCTTCACTTGTTTTGTGTAAATTTGTTCTTTTCTCTTATTTTTGTTCAATCCATACAGTGTCTTTTTTCCACCATTGACATTTTCTAACTCTTGTCTGAATAATTTTTTTCTTTTCCTTATTTACCACTTGTTTACATTTACTTTAAATTTCCTGATAAATGATCTTACTTTTCTTTCCTATCTCTACCCCATCCTTGCCATGCTTTCCTCTTTTGTTTAACAACCTCCTTCACCTTTCCATTCCACCAGGGTGTCTCTCTTTCCTTCACTCTTGCCAAAGTTCTGCCACAGATCATCTCTGCACAGCTTACAAATGCGTTTTAAATTTGGTCCATTCTTCTACATTTTCCATTTCTGATATAAGAATATGCTGTTTTAATTCCTCCTGAAATTTGTCCAGAGTTCCTTTATCTTTTAATTTTCATACTATTATTTTCTTGTCTTATTTCTTTTACTCTCACAATTTTACCTATTTTCAATTTTTCTACCACTGCTCTGTGGTCTTCATGAAACACCTTACCTGATAGTGCTCTTACATCCCGTAACTGTTTAAGATTTGTTTTCTCAACCAAAAAATAACTGTTTTTGTCCTTCTTTCACCCCAGCCTTATCTAGTGATCTTTACTATTTTTCTTCCTAAACCAAGCATTACCAATAATCATTCCATTTCTCTCACAAAAATCAATCAACTTATCTCCCTCGCTGCTTCTTTTTCCATATTCAAAAGGACCAGTTACTTCTTTCCCAATTCTGTTATTTCTAACTTGTGCATTGAGTTCTCCCATGACTAACACTTCCACATCACTGATTACTTCCTCAAGTGTCTCTAAGTATTCCTCAATATTTTCCTCACTGTTTTCAGTTTGGGGTGCATAAACTTGGATGAAGTCTTTCAATCCTTCTTCTGCCCTCAGTCATATTCTGATTATTCTGTCACTAAAATAGTCCACCTTATCCACATTTTCATTCATGGTTTTGTTAACAATCATTCCTACTCCATTTTTTGCTTCTCCTCCTCTGATGATCAAGTAATGGTATTGTCACCCTACTCCAGTATAGGGTGTACCTTCTACTCATTTTCTTCACTCCCTTTCCCTTCCACTTGGCCTCACTCAGTCCCATCATTGCAACATTCTCTTTGTACATGAAGTCAATCAACTCTTCTGACTTTCCTGTTAGGGTCATAACATTAATTATTCTCACCTTCACAATATATTTTTATTATTTCTTTGAAAAGAATGTTTTTTTCTGGATTTCTATAAGGTGCAAAATGGGGTTCATTATTTGATCAGGTAGTATATGTATGTGTATGTTTAGGAGAGCTTCCTGATTGGCTACTTGAATTGATTTATGGGGTGAAATGGCCTGTGCGGTTAGGGGCGCGTAGCTGTGAGCTTGCATCCGGGAGAAAGTGGGTTCGAACCCAACTGTCGGCAGCCCTAAAGGTGGTTTTCCGTACCTTAATTAAGGCCACGGACGCTTCCATCCCACTCCTAGGCCTTTTGTATCTCATTGTCCCCATAAGGCCTATCTTTGTTGGTGCAACATAAAGTAAATTGAGTTTTTTTAAAGGCCTTGAATTGATTTATAGAATAAAATGAATGATTGCATTCACTCATATGTGTTTATTTACATTTGTATGTTCTTTATAATGAATTAAGAAACTTCTCCTAGTTTGTCTGATGTAGCTGGCGACACTTTGATTGCATTTTAACTTGTAAAACTTGGATTGCAAATAAATTTGTTTTGCTAAAAATATACCTATTATAAAATTATTTGGAATTTGCATTTGTTTTCAAGGTGATGTTGAAGGTTTTTTTAAAATGTTTGTAATATGATACATGTTGCTATTATGAAAGTAAAAATGACATACAGTAGTCTTTTTTCTCCTTTTCTGTTTTCGATGTGGTGATGGGGTTATTCTTTATTTTATTTTTAATTTTGTCAACAGAGGTTTTATTGTAACCATTACTATGGGCTATAGTGTATATAACATTAATTTCTTTTTTGTAATCTCTTTTGGAAAGGGAGATGTTAAGGACTTCGTGTATCATACTGTAGAAAGTACCTAGCTTTTTTATGAATGCCAGGGTGGAGAGAATCTTGTTTAATGATGTTTATTATTTGGATAGGTTTTCTGAAGATTTTGAAACCGAAAGCTTTTATTTAATTTTGAGGTTGAGAAAATTAAAATTTTGTTGGTTTCTGATTCAACTGTAAATTTTGTGTTGGGATCCTAAGTATTAAGTTGCTCAAGTAATGTTTTACTGTCAGTAATGCATTTATCGATAATGGTAAAAATATCAACTACCATACGTATCAAGACCAGTGCAATATTCCATTAAGGTTATTGATTATTTGTTCTTTTTATAAATTGTCAATGTAGATTTCAACTAAAAATTCCAGAAGTAGGAGACCCCATAGAGAGCCCCTTTTGCAGGTAGATGGTGTTATTGAAGGTGAAATAGTTGTTATTGAGAACGAATTCTAAAATATTAAAATATTCCTCTATTTCTAATTTGCTTAAATGACTGTGTTTGTTTAAATTCTCTTTGACTAAACTAATGGTTTTGGCTACAGAGATGTTGGCATAAATGTTGGTAATGTCAAAAGAATGCAGGGTGTAGTGCGAATTGAAGTTTTTTGGTAATATTACTGAATTCCACTCAATTCATAACAGAAGTTCTATTAAAAAGTGTAGACCCCTATAATGTTTCATTAAGAATCTTTGGATGAAACAGGAAATATTATAGATAAGACTAGTTTTTTTTTTTTAAAGTTAATGACACGTTATTCTTATGAATTTTCGGTAGAGCTTTGGCCGTATGGGGTTCACATTAGTAAGTTTGGAGATTTGTTGTTCATTGAAACGAGATGTTTTTAACTTTTTTTTTAAAAGATTATTTTGAATTTTGTTGGTGGGATCTTTGTTTATTTTAGAGAAACTGCTGTCAGAAAAGAATTGTTTTGTTTTATTAATGTAATATTTCTTGGTCATTAAAACAGTAGCATTAAATTTGTCAGCTTTTGTGATTACTGAATTGTTGTTAATCTTTGTTTCAGTTCTGAATTGTGTTTGTGAAAAATTGTGAACTTAGAGCAGTGTTGTTCTTTGAATGTATTTTGTAATATTTTTCCAACTTTGAACCTTATTTCATCTTGTTTATCAACGGGCAATTTACTATTGTGGTTATAATCTTGTTTTGAGTAGATAAATTTGTCCAATTATGTTGGTCCTTTACTTAGAATATCCTGTTCTGTTTTGCTCAGATGTAAGTTGGTGGGATTCTTAATTGGTGGTAAAATGTATGATTGGTGTGTTTGTATAGGCAAGAAAAGTTGTTATTTGATTTATGCTCTTTTTTGCTGTCCTTGAATTTTTCCAGTTTTTGTTTAAAATATTGTAAAGAATATGAAAATGTTTTTGATTTGAATCATTTTTAAATGGGGCTAGAGAAAGAGGAGCAACTAGATGTGTGTCGTACAGTTTGGCGTTTAACATATTTGATTTCCCTTTTAATACGTAATATTAACTTTAGTTTGTGCTTTTTGTTTCCAAATAGTATTCTTGCACTTACTATGATTGGAATTCAAGAACTTTGGTGTTAAGTTGCCAATAAGACACTTTTAAAAAAGGGATGTCTTTCCCAATTTTTGCAGTTTTTATTCTAAGATTTAGAAATTGATTTGCTTTTTTTTTTTTTGTTTGCCTGGGTTGGCAATACAAGTGATGAATCTCATACGTGGTTCCGTATTGACTTACAAAACACATTCAAAGAACAACTTTCCACAAAGCCTGCCATTTCCAACAAACATTGAAACAGAAGATCAAAAACAATTTAGTAATTGAGAAAGCTGGCAAACTTAATACTACTGTTTTAATGACCAAGAACGATTACATTAATAAAACCGAACAGTTCTTTTCTGACAGAAGTTTCTCTAAAATAATCAAAGATCTTGCCAACAAAATTTTAAAAAATCTTTTAAAAAATTTTGAACAACACATTATCTCTTTTCAATGAAAACCAGATCTCCAAACTCACTAATATAAACCCCATACTTACCATTACCAAGGCTCTATCGAAAATCCATCAAATTGATGTGTCCATCAGACTAATCATTAACTTCAGAAACAGTCCTATCTATAATATTACCTGTTTTATCCAAAAATTCTTATGAAACAGTACACATTTTAAAATAAAACTTCTATAAAAAATTCAGTGAAGTTCAGTAATATTCCCAGAAAACTAAAATTTGCACAGTTAACACCCTGCATTTGTTTGACATTACCAACTTGTATGCTAACATCCCTGTAGTCAAAACCATTAGTTTAGTCAAAGAGGATTTAAACAAACAGTCATTTAAGCAAATTAGAAATAGATTTTTTTAAAAAATATTTTAGAATTCATTCTCAATAACAAATATTTCACCTTCAGTAACACCATCTACCAGCAAAAAGGGCTTCCTATCGGGTCTCCTACTTCTGAAATTTTAGCTGAAATCTACATTGAAAATTTAGGGGGGGGAATCAAAAACCTTAATAGAAAATTCCACTAGTCTAGATACTGTAACCATTCAAGTACAATTATGGGTTCGAAGAAATGTTGTAGATGTGCCTCGGCCTTACTCAATGGTGATCCATGAAATTCCACTCACGGGCGTATGGGTTCAATCAGGCACCGGTTACAATTCATGGCAATCATTAGCACGTTATCATCGTCATTATGAGAATCTGTATCTTATAGTTATTTGAGTCTATTCTAACTCTTAATCTATAAATGACAATACTGCGAATCAATTTTAATTGGAAGGATGTCCACTTTAACCAAATCAATTCATTGTTAAAATATAATTAACAACAATAATAAATAAAATCTTGCAACGTGGATGGATAAGTCAAATGTTGAACATAGTAATCAACACAGTTAAAAATAAACACTAATGTACTTTTGTTGGTTGTCATTGCTTGCTCGTAAGGCACTGCAATTTTATATAATCAAAACAAATGTGTTGGCAAACCAATCTAACATTAAGTTAAACAAAGCAAACTGCCAACATGAAAATTTCCGAAGGCTTATATGTAAATTGACAGTATAATTGTTTAAATTATTTATTTTGTCCACTGCAAAAAGATAAAGAAAGTATTCATTCATTCATTCATATCTATTCATTTATAGGTCAAAACCTTGTCCTTTAATATTCTATTAATGTAATGTTATAATCCTTGCGTAGATCAACAAACTCTAACAACTTGAGTGTTCACTACGTAAATGCGTGCAACGCCGTGGAACCTAAAATAAAACAATCATGAACATTCAAAATAATATCCACAGCTAATATCAGTTAAATAATCGCCAGAACTGTGAAATAAAGAACAACATAATCATGGTGTCCTCAAATTGCTGCACCTAAAATAAAGTAGACATTCAAAACTACATAATAGCATCATAAACAATCATGATTTGACATTATTAAGACACCACAGCATCTGGATCTGTCCATAGGTTTTCTTCCAAAGATCTGAAATTACTAGTATCTATGAAACACAAGCACTACAACAGCTGCTATTCTACAGGAAATGCTAAGTTGTACATTACATAATATGACCCTAACTTCATTTCCTATCATATTTATCTATTCATTCATATAACATTATTTCCATTACCACATCTCAAATTAATATTATTGATGACTATTCACATGCCCAATAAGAAAATATTCTTCGGAAGCAATACTTTTGAAATATAATTGCAGTGAAACCTCGGAATGCGAGTAACTTGGTCTACGAGTGTTTTGCAAGACGAGTAAACATTTTAAATAAATTGTAACTTGATAAGCGAGTGAGGTTCCGCAATACGAGTGTCCCATGTGCCTAGGTTTTCCCCTCCCTTGTGCCTTTGTTGAATGGATGAACGAGGTCTTTGGTCCTGTGGTGAAGAAATACCTTTCAGAAAATAATCTGCCGCTCAAAGTCTTGCTGGTTTTGGACAATGCTCCTGCTCATCCTCCAGGCCTTAAGGCCTTGAGGACGACTTACTGGAGGAATTAAAGTTTGTTAAGGTCAAGTTCCTTACTTCCAACACTACTCCACTACTCCAGCCTATGGATCATAAGTCATTTCAAACTTCAAGAAGCTATACACAAAAGCACTATTTCAGCAATGCTTCGAAGTGACCAAAGGAACAAACTTTACCCTCCGAGAGTCTGGGAGAAATCATTTCCACATCGTGAACTGCCTGAAGATCATCAATAAAGCCTGGGATGGAGTCACCAAGAGAACTCTCGCTTCCGCTTGTGGAAAGCTGTGGCCTGACTGTGTTTTTGAACGTGACTTTGAGGGGATTGTTGGTGAAAATGAGTTGCCGATTGTCGATGAAATTGTGTCGTTAGGGAAGACTATGGGGTTGGAGGTGAATGACGTGGACATTCGAGAGCTGGTGGAAGAACATGGCCAGAAACTATCTACCAATGAACTGATGGACCTGCGTCGCGAACAACAGGATGTTATGGAGGAGATCTTGCGTGGGAAGAGGAGGAGGAAAAGTCAGTGAAATCTCTCACTTCAACTGAGATTCAGGAGAAGAGCAAAATGTGGAAAACAGCAAAAGATTTTATAGAAAAACACCACCCGAATAAGACGGTAGCAGTACGAACGATGAATCAGTTCAATGACAATGCAATGTCACATTTTCATGAAATCCTCAAAAAGAGGCAAAAGCAACAGTCATTGGACAGGTTCCTTGTTAAAGTTGCATGAAAAGGAAACAATTCCAGTGAGCCAACAGATAGCAGTGATTCCATTAGTGAAATTCGTGTTATGCAGTAACTCTTCTCATGTAATCTCTCATCTCCCTCACACCAACAATACCTACGATAGGTAAAGTGCAGTTTAATTTGTTTTAAGTTATATTTTGTTTCAGAAATGGTATGCAAATAAATATTTTTGTGTTGTGGATGAATCAGCCGCGTTTCAATTGTTTCTTATGGGAAAAGTTGCTTTGATATACGAGCGCTTTGGATTACAAGCATTTTGCCGGAATGAATTATGCTCGCAATCCAAGGTTCCACTGTACCAAATTATAAATGCTTGTCTATTCCTCCGTATCATTTTCATTTTCGTATGATGAGCATTTATTCCATTACCTTCACTATCAACATTATTGGGATTCTTCAAAAATGACATTACATTACAAGTAATGCTTATTTCCCAACAAAATATTACAACGTAACCATCATGCATAACATTTCAATTACTTCGACGACCTTACCATTCAACCATATCATATCATTTCATCTACACATCATACTTATTTAAAATCCTTCCTTCAAATACACAAGCTCAAAATTGCCGAAGAAGACTATTTTGGTTCCAAATACATGTGAACTTCATCATCTACATCTACGCGGTTTAATAAAGTATTTCTCTCATGACAATTCATTTGTGTTATATGAAATACTGCTTCACAAGGAAACTTTCAATCTCGACACACATAATAAATATATATAATTATTCCAGTAAGAATTAGCCACATAGTGATTGGCACATTAAATTGATTAGAAAGACCATACTTCAAAAATGATCAGTTAATTTCTAGTAAAATTCCCGTATCATAATCCATGGTTGTGTGCTCAAAACCAGATGAAATAGCACATTATAAATTATGATTCCAATTACGCCATTATTTAAAAGGATTTTCGCACTCCACAATATCATAAGATGCTTAGAGATGATCTTATAGCGTCGCTCAAGTTGTATTTACATACAACACGTCACGCTTATAAATGTGAAAGGAAATCTACATCTACATAATGTACAATTTTAACGGAATAGGAAAAAGGACAAGTTTTTGGTACTCATTGTATCTGACGAATTCTTGAAGACACAGCTCCATCATTCTGGTCATTGGAATATTATCATTTTGTTTGTTTCAACACATCTTCCAGACCCGCCAAGATTCCAACCCGGTTCAGGCCTGCATGATGATACCGGCGGATATCTCAGTATAACAATTTTCCCTCCAACTTGACATCATGAAACCTGCAACTTATATAATACGATTAGTACAGTATTATACACCAAAATAGGTATATTAATGTTTTGATACAACACTCGCCTTGTTGTTTTTCTATTAAAAGCTATGCTTTATAGCTTTGCAATTTACTTTTCTTATTAGCATATAATAACTATACAGATTCAATCAGTCTGCAACCAGCTTTCATCTCATTCATGTATGTATGTGTCAATGACAATGCTCATTCTCCTTCTCTCATTGTTTTTTAATAAAAACAAAACCCTATTCTATAATAATAATAGAATTGCATGCATTTTTATACTTGAGAATAAATCATTGCCATATAACCTCTTTTTTTAATATTTCTGACGTTTGAGGAACATTCTCTTTGATATAAATTACTCTACAATCAAAGATAAGGGTAGGGTTTTCCACATGTTCAATACTACAAAATAGTGAAATAGTGAAATTTTTGATACCGGTTTCGGCAACTCACTTTGCCATCATCAGCCTAGGAGATTGTTGCAGGACATTTTTTAAAACTACATTAAAATACTCATAATATATGTATTTAAATAAACAGGACCTTCTAGACTAAGTTTTGTTATTTACAGTTATGTGTATACCTTAAAACTTATGTAGTTTAAATACAGAGACTAAATCAGTTCTTATGAGGTTCTAGAATTCTAGAAGCTGGAGGAGAGAGTGAATACTTATCTCGTTAGTTTGACTAATTTTTGGGTAGAACAATGTTTTAATGTTCTCATTCCTTTTTGTTTCTTATTCTTCTTTAGATTACATTACACCTTCATGGAAAAAGAAATAGCACCTTTGTGTACAAACTCCATACTGTACTCACGTTCCATAATGATGCACACATTGTACATTTTACCATATACATACCTGCCAACTTTCCCGATTTAAGCGGGAAACTCCTGATTTACGACAGTTTTTTCCGCCTCCCGATTATTCTATTATTTCTCCCTATTTTAGCTTATTTTTCGGTGAACTTCAAACATTTGCTTTCATATCCCGCCATTTCAGCTTTGTACGCCAGTGGCCAGAATTCCTTTGCTCATTGGCCGCTTTCAAATTAATTATCGACGTTTAATAATACGAGAAATACGTGCGAATGTGCAATGTTTATTGAAAGCTGTATATCGCGACGCGTATATCGATTGTCAGTCTCTCGTTCTCGCGTGCTATGTTCGTGTTCGCTCACATCAGTCTAGTCAATTCTAGAGACTAGTGGCTTGATTTAGTCTTTTTTAGTAATTTAGTGACATAATTTCAAAGATAGCGACTAGTGACTTTTCTAGAGATTTTAGAAGCCATCTGGAGACAATTCTGGCGAGTTTTAATTTATTTCTTGATAAAATTAACATTGCGCTCGCATAATCATGCGGGCGTGTGATGCAATATATTAATCTATGCGTTTGCTAAGTAATCACATCTAAGTACATGACCAATTCACACGTGTGGAGCACGAGTTCATAACTGTTTTTGGAAGACTTATCAGAAACCGATCATCTCACTCACTTACGCCCTGTGATGGAATAGAAATGTGTACTTTTTAACCTCGTATAGCAACAGTCTGGTTTTGAGACAGTGTTATAATAATATACCATAGTACTCCTGTATTGCGCAAGACATGTAGAATAAGCAGTTTGACCAATCGAATCTCCTGATTCCTCCCGAATTTTCCTGATTTTCATATCCAAATCTCCTGACTTTTGGTGTTGTATAGTTGGCAGGTATGCATATACTCTGTATGACCTCTCCTGTGAACCATGTGACCATGCCGCGGTGGGGAGGCTTGTACATCCTAATGAATGAAGCAAATAGCCGAACCGTAGGTGCAACTATATCGGATATCGAGAGATCAGGCTATCAAATTGTTCATCAAAAGATGGGGGGGTAGCAGCCTTTTGGATGTTGCAAGGGAAGTAGTCTAGATCAGGCATGTGGCCTGCAAGAGCTTTTTAAAAAGAAATATTTTAAGAAATGTGAAGAAAATTTACAAAAAATATTTCAAAGACTGTTCAAAAATGTATTCATTTTGTACCCTTTATAGAGCCAAGTCAGAACTAATTCCTTCTTTAATATTATTTCCGGTTTTTAGGTATTCACCTGGTCTAAATAGGTTATTTTTGATTTACAAAAATTAAAACCCAAACTTCGGTGGAAAATGAGCCCTCTCAAATACCATTGTTATGTCTTAACCATGATAAAAATGGCTATGGGATCCATACCAAATCTGGAACTCCATGCCAACCTCACTGTGGACATTTTATGCAATGTAGCATGCAGTGAATACCAAGAAATACTTTAATTGTTATTGGTGTAAGAATTGTTTTTCAATTCTTTGTTCTTCTCACATTGGTAGTACAGGCTGGTACACAGTGCTGCACACTCAACGAATTTTCAGGGAAGTACTCCTGGAAGTACATTGCTGGGATTTTATGGTCTTACAACTGTAATTGTTTCCTTCTCACTACTCCCACTAAATTGTCCTCCTTGAAGTTTTGTTATGACTACATTATTAATTTTAGATTGTCTTTAGGTATTTTTGTTCTTCATGTCATTGTCAAATATTAATTCAAATAAGCAAGCATTGTTGGGTGCTCTTCTCCCAAATTCAGTTGTCCTAGGTATAATAGTGTTTATTTTTAATTTCACTCTTTTATGCAATTGTAAAATAGTGTTTTAAGCAATTAAAATTATTTAACCTAAATTTCAGTTGAACTGTGCATATTATTTCATAATGGTGCCTCTGTTCTACTTGCGGAATTTTACGAAAATTGGCCTATTATTAAATTGCAGCCCGCAATCATGCCTAAGGTTTCCAATGTGGCCCTTGAGCCCTTACAAATTAGAAATCCCTACTTTAGGTGATTGACTGATATGGCTTTGTAATAATATTTAACATGGCTTAGCTGTGTTGATACTGCTACACTGCTGAAAGCAGCCGGAAACTACTGCCGTAACTAACTCCCAAGGACATGCAGCTCTCTATATGAATGAATGAATGAATGATGTACTGATGATGGGTTCCTCCCAGGTAAAATATTCTGGAGGTAAACCAGTCTCCCATTTGGATCTCCAGATGGGGAATACACTGCAGGATACTGACATTCTGCGAGTCAGAGCATAGAATGTTAGAAGATTGAATCGTGGTAGGTTAGAGAATCGGAAAGGGAAATGGATAGACTAAAATTAGATGTAATCAAAATAAGTGAAGTACTTTGGCAGGAAGAGCACGATTTTTGATCAGGTGACTACAGAATTATCAACACAAAATCAAACAGGGGAAATGCAGGAGTTGGTTTAATAATGAATAAGAAAATAGGGCAGCGAGTAAGCTAATACAACCAGCATAGTGAACGAATCATTGTTGTCAAGATAGACACCTACCGGGTGAGTTGGCTGTGCGGTTAGGGGCGCACATCTGTAAGCTTGCATCCGGGAGATAGTGGGTTCGAATCCCACTGATGGCAGTCCTGAAGATGGTTTTCCGTGGTTTCTCATTTTTCACACCACCCCTAGCCCTTTCCTATCCCATTGTTGCCATAAGACCTATCTGTGTCGGTGCGATGTAAAGCCACTAGCAAAAAAAAAAAAAAGAAGATAGACACCAAGCCAGTGCCCACCACAATAGTACAGGTCTATATGCCTACTAGTTCAGCAGATGAAGAAGAAATCAAAAGAATATATGAAGAGAGAGAAGATTTAACGCAGTATGTAAAAGGAGATGAGAATCCAGTTGTGATGGGAGACTGGAATGCAGTGGGAGGCCAAGGAAGAGAAGGTAATGCCAGAGGAGAATTCAGACTGGGACAAAGGAATGAAAGGGGAAGTCAGCTGGTTGAATTCTGCACTGATCATAATTGAAGGCTTATTTCCGAAGTGATGCAACTCCACTTTTTTTGGATTTCAAACTGAACATGCAAATGTACTCCCACAACAGTGCTTTATCATGTGGAGACATATCTATTTCCAAAATGGAATATATTGTTGTTGAAATGACATCCAAAAGTTGTATGTATTTCCAAAGTGACGCAACTCCTCACTGTTTTTATTTCCAAAGTCCCGCAACTCCACATGACCAACAGCCCGAGTACCGATTAGAGAGTAATTTGCTCTTTCACTCGTGGTTTTGCTGTGTGCAGACACGCCCTGCTGAAAAGAAGTAGGAAATGGCCATTTCTTTAAATGGAACAAGGACCATTGGTCATTGTAGTAAAAGAAGACGAAGTCAAGGGTGTTACGGGCCTCCTCGATAAACTGGGTGTACGTGAAGGACATGCTGCAATGGCATTTTGTGATAGAATGCTTCCTTTTACTTCAACTGCTGAATATTGAAAGCCACAAAGAAAAACATTACATCTTAAAACTTGCGATGCATGCACAACTGCTTATAATAATCCAGCAAAGAGATAACAGTGCTGTTCCAGGATTCTCCATTAAGCCAGAGCTAAAAGTGTTGTTTACTACTATTTCTTGGGCTTTATGAGTACTGCGTGTGCTGGTAATGCTGTATCTTTGACCGTTTAATATATTAAATTTTGCTTGCAGGCAATCTTTTACAGGAAATGTGGAATATTGAAGGGAAAGACAAAGGAGAAAGGAAGGCTCGATGGCAACTCCAACCTGTGCACCTTACTTTATGAAGCCAGCATCTTAACTACTATGCTTCAAGAAAACTCTGAATAATGGCTTATAAAATGGCTTATAACCAGTGTTTGAAAATTGAAACACTAATATCTCAAAACTTATAGCCCATTCAAGAGAACTGCTCATTTTGTACCTACGACGATTAATCTTGCAAAAGCTCGTCAGAGTCAGTGTCTGCCACACTATAGTCTCCCCTTGTCTGTTGGTGTAGCAGAATGTAATTTTGTTATTGCATATAAATATCCTTATAAAATTTATATGCATTTAATTGTGTTTTTGCTAATATTGATCATTTAAATGTAATTGTCAAATGACTTTGAGGTTTTGTACAGGTATCTGCACTATAAAGAATGGCACATCCTACTATTACTCTGCAAGCCTTTGAAATGAACTAAGAAAAATCCTCGATGCTCTTACACTTCTGTGCCTCTTATTGGAAAATCATTGATTAAAAATCTAATCATTATCTCTACTTCTCTTTGCCTTTACAACCAAGTGCATCAGTCTCTTAAGTAATCATCCACTTGCATCATATGGCCCCCCATTAAGTCAACCCAGTGCACAGCTTCTTCCAACATTTTCAATCACAAGATGTCTTCATTACAAATACTGTTGTGTTATTTCCCCATATTGATATAACCAGTTGTTTTCAATTGTGTTCACGTCTGTTACTCTGGTTAATGTGTATCATCTAAATTTCACTTATGTACAATGGAATCAGGCTGCATGCTAGGCAGTGTTAGAATATTTTAAAGTAACATTCTCTCCAGGGTATCCTGCTACATACGAAGTAAACCATACAAGCAGCAACTCCATTCAGAGTATTGGGTGGTGGTAAATAACCAGGTTCTCTAATGATGCCAATCTCATCAAGTAGATCAGAACCTTTGGGAGGGTGATGATTCCTTAGTGGAGGAAATGTCATTAAAAACCTATAAGGCTGCATTTGTATTTCACATTGGTCACAGCTACCAACGGAGTCTGTTTCTCAAGTTAAGGATGTCTTACGTTGATGGCAGGGAAGACACTCTGCGAATGTTGCCAAATCAAACATGATTCAGAGCTTTCCAGAGACAGTGGGACAGTTGCTAGGACATTCTGTACAAGTGACACACCGGGGTCTTGCGTGACCCCTTCATGAGCAGGTACAGCTAAAGATCAGTTCCCTTAATATGGGCACAATAACAAGAAGTTGGAAAATTACCATTATCATGGAAAGAAGGAAGTTCTGCACGTACAAGAAACCAGATGGAATAAGTGTGAAGCAAGAGAGATCAGTGATGGGCTCAAATTACACTGCCTGACAAAAGACTTGAAGCACCCGGAAGAAATTGTTGGATGTCAATGTAACTTCGTACACATACACCATCGGCAAGTTTGTAAATTATTAGAATTGCAATTCTCTGTGACAGGTAGAATGGCCACCAGAGTGCATTAGTGTTGTTACAAGGCATGGTAGGTTATATAAGGAGCATGAACAGCGCCAGATGTTGAGTGATCACTGTGAAGGACATAGAGATGCCGTGTACTCATGTGAGACTGCGTTATCAGCACCTGAGAGAGTTTGAAGGGAGCCTGATTTTGGATCTCCATTTGGCCAGCTGGTCGAATAGTGCAGTATCCACATATGTAGGGCATTCAGATGTGACATTGGCCTGATGTTGGACTAAATGGGAACGTGAGGGCAGGCATACTCATCGTCAAGGTTCCAGTCAACTACATCTGACCACCACAAGAGAGGATCGCCTTATTGTGCACCAAGCACATCGTAACCCTTTCATATTTGTGCCTGCCATCCCTGAACAAGTAATGGACTCCCTGCATTCTGAATCATCCTGTACCATTGGTCAGAGACTAGCAGCAGCTGGATTAGGGAATTACCATCACATGGGTAGGCTGCCGTTAACACCAAAAACGAACAGCTGTATTTGGAGTGGTGCTGTGACTGGGAAGCAAGGACTGCTGATGAATGGCGTCACATAGTAATCAGTGATGAATCGCAGTTTTGCATAGCCACGGATGACCATCATCTGCTAATATGGTGGAGACCTGGGGAGAGGTCTCATTCTTCCATTGTTTTAAAGTGGCACAGCAGTGTTACTCCTGGCATTATGGTGTGGAGAGCCATCAGGTATGAGTTCAAGTCACGGCTGGTAGAGATTGAGGGAACTCGGACGGCACAACAGTATGTCAAGGATATCCTGATTCATCAAAGGTTATGAATTTCATGTTGTTGGCCCCGTATTGAACTGAGATTACATATAAATTATAAACAGAAAGTTTCCCACTTATTCAATACATTGTTATATGTATATAATATAAATACATGCATTGTAGATATAACTATGTATTGAATTGGTGGAAAACTTTTCTGTTTATAATTTATATGTATATCCTGATTCAGAAAGTGATGGAACCAACTAGAGGGAAGAATATCCTAGATGTGGTGCTGGTAAAATCAGATGAGCTCTATAAAGAAACCGAAATATAGGTGGTAGTGATCATGAAGCTGTTTTTGTCATAGTTAAAAGTAAATTTGATAGAAAGGAAGGTCTTAAAAATAGAACTATTCGGCAGTACCATGATAAAACAGGCATAAGGGTGTTTTTTAAAAGTAACTATGATCGGTGGAAAACAGTAAATAAAAACGTAAACAGACTCTGGGATGGGTTTAAAGTGATTGTTGAGAAATGTGAAAACAGGTTTGTACCTTTAGAGGTGGTAAGGAATGGTAAAGACCCATCTTATTGTAATAGACAAATAAAGAGGCCATAAGGAGGAGGTCAGATTGGAAAGAAATAGTTAGAAATGGCTGTGAAAGTAAGGAGAAATTGAAGGAACTTATTAAGAAACTGAATCTAGCAAAGAAGTTAGCTAAGGACATGATGGCAAGCATAATTGGCAGTCATACAAATTTTACTGATAAATGGAAGGGTATGTAGAGGTACTTTAAGGCAGAAGCAGGTTCGAAGGAGGACATTCCAGGAATCGTTAATGAACAAGGGGAGTGTGTATGAGAGGATCCTCAAAAGGCAGAAGTATTCAGTCAACAGTATGTAAAGATTGTTGGTTGCAAGGATAACGTCCAGATAGAGGAGGTGACTCATGCTAAAGAAGTATTAAAATTTACATATGATAACAATGACGTTTACAATAAGATACAAAAGTTGAAAACTAGGAAAGCTGCTGGAATTGATTTCTGGGGAAATACTAAAGACAATGGGTTAGAATATAGTACCATATCTGAAGTACTTACTTGATTATTATTGGCATGAAGGAGCTATACCAAATGAATTGGAGAGTTCGTATAGTAGCCTCTGTGTACTAAGGAAAGGGTGATAGACATAAAGCTGAAAATTACAGGCCAGTATGTATGAAGTACATTGCATGTAAGCTTTGGGAAGGCATTCTTTCTGATTATATTAGACCTGTTTGCGAAATTAATAACTGGTTTGATAGAAGGTAGTTCGGGTTTAGGAAAGGTTATTCCACTGAAGCTCAACTTGTAGGATTCTAGCAAGATATAGCAGATATCTTGGATTCAGGATTTCAAATAGACTGTATCGCGATTGACCTGTCTAAAGCTTTTGATAGGGTGGATCATGGGAGACTACTGGCAAAAATGAGTGCAATTGGACTAGACAAAATAGATCTCAGCGAATTAGAGTAAGCAAAACTTTATCTTACCCTGTAATAATTAAGAGGAGAATTCCTCAAGGCAGTATTATTGGATCTTTATGCTTTCTTATATAATATAATAATGATATGTGTAAGGAAGTGGAATCAGAGATAAGGCTTTTTTCAGATGATGTTATTCTGTATAAAGTAATAAATAAGTTACAAGATTGTGAGCAACTGCAAAATTAACTTGATAATATTGTGAGATGGACAGCAGGCAATGGTATGATGATAAACGGGGTTAAAAGTCAGGTTGTGAGTTTCACAAATAGGAAAAGTCCTCTCAGTTTTAATTACTGCATTGATGGGGTGAAAGTTCCTTATGGGGATCACTGCAAGTACCTAGGTGTTAATGTAAGGAAAGATCTTCATTGGGGTAATCATATAAATGGGATGAAGGGTACAGATCTCTGTACATGGTTATGAGGGTGTTTAGGGGTTGTAGTAAGTATGTAAAGGAGAGGGCATATAAGTCTCTGGTAAGACCCTAACTAGAATATGGTTTCAGTGTATAGGACCCTCACCAGGATTACTTGATTCAAGAACTGGAAAAAATCCAAAGAAAAGCAGCTCGATTTGTTCTGGGTGATTTCCGACAAAAGAGTAGGGTTACAAAAATGTTGCAAAGTTTGGGCTGGGAAGACTTGGGAGAAAGAAGGCGAGCTGCTCGACTAAGTGGTATGTTTCCGAGCTGTCAGCAGAGAGATGGCGTGGAATGACATTAGTAGACAAATAAGTTTGAGTGGTATCTTAGAAGTGAAGCTTCCACGGTGTGAAGAATTATTTAATTTAATTTCCGGGTTGAACCGTGTTGTACTTGTCTGCACATCACGTACCGTTTGCCAAGTTTCAAATACATTGCAGTATTCTTTGTCAAGGCGACTGAAATACCCTTACTCGATCCGAGGTAATCAGTCTCCCAGGCAGAAGTATTAAAATTTACATATGATAACAATGACGTTTACAATAAGATACAAAAGTTGAAAACTAGGAAAGCTGCTGGAATTGATTTCTGGGGAAATACTAAAGACAATGGGTTAGAATATAGTACCATATCTGAAGTACTTACTTGATTATTATTGGCATGAAG
This sequence comes from Anabrus simplex, assembly GCF_040414725.1. Taxonomy (NCBI): domain Eukaryota; kingdom Metazoa; phylum Arthropoda; class Insecta; order Orthoptera; family Tettigoniidae; genus Anabrus; species Anabrus simplex. Next base: position 228,909,211 of record NC_090268.1, on the reverse strand, counting down.
GAGCTATACCAAATGAATTGGAGAGTTCGTATAGTAGCTGGGAGACTGATTACCTCGGATCGAGTAAGGGTATTTCAGTCGCCTTGACAAAGAATACTGCAATGTATTCGAAACTCGGCAAACTGTACGTGATGTGCAGACAAGTACAACACGGTTCAACCCGGAAATTAAATTAAATAAAGTTTGAGTGGTGTCTTTAAGAGTAGGAAAGATCACAATATGAAGATAAAGTTTTGTTTATAGGAAGGGAAGTTAGGGATTGGAATAACTCACCAAGGGAGATGTTCAATAAATATCCAGTTTCTTTGAAATCATTTAAGAAAAGGCTAGGAAACAACAGATAGGGAATTTGCCACCTGGGCGACTGCCCTAAGTGTAGATCAGTATTTTGATTGATTGATTGATTGATTGATTGATTGATTGATTGATTGATTGATTGATTGATTGATTGATTGATTGATTGATTGATTGATTGATTGGTCCGACTCGTTGGCTGAATGGTCAGCGTACTGGCCTTCGGTTCAGAGGGTCCCGGGTTCGATTCCCGGCCGGGTCGGGGATTTTAATCGCTTCTGATTAATTCTTCTGGCTCGGGGACTGGGTGTATATGTCCGTCCCAATACTCTCCTCATCATATTCAGACAACATACTACACTACCAATCACCGCAGAAACACGCAATAGTGCTTACATCCCTCCATAGAGGGTTGGCGTCAGGAAGGGCATCCGGCCGTAAAACAGGGCCAAATCCACATGTGCGACGCAGTTCGCACCCGCGACCCTACAGGTGTGGGAAAAGCGGCAGGAAAAGAAGAAGAAGAAGAAGATTGATTGATTGATTGATTGATTGATTGATTGATTGATTGATCGATCGATCCTGCATCCTAATATGTTACCTCTCATGCGACAGCTTCGTGGTGCCATTTTTCAACAGCACAGTGTTTGTCCACACACAGTACATGTGTCTATGAATTGTGTGTGTGATGTTCGTGGCCAGCAAGATCTCTAGGTCTATCCCTGATAGGAACGTATGGGACTAGCTCAGTCGTCAACTCCAACTCAGTATCAGTACCTAACATATCAAGGACCACTTACAACAGTTGTGGGCCAGCTTACCTCAGGAGAGGATACAACAGCTTTATGACACCCTTCCTAACTGAATCAGTACATGCATCCAGGGTGCAAAGTCATACCGATAAGTGCGCTTGTATTGCATAGTTCTTTGTAAAATTGACTCAATTTTTTAATCACTGAAATAACATCATATACCTTCTCGACATGTGAAGTTTTGTTTCCTCCTCCCCTTCTAGGTGCTTCAGTTTTCTTGTCAGGCAGTACATATTATGTGGAATGCTGTATGCACTCAGGTGAAAAGACAAGAAGAGAGCTAAAGCCTTGAAGTGGAATAAGAGAAATAATAAGAACTCAGAAGAATTATAAATCATCAAGTATAGGATGTGAATATACAAAAGGAGAAATACAGGGTGTTCGTAAAGTCACCAGACTCTAACTTTGAAAAATTGCAACTCACATATCTGATGGAATAAGATGGCAAGCTTGTGAGATGTTATCAGGCATGGTAGAACTGGTTGTAGTGTTAGAACAGTGCAGCTGTTGCCTTGTGCAGAGTGAGATGTATAAGATCAAGCGGGCGACACTGCATTTTACACGCGCACAACAGGTTGCTTTATTGGGGGCTTATTTTGAGTGCTAAAGTTATGAGAGGTATGTGGAAAGATGGAGACATAGATTTCCTAATTAACCCTTACGAGGTAAATTTTCTTTATTTGGTCTTGTATGCAGGGTTTCATGACATGAGCTCCATGGATGATGGAGAGCTGTATGGGAGACCTAAATTAATTACTGACACTTTCCTTCGCAATGTTCAGCAGCACATTTAGAGATCTGCTTGAAAATCTGTAAGATGTTTGTCACAAGAACTTGGAGCATCAATTGGGTCCACACATAAAGCGCGTAAAGTGGCAAAGCTATGTTCGTATCAAGTCGAGGCTGTCCAGGAGCTGAAGCCACCTGATTTAGAAAAATGTTGCCGTTACTGAAAGTGGTTCTGTACCTTCACATGAAAGGTAGCCATTCTGAACAATACCTTTTTCACAGAAGAAGCATGGTTCCACCTCAGTGGCTACATCAACTTCCAGAACACCAGAATTTGGGCAAAAATCCTTGCATGAAGTACTGCTTCATTCTGAAAAAATTGGCGTCTTGTGCATAATTATTATTGCACAAAAGGATCGTTGGACCTTTTTCTTTAAAATACAACAGTTGATGGTGCCATATACAGGGACATTGTGCAACATTTCATGGCTTTATTGGAAGAGGATGAGTGTTATAGCTGGTTCCAACATGGTGACACCACTTGTCATATGGGTAGTGCAACCTTGGCAATATTACAAGAATTTTTTGGTGGTTGAATAATCGCAAGAAATTCGTGGCCTCCTCAGTTGCCAGATTTAACCTCTCCAGACTTTTTTTATGGGGGTGTTTTAAAGAAAGAGCATACAGAGATAATCCGCTTTCCTTACGTTAACTCAAAGGAGCAATTTCTAAATGTATTGGAGAAATAACACCAGTGACTTTGAGAAAAGTGTTACAAAACACGTGTAAACATGTAAATTTTTGCATGCAAGAAAATTTGGTCACTTTCAGTATCTCTTGTGAACCGGAACTGTGGGAACGCAATGTACGGCAAACGAGTTAGTGTCATGTCTGAACATTTATTACTCTCATTTTTCCAGAATACTTACACCAGACTTTAAAAAGTATTTCTCTTCACTTGAAGGTATGTGGAACTATTGTGTGTAATCATTAGATTTGTTTTTGTAATAAAACTTACGGAAAAAAATTCAGAAATATTGAGCGCGGTGACTTTATGAACGTTCTGTACAGTGACAGGCTAGTTGTGGGCATACAGAGCAACAAAAAAGAAAGAGACAAACAAACATGGAAACAAGAGGATATGGACAAACTTCACAACTTTGTATACTACTGTCTTCAGAGATGGGTTTACCCCTCGTCAATTCCAGTTCTTCCAGATCTGTTTCTCTCTCTCTCTCTCATTATTTCTCAGCTCCTGACAAGCTTGTTTATGTTTCCCAACTTCATTAGTGGAGTGGGCATCCACATTGAAAGAACCTTTCTTGAAAATTGGTATTTCTTCATGTGAAAAATTATGAATACCGTAATGAGACAATGGGATAAACAAGAAAAAATACAGACAAAAGGTTAATGCAGGTGATAGAAGACAAGGAACATTGAACTTGAAAGGAACCCAATCAGTTTAATATAAGCATTGGAATGGAACAAACAAGTATGCAAATATAAATAATCAAGATAGGCAAGAGGATAGGAATGCATACAAAAGGACAAAAACAATGAGAAACTAATGTGCACGTAAGGAGCAACAAGTTGAAGTGAAGACAAATAAAGACAAAAGAACCTGAACAAATTCCACATTTTCATCTTCTGGTATATTAATTTCTTTTCAAAAGTATTTGGCATTTGCTGGAAATGGTAGGTCTCTTCTAACTCCACGTACTACTGTAGTTTAGCAGAGAAATTTGACACCTGATTTTAATCTGATTAAAAAGTGCTGGTATTTGCTTAATATCTATCATAGGCAAGCATTTCAAATATTGCACGTTTGTTAAATTACTGCTTTTACTTGCATTATATGTTTAATGATCTGTGTAACTAATTTTGTAGATATGAGGATTTAAAATGAAACCTGTGTGTGAACTTCTGCATGTCTTCATAGTTATCTTAATTAGTAAAGACTTAATTGAAAATCAAATGCTTTCTTCTTTGTACAGAAGAATGCCAGATGAAGCCAAATCCCTTGGAGAGTGGACACTCTGTCTTCTTTGTAGTTCAGCCTCGTTTCATGAATGTGGATATTCGTGTGATCGTTGACGTGACACAAGGTGCTCTAGATCTCTTTCTCAGTCCTCTTGAAGACACTTTTGTTGTCACTGTCAATGCAAGTAATGGAGACCGCAAGGTGAGTGCATTCAGTTATTCACAGCTCTAGATATGTAACTTCTATGAGTCATTTCTTTGGTTAATCTATTCTAAAACATTAAATATACTGTATTTAGTAAAAAAAAAGGATGGCTTCCTTCTTGATCTACAAATAATAGGTTGTAAAAAATGATGTGGATTTATTTCAGAATACTGCTACTTCTGTGATTTTTATTCAAACCCAGAATATTGGTAATTTTTTTTTAGTTGTCTTGTCATTTTAACTGTACTGCTCCAATATTTAAATTGTTCTTTTATGTCAAAATATTGTATCATTTTATTTTGAGAGAGAAGTGAGAAAGTTATTGTGCATGACTGACAGTAGCCTAAAACAAAACTCCTTTTTCTAAAGATCTTTTTTTTTAAAACTTTTATTGCTTTGATTTTTGTAAATGAAAGCTTCATTGTTTTCAATTGATTAATCACCAGTTCATTGAATAATTGAAACTTTTATGTTAAGTATTTTAACATCCAGTAAGGGTGGTTTTTTTTTTTTTTTTTTTGCCACTATGGTTTAAATCGGGAAGTGTCAATCAGCTTGTACTGAAGATTTACTACAGTTTGTTTACTTTGGATGACTTTGTTTAGCCCCAATATAATGATTTTCCTTTACCATGTTCTAGGAGTTAGTATAACAGCATTCTGCCTGATTGTCCTTGGTTCAAATCTCCACTGTAATACACATTTAAAACTGATTTGAGGCACTGGAATGCGATGCTTTTAGCTGTAATATAAGTGAGAAATAGGTTAAAATCTTGTTGTTAGTCACCCTAGAACTGGTTTTCTTCTTCCAACTCGTGGTGAATGCCAGAATGGCATCTACCATATAGATCACAACTGCTTCCTCCCTGGAATAAAACAGTGAGTTCAGCGACTTCCCTTACGGGCCACCTATACCATTGGTTCTTAATTTGAGAGACTTCTATGTGATGATGGCTCTGCCCCAAATCGTATGAGCCACAACTGAAACACCAATCGAACTAATGGCATCATTACGGGTCACCATGAAGACTGAAAGTTCATCTGAACCCCGGCAGTAAGAAAGTTATGGTTATTCTTGTGTACAACTGTGATGGTGTTATCCTAACATATTACGTTCCCCCACAGCAGACCGTCAATGCACAGTTTTACGGTTCATTTTTGGAATACAACCTGCGACCAGCTTTAAGAAAAAAGTGGTGACACTTTCTGCACAACCCATCCATCATTTTGCACGACAATGCTCGGCCACATACAGTGCAAGCTGTGGCTGATTTGTTCGGTTGATGGAGCTGGGAATTGCTATACCATCCTCCATATTCTCCAGACTTAAGCCCTTGTGATTTTGATTTGATCAATCACTATAAATCAATCAATCAATCAATCAATCAATCAATCAATCATTCAGTGAAGAAAAAATGAAATGGCGTATGGCCTTTAGTGCCGGGAGTGTCCGAGGACATGTTCGGCTTGCCAGGTGCAGGTCTTTTGAATTGACACCCGTAGGCGACCTGCGCGTCGTGATGAGGATGAAATGATGATGAAGACGACACATACACCCAGCCCCCGTGCCAGAGAAATTAACCAATGATTAAAATTTCCGACCCTGCCGGGAATCGAACCCGGGACCCCTGTGACCAAAGGCCAGCACGCTAACCATTTAGCCATGGAGCCGGACAATCAATCAGTCAATCCCTAAGATGAAGGAACCACTTCGTAGCATTCACTTCAAAACTGTTCGAGAGATTCGTCGGGCAGTAGATCACTCTATTTGAACTATCATCACAACAGGCATGACTAAAGGTATCCTATGACTTCCGCATCACTGGCAACAGATTGTGCACAATACTGGTGACTACTATGAAGTCTACGATTTGGCCCATGTCTCATCTGAGGTAATGATAAGGTGTAAGAAAGCCTCTCTTTCATGCTCTTGAAGACCTGGATGACACTGTTGTGCTGTATGACCTCTGGCACATTCAATCTTTATCCAACTCCATTGTTTCTGTTTCAAAAACATTGTAACAACACTACCTTAGACTGCCAGCTAACACAAGGCTCTGTTCCTCTCGCCAGTTCGCATGCGCGTGATGTGGGAAGGGAGAGTCCATGTGCTCTGAGGTAAGGTAGGTATGTAACTAACATGTGCTATCAGTGATATTATTAGGTTTCGTTGCATGACATTTCTACAGCAATGTTGCCACAATTAAAGTTCCAACCTTCATATATGTACTGTTGAAAGTTTGTTTAGAGTACAATATCGTCATGGAAATTAAATATTCATTTTCTTTGCCCACAACGGGTGACTTGGACCCACTCAACAATGTTATGGCAGTAGTGCCAGACGTGTAGCTTAGATCACCGAGTAAGTTGGCCGTTCGGTTGGGGTTGCGCAGCTGGAGATGGTGGGCAAAATCAGGATTTGTGGGTTCTGATCCCACTGGTGTCTGGTTGGCAATTTTTATTCTGTACTTATAACATCTCTTCAATATGTACTATCTGTACTGAACGCAACCTAATACGTGAAAGTTTATTTCAAGTTTGGCCTTTGCTGACAACTTGGTCTTACTGGCAGACTGTGCTGAAAGCCTGCAATCTGATGGCTTGAAAATAGGTGCAGTAAGTAAAAAAGACTTTCTTCAGCTTATCCCAGTTATTTCTGGGGTCGCTGGAGCCACCCAGGCTCATTTTGCTTTTGATCGGGGTATATGACTGGATGCCCTTCCTGCATGGGGGCTAAGAGAAGCAGGTGGAGATTAAGGTATTATGGCTACACTCAGTTTTTAATACTCTAAGAATAAAAGATATGGAACTGAACAAAACTGAATTGGAGGTTACAAGGAGAAGATTGCGGAGGCAATTAATGCGCAAGATCTTTATTTTTACTTATATGGAATTGAAACTTCATTGTATTGCTTTATGTTTGAAATCTTGTATATGGTAACTAAGATTCTAACCAGTACCTGTTGAGTTGTACAATGAAAGAAGGTTGTGAAAATTTGCTGTAGTTGTGGAGCCTACCGACGATGGTTGTAGCCATATTTAAAGTTAGGTTTTCTAATTCCTTATTTGAACCAAGAGTCCTGATATGATTCATAATTTCATGCACTCCTGTGAATGGCTGAAATACAATAGATAGCCTTTTGGAGTTACTGGATACTAGAACTTGAACTATTATCATAGGCATTCACTCACTGGCAGGCATAACAGTTGTCTTCACAGTGTATCAGTGTTGCCAGTTATGGGTTCTTCAGTGTTTGAAGAGACCTATTCTAGAACTGCAAGCTCTATCACAGTGCTGGCACATCACATCTACGAAAGCTCCTTGTTGTAAACCCTGGTGGTCAGTTCTTTTATTGGACTTGTACTTTCGTCAGCATTGTTCCAAACGGTTTGAATCCATAGCGCATATGTAGGTTTCCCATGTACAAACAGTTTTGCTCAGTGGTGACCATAGCATTGCTCCATGTATTTATCAAGTGACAACTTATCACCTATTCTTTAAATTTTACATTTAAATGCTCAACAATAGGACATAACTTACCTTAAGAATACTGTATTGTAGACTGTAATTAGATTTGTCATTTAAATAAAAAGTTCTCTGTATTTGTTCAAATCTATTTCTTGTCATGGCATTGGAAAAGAGAATGATGTGAGAATCTGCAGTTTCCCAAAACACATATCTGCATAAAAGGAATTTAACTGGATAACATTAGGATTGCTAAATATTTTATAGTCTTCAAGTGATCTTTTTCAACAAGGAATGGAAAGGAACAATCAAGTCTTATATAGAAAGATGGGAAATTTTATACAAATACATGCTCGGATAAACACAGTGACAGGTCGGATAAACACATTCACAGGTTGGGGTGGGAAGAGATAAGGATAAACATGAAAACAGAAAAGGACTATATGAAACATGCTATTAACTTCACCTCCACAGCAGAGCTCTGAACGTATTGATTTGGACAGCAGCCCGTGTTCAGACAATTCAGAAGGTTGATTGGTATAGGAGATGTATACATTGAATAACTATGGACGAGAGGCAAGAAATGATGAGAGCAGGTAACAGTAGAGTAGATGATGAAAAGCTAAACTTTTATACACAATTCATTCCATATTGAGCTGTAAGTTTGATGTAATCATTTTATATGTTAGCAGTTTATTTTGAACTGTTCTTTATGGCCGAGAAAGGAAATAGAATTAATGAAGGTGATAAGTTTTCAGTATAATCTCTCGTGTAGTATTTGCATGTGGGCCTCTCTCTCTGTCTCTCTCTCTCTCGCTCTCAGTCCACTCTAAATAATTATCTTGTTGGGATCAGACAAACAGACACAAGAAACTCCAATACAAGTTTTGCTGTAAAATTGATGTCATATTAGGCATTATCGCTTTTTAATTTGATTCCAGGTGGAGGTTGATCCAAAATATCAGAAACGATCAGAAGATCAGATATTTGCTGGTGAAGTGCCTATTCGAATGAGCCCCATGGAACTGGTTTCATCAGAAACTGAAGTGACTTTATTGAATGGTTCATCTTCAACAACAGATCATTCATCCTGGTCTCTGCCTCAAGTTTATGTGATGATAGAACGTGGTGCCCATGGATTGACCACATTTGTTACCGTACCACGAAGAAATACTTTCCTTATCGTGAGAAACTTACAAGATAGGCTTGTATTGACTTTGCCACAGGATCGTCATGAGCTGGGCTCTACCAAGTTTTACATGGCGCTTACAGCTACTGTTTCTAGTTATGGCATGATATTCTTCCGTCAGGATCAGCTGCATATCGATCTGTTTGTGTTTTTTTCAGTGTTTTTCTCATGTTTCTTCCTCTTTCTTGCTGCATGTGTAGTGGCATGGAAGGCCAAACAGGCAGCAGATGTTCGCAGAGCGAGACGTAGGCATGTTGTTGAGATGCTCCACATGGCTAAACGACCATTTGCAACAGTTACACTGTTGCTGGATACTCCTAGTGAACCTGATGATCAGTTGATATTCGTTCCTACATCATCTACTCAGTCCCCTCACCGCAAGAAGCAGCGTAAACAGCATCTCCAGGGTGGTGGTGACATAAGACCTGTAGCGGTGGAGCCTACCGATGATGGTATTGCCGCTGTAGGTACTGTATTTGTACAATTACCTGGTGGCACTGAAGCTCCCGTTCGACTTGCATTAGCTTCATCACTCATTCTTTTGGCCAGGGTATATCCACTCAATGGACGAGCCTTTCTTAGGCGAAGGAGTAGCCATGCTCCATCGTAGTGAGATACGCAGCTTATCAAAGCCATCCATTTAAGTCTTTTCCAAAAATGATCGTTACTTGTTTGATTTAATTTGTAGCTAATCTAGGGCTACTGAGTGTTAGAACTTTTTTAATAAAAAAGTATGAGACAGCTAAGGTACATATCCTCAGTAAAGTGCTGTGTTTAGTGATTTGAAAATAAGTCTGTTATAAGACTTAACCACATGTCTTCTGATACTGTATTTTACTTTATTATAAGTTAAAAGAAATGTGTGTATTGATTTTTGACTGATTTTCTGACAGATAATGCAAGCGGAATGATGTCAGTCTGTTATGAAGCTTGCTGGTCTTTATTCCTCGCATATTGTGCTCGATACTTTGAGATATCTTTAAAATGCTAGCTTTCCCCTCAAAATTTTATTTTGTGAAGTGATTTCAAAATATTTTGTTTGTGGCAGTCAAACAATTTTTTCAACAATAACACACATTCTAGATTTAATTTTTTTTACAATCATTTTTACCTCTGACTACTTGTCACATGTTATCATTATGGTAAACATGGTGTGTTATATGCGATTCCAATAAGAATAATACAAATATTTTTTAAATGTTTAAGTACCAACAGTGGTTACTGAACATTATGTGAGGTGACAACTACCTGAGCAATTTGTATCCATTTGACTCCCCCTTGAAACTTATATTGTCTGTCTCTTACTATTTGTAATTCACCAAGCCTTGTCAGTTGAATCTCATTTTGTTTGTTGTTCGAGATAGCATATACAGTAGTTTTGTTCATAATTTGTGAGGATTGATCTACATACTATGACTCTGTTCATTTTTATGAAGATTTTGTAGATGCTCTGTTCAGAGAGACTGATGTTCTACTAATATGATGTACATATTTTATTCACTTGTTTTAATACTTTGTTGTGAACTTGTTGTAAATCAAGGAATATTGATTATTAACTTGACTTTGAATCATACGTTAAGCCACAAGATCTTTAGTTTTATATGGAATTCAAACTTCAGGGTATTACATTATTTTTAAAATCTTGTATATAACAACTAAGATTCTAACCACTTCCTGTTGAGTTGTACAATGAAAGAAGGTTGTGAAAATTTGCTAGGAGAACCTGAGTTTTCTTTATTTTATTTCATCTAAGTGACTTTTTACTACAAATCATTGCATGATACAATTTTATTATTTATATATTCAAAGTACATACACCTTCTCTCCACTTGTCTTCATTTAATGCTATTATTTAAATAATATGAGATGATCATAGCAATGTTGACCTCCTGCTTGTTCCTCACATTTTATCTCCAATTGTTTTTTGAGCTTCTGACAGTCATAATATAATTTATCTCTATCTTACTTGCAGAAAATCATTGGTGTGTCTGATATTTTAGGGAAAGGGAATATTGATAGGTTTAGATACATGATCATCGCATGTACATTGCCATATAAATCTAAGATGTACAGATTTTTGTTTATTTATATGGCCCTTTTACTACTGCACTTTCACTTTCTTCTTGTTCTTGTTCTTCTACTTCTGCCTATTATTATTAATTAATAATTAATTATTTATAATTAATAATAATAATAATAATAATAATAATAATAATAATAATAATAATAATAATAATAATAATAATAATAATAATAAGCATATGGCTTTTAGTGCTGGGAGTGTCTGGGGACATGTTCGGCTCACCCAGTGCAGGTCTTTCTACAGTATTTGATGCCTGTGGGGGACCTGCACGTCTGGATGTAAGACTCAGATGATGGTGATGGTGAAACCAGTGTTGGCACATAGCCCTACTCCTGCCAAGTAACTAACACCAAGAGTTCTGCTCAAGGCTTTACATCTCCATATGAACACTGTGGAGAGGTTTGGAATTGAATCCAGTCTTTTGGCATGTAATCCATTGATTAGAAATTATATACCACCACCTCTCCTACCCTGCCAGCCAACATTCTGATGGTGCTACTTTTTCCCACCAGTGGAACTTGAACTAGCTAACCATGGTGTCAGACCATATAGACTTGATGCCTTTACGATCATGGCCACCAGCCGGACTATTCTTGTGGTCACATACTTATTTGGAGAGTTGAGCAGACAGCTCTTATTTCTAAACTAAACTCATGTCCATGTCTCAGGGTGATGCAGCTCTTTTGAGGCACACCTCCCATGGAGGTGAGCTGCATGTTCTATTTTGGTCACATACCAGCCCTCCTGCTATTCTGAAATCTCTGTCATTACTAGGAATCGAACCTGGGTCACTGAGGACAGCAGCTAGTAGCAAGCAAACATAAACAATCTGTGAATTGTTATCAATATTATTGCAGTACTCTAGGCTCCTGCAGTTGATGTTATTTTTTACAAAAGTTATCTTACTCTTTATTTTTTTCCCTGAAAGCGTACGTGATACACTTTGTTCATAAGGGTTCCAAATTTAAATCATTTCCACTCAGACCCCAGTACAAACCCTGTGAGTTCAAAAAAGAATGATTTACTACCTGTATTTTTACACAAGCACAGTGTTATTTTAAGAATTGCATTTAAGTAAATAGTAGAATAACCCATACTGTACACAAGTATATATAGTGATTTCATATTTGTTTATATTTAATGCACATTTGCTAAGATGTATACATAAAAGTTGCAGTTTGGTAGATACATCCTCAATATAAATGTAGTTTTGTATATTTATATTTATTCTGACTTTCTTAGATGGCTGTGGTGGGATAGACCTATCTGTATTTAACTTCAGTTATAGGACGTGGCTACAATGTATCACTGATTACTAAATATTCAAGAGTGATACTTACATCTCATGTTGGTGTACAAATTGGGTTTGCAGTGTAATCATCCATGTGGAAACTCTACGTAATACAAATTGGATGCATCTTTCTATTAATACAAAAAATAAATCATGATTTTACTCATTTTGACACACAGGATTATTTTCTGCCATCAAAGATGTTCGTGTTGCAAGTAGTTCTCTGTTCTGAAAACTGTCATTGTCTTTGTTGAGTTGCTTCAAATGATGTATTTTGCATGTCATAATTTACGAGTTCATTTGTTTTCTGCCAAGTGCAGGTGTTGCTATCATATTCTTGGAAGGTATAAGAACAAAATGACATAAGTATTTCCTCGGGTATTCCTTACAATAGCTTACGTTATAGGCACAAGAGTTTTGCATATTATTATTAGCAGTACATATAATCTACTTTCTGGTTTGTAAGTATTATGCACTACACTCTATCCCCCATATTTTAATTATAGATAAAAGTTGGAGTTTGGTAGATACATCCTCAATATAAATATAGTTTTTATACAGTATTTAAGGTTTTTTTTTTTTTTCTCTTTCTTGTTGATAAATTTCAAATTTTCCGTACAATCTTTCTTCTGTTTCCTCCCAGCTCCCCTTATTGAACTTGCAGCAATACTACCTTGTTGGCCTTTGGCTTTTATGTTTCATAGTTTTATGGATGTTTTGTGAGTAATTGTTTAACTGTTGAATCAACAAATTGTAAAAATGTATACCATAAGAAGTACGGGAATTTTGTGACTTTACGAAAACACAATTCAATATTTTATCCTAAAATCAAACATTATAATTGTTTTTATTAAATCCATTCAGTGATCAAGACAGTTGTTTCTCACATGAAAGATGAGTTTCAGTCCCCATTAGAGACACAGTTTAAGAATTGTCCTTTGCTGTCAGGGTGTTTTCTGGTTGTCTCTTGCTCATTTGTCCAATTTAGTATTGGAGGGATCTTCCCTACTGAACAAATTCCCCAGGAAAGGCTAGACAATCTCTGTTGGCCTACTTCAGTGAATACTTCGCTGGAGTTAATGCTGTTAGTGTTAGTGCTGCATTGTTTACTGCCACAAACCAAATGAGTTAAGTTGCAAGTTCATATTTGCTGCTGTTGCAGTTGATCAATATTTCTTTTCCATAGCAGTTATTAAATGATGTTAATTTATTTTTTGTATCGTGCAGCTGTAATGCATGAAATGGAGGTAGTATTTATGACGCTTTACTCATCTTGAAGCATACTATTATACTTTCCATCTTATCTTTTTCACCTGATACCTCTGAGAAGTTGAGCATTACTAAATGACATGGTTGCATACATAGCCTGCATATTAAGAGTAGTAATTTACATAAATGTATATATTTTCCCCCTATGTTTCATAGTATATGGGGACAAACTAGTGCAGTTCTCATGGAACAGGTACAGGTAACTGCTGTTTGGTACCCTCTGTAGACAACAGGTATTAAAGTCCATTGATTTGATAACTTCTGTACACAGGATCTCTGATTGTCCTTTAGTATACAACTTATTGTTGCAGTAATATTACTTAGTAATGTATATTTCAAAATCATTATTCCATTCTTTTCTGATATTGAGCCTGGTTTCTGCTAGGAGGTAACTTCAGTTGTACAAGCTTGGATCCCAGCCAAAAAATAAATTCTAAAATTCTTTCTGCAGCCTTTGTTGGCTGCCACTAAGACATCAAATATCACAATACAATACCCACAAAGAAAGTATCATTGCAGCATCATTGTCATAACACACTCCATTGGCCAGGTAATTATGGCCTTCCTCATAATGGAAATAGCACGCAGAATGATGGTATTAGATTCTGTCATGATTATGAATTTAATTTCTGCTATTTGTTTACTACACCTTAGAAATTCTCAATGTTGTATTACACCAAGATCACTGTTGGATCATTCATGTTCTATCTGTCCTTACAATAAAGTGCTGTTAAGTCTTTCCAGAACCAGTTAATTGTTCCTGGTTCTTTGCTCTCTCATTTAGTTCCAATTTCTTCTGATGCAGGGATAAATAAATTACTAACACCTATCCAATGACCTTACTGGCTATAAATGTAATAATTAAGCTATGAGGTATGTTCATACCAAAAAAAAAACAGTGAATTTGAATTATTTTCAATCCTTTTTAAATGAACAGTATTTCTTGATCTCAAATATAATGTCTCTAGTATGAGCTTCCTCACTTTAAGTTCCTTTCTACATTTCATTCTCATTACATTCTCTCTCATTGTACTGTTTGAGTTCTTAAACCTAAACCTAATTAATGCATTTTCTTAACTGAAGTCACCAGGCTTTTCTTGTTATTTTTAATACACACCGAGCTCGATAGCTGCAGTCGCTTAAGTGCGGGCAGTATCCAGTATTCGGGAGATAGTAGGTTCGAACCCCACTGTCGGCAGCCCTGAAAATGGTTTTCTGTGGTTTCCCATTTTCACACCAGGCAAATGCTGGGGCTGTACCTTAATTAAGGCCACAGCCGCTTCCTTCCCACTCCTAGCCCTTTCCTGTCCCATCGTCGCCATAAGACCTATCTGTGTCGGTGCGACGTAAAGCAAGTAGCAAAAAAAAAAAAAAAAAAATTTTTAATACACATAAAATCATATGCCAAGTTTTCTAAGAAACACCACCCAGTTCATAATGATGGTGGTGGCAGCAGTGATTGTTCTAAGAGGCAAAACAACAAGATTATGAGTGCATCATAATATTTACCAATACAGAAACAGTTCTGACTATTTAAAGAATTAAGGTATCAGCTAAAGAAATGGAAAGGCCTTGAGAAAAGAGGAAAACCTTATTTCCTAAACCTCGCAAGGGACACAATAGCTGAGTGGTCTAGTCGCTGGATTCTTACCAAGATAGCCACAGTTTGAATACCAGCCAATGCAGGTGGAATTTTTAAAACAAAAAGTCACATCCTTGTGGTTCAAATTTCACATAAAAATGGAGCCCCAGTGGCTATGATCAAAAGATCACCAGTTGCATAAAACTACAAGCTTACTTGCTTAGACCTCAGAAGCTGTATATTGACATGGTTAGAAGAGAGGAATTGGTAAAGAAAGATCTGACAGGAATACTTTAGTAAGTGGATGGAACTGAACTTCACAGGGACCCTTTATTCATCACACTCATCTTGGAAGTTGTGAATCTCAGTGGAGACCAAGCTATCATATGTATGTTTATCCTTTGGGTAAAAGTGAGAGGGTTGCCGTCCACTAGTCTTTACCAAGTTCGCAATACCCAGCTTTGCTACGTGAGTTTCTACAGGAAATGTATATTCTGAATTCCTCCATGTAACAGCTTTGTTAAATATTTCAAATAAGTTGTTATAAATTCTACCAGCTATAAATTATTTAGTTCAGATTGGATTCCTAGAAGATCTTTACCTAAATTCTGTGCAGAATATTAAAGTGGTGGGAGGTCAATCTCATAATCAAATCCAAACCATGATAATATACAGAAAAAATATATATTAATGGTATGTTTGTCTGTTCTACTTCTTGCAGCAAAATTCCTAACTTCATTGTCAGTTTTCTTAATTTTAAGAAGCACGTGGTGTAATTGTCTTGAAAATTACATTGATTAGATATTTGATGACTGAATTAGCCTTGCGTAATGCTTCTATCTTAGAATTATTCATTTTACACATATCAAACATACAATTTGTTTCAAGAAATTCAGTTCAGTTATGTAATAAACATCCTTTCAATTCAAATTTCACTCCATATTACCATGGGCTGCTGTGTAGAATTCCAGCATCATCCATTTTTACCGCTTTTAGCCATCATAACTTTTCCTAGAATGAAGAACTGGTTTTTTTGGTTTTACTTTAGGAGGGTGGGAATTGTTTTTGTTTTACTTCAGGAGAATAGGAAAAATGAGTGTTGGATTTCTCATTGGATGTATGCTTACCCATTAATTAACAAGGTCAGAAAATGTTGAAAATAAGTTTCCATATGTATTTCAGGCATATAAGTCTTATGTAAAATGCTGGATAAATTGTATCCCAAAATTTGAAGAGAATTAAAAGAATATATCAAAAATGAAGTTGACTCAAGAGGCAAAATATACATAAGAAATTATTGTGCATAATATACGTTATTGTTAGATCTCATTACTCAGAAGCTGTAATAGGAAAAAGAAGAATCATATGACCTCAGCTCCCATCTATGAACATGGTGATTTAATGTCATGTAGGCTGCCTGCATGTCAATCTCAAAGTTCCATTGTACTCAACCAGATGACAGAGAAATCAGACCCCGTTTTTCTCCTGATCTCTTCTGAGGAGTCTGAATGATGTCTTACCAAGTTGAACTTCAGATAGAGTGATCTTTCACTTTGAGGATATTAACATTTAAATAAACTCCATTGAAGAAAGAAGTGGTCTGACTCAAAAGAATGAAATTATCAACTTCAGGAAAAGATGTGTTGTAAATTTGATATTTGAAAATTACGTTAGACCTCAAAAATATTTATACCATTGGGACTAGAGGGAGCCTCTTTGAGCAAGGATGGTTGAACAAAAGAAATTAAAGTGAGAGGTGAAGCAATATCTGATTCATAATTAAACTTTCTACTCCTTTTAGCCCTGGTATTTTTGTGAGGTGTTCAGATGACTGAAGGAACTTACCTCTTAATAAATGAGGAGTCATACATAAAATATCCTGTAAAATCTGGTATCTTCCAAGCATGCAAATTAAATTTAAAATATCAATTTCTTGAGTAGTTATGATTTTCCAAGCCTTTCCTGTTAGGTTTTCTGTGACCTTTGTCAACCATTCTGTTTGTCCTGATTAGTCGGCAACAGAAGGGTAGATCATCAAGGGAATGAAAACTTTCATTAGCATATAAGTTTTTATAGAAATCTGTGATTTCAGAACAGCTGAAACTTTATCTTTTGAAATCTGAGCCTTGTCATAAAAACATTTTCCAGTCTAATGTCTACTTGTCAATGAATCTAACAATTCCATGTTTGTTGTAATAAATTTAGTAGAGATATTAGCTCTACATTAGCCTATTAGCCCAGAAATTATTTGTTTACGTAGAAAGGTTTGGGAACTGAATAATTACTGTCAGGGTAAATTCAGCTACCTCAGCAAAACCAGGTTCTGTTAGGTGCTTCACCATTTTACCATGACTGTTTGTGATACTACTGTACTTAATTTCATGCACAATTTCATTAAGGTTCAGATGTTAGTATTAAAAGCTGCTTTACCAAGTTAACTGCCAATCATATTTGCATGTTAATGGAATAAAATGTTTCCTAATGTGAAAAACTATATATTTTTTAAGTATGACATCTTTATGCCTAATTTACACAATGCCAGCGACTGGTATGTCAGTTGGATATGCAACTGGCATCATGTGAATGGAAAGATAGTAGTACTGTCCAATGCCATTTACATGGTTCCATTGATAGTCGAAGTTTGATGAATTGGCATCCAGCTGAACTGTGTCAAAATATTCAAAGAGAGAGGAGTTTTAATTCAAAAAGCAATAGGATCTTTTTCTTTGGTGTTGTGTGGTGAGTTATTGGGAGTGTTGATTGGGGAGAGGAGGAGAAAAGGACAAAGAATATGAGTACAAGACTGGATGCATAAAAAGAACACCAGTTATTACACATTCTGATACAATGATGCATAATACACTGCCAGCAAGAGTGAAGTTAGAGAATGCACTACCTTTTCTAGCTTCAGGAACTAATTTTTGAAAGTTATCAGTGTTTCTTCGCATTTCTAAATCCTCCGTCCCAAATGTGTTGGTGGTTCGGAATTGTTCAGAGGTGGGAGAACACCAGTTATCAATCATTTCAAACATGTTTGATTTCATTTACCTAATCAACCACTGACACACTAGTTGTTTATATATTACTGGCATGCCTGCTCTTCATAGTGTAAATTAGGCTTTATGTTTGAATATTGATCATGGCTGCAATATCAGATATCACTATATAATACTCTCTAATATCGATAAGCACAATTCTAATTCGTCCATTGTATTAATTTGAATTGCAGTTTCTATTAGTTGGGTGCAACAAGTGAAGTTTTAATTCTAATTTTGAAAGGTGTAATAAATTCAATTTTTGTATTAGATGATGGTTGTATCTGCAAGAATTGTAAGTATGAATGTGTGTGTATCTTATCTTCCGTGGAAAGGCTGCTCATCATCTGTGAAAGACTTGCTCCATATGAGGCTCAATAGCTTTCTTGACGTGCCCCTTGGCCATGCTTAATGTTGTTTGAATGCACAGTGGAAGCAATATCCATAGTATATGTAAGACCCTAGGCTAACATTCTGCTGTATAATATAACAGAAAGTACACTTTATTTTATTTTCCTTTACTCTTGCTCTCTCTGTACTCTGTGGTCTAGGTACCTGCACTTATGCTCTCTTTTTATCTTGATCTGCTTTTGTCATAGAGTATACCTATGTTAATATTCCTATCAATACAAGCTTAGTTCCCCCTCCATTTCTCACCAAAAACTACATTTTGTCCCTTAGAAATTGGTCCTTAATGGCAGGATTATATTTAAGGATTTTGATATTGAGGACACACATGCCATGTATGTTTCTCCTACTCCATCGTGCTTTTGTTCATTTCAGGCTTAAGTAATGTATTTATTTCTCTTTAAGCCTTCTTTGTTTTGGAGGACATGCATGATTTATAAAGTAATATTTTGTGTTGTAGAATACTGTGTGTCTGCTCCCCCTTATTTTCTTATGTATGTTGCCTAGTGACAATGAGTCTATGCATTTAATCCTGGTGACAGCATGTTGGAGTGTCATATCCTAACACTTGTTTTGCATCAGTTTTTCATTCATAACTCGCCAACAAACTTGAAAATTAAAAATCCGGCTTCGAGTTGCATTTGGACCCGATTAAATCTATCTACAGTATATTTAAAATTTCAGATCTCCGCGTGCCATAGATTTGGCTGCGCATCGCACACACACACACACAAACACAGACAAACCATTCCCTTCTTTTATTGTTATAGTTGTGATACAGTTTCCTATATCAGTCGATCCAGTCATTGGATGCGCTGAAATGTTCAGTGCCAAAACTCTATGTCACTTTACATGCCTGTCCTCTTAAGAACACACCATCAATTGGAATGCCTGTGGCTCTTTAAGTTTCAGACCAACTTTTGTTACTATTTTTTTTCCGATTCGTCATATCTGGAAAATTACTTTTTTTTTTTTTTGTCCACATTCCGAAGCACATGACGTTATGCTTCCCCTGTTTTTCACCATTGTATTCAGCGTGTATACAGAAAGCTGCAACTTGCATGCCAGTGCAATACGTGTTCCGCAGAACAAATAAACTTTTTCCAAGTTTTGAACCTTCGCTTCTGTAGTGAAAATTTTCCTCTCCTTCTTTTTTTCCATTATTAGCCATAAAAACAAATCCCAACAATAAAGCAATAATAAAGAATGATTAACAAATATGTACGAATATAAACTAACGACACTGAGAGAGTTGGCCGTGCAGTTAGGGGCGCGCAGCTGTGAGCTTGCATTTTGGAGAAAGTGGGTTCAAACTCCACTGTCGGCAGTCCTCAGGATGGTTTTCCGTAGTCTCCCATTTTCACGCCAGGTAAATGCAGGGGCTATACCTTAATTAAGGCCACAGCCGCTTCCTCCCAACTCCTAGCCCTATCCCGTCGTCACCATAAGACTCATCTGTGTTGGTGCGACATGAAGCATATTGTTGTAAACTAACAACACAACAGGAAAGATTACGGCAAATGACTTTGGCACTCATCTTGGATTTTTAAGAAAAACGTAACAGATCAGAAAAATAAATGCAGTATCAGCAACAATATCTTTAACAACTGCAACAACAAAAGCAAGCATAAAACAATAACCACAAAATAATGAACTCAGGCAAGACGAACACTGAATCACTTGATAACATCATAACTGTACACCAACATAGTGTCTCAAAGAATGGACATCACAGGTTAAGCATCACCGCATGCCTAGCCACAAGGGAATGCAGAATTTCCATGCTAACAGTTAGAACAGGATTGTTTGATTTGGTCATCATGTCATGGTTACTCAAAGTATTTTAGGTTAGTTTTGATTCCACTTTACTTTGGTTTTTCCCCTCTTGTTCAGTGTGATTCGGCATAAATGATGGGGAGCATAAAATGCGCAAACATAAATGTGAGGATTTTAATATATTGTAAGCACAGGAAATCTGAGGGGACCAACAAAAGACATGTTGTAAATGACAAGAAACTGCTGAATACAGGAACATAAAAGCAGAGTAATACTATTAGAACCTTTCTTTGGATAATTTATGTTCAAGCTGATATTGGGAGGCGCCTTGGACGTTGTTCTCAGCCAATAAATGGGGAGGGTTCCAACTCTTCAAAGAATTGCAGAGTAGGCCTAAACAAAATAAGTGTAAAAATGAAAGCTGTGAGACATTCTCCTGTCATGGTTAGAAAAGAACAATATTTAACCCTGGAAGTTAAATATGAAAGATGAGTAGAAGAAATAGAGGAATTGTATGAAGATCGGTCAGTACTCTGTTTATCAAAACAAATCTGAAATTGTGAGCCCCAAGAGAAATTTATTTCAAGAGGTTTGATTGAATAAGAGATGAATGATACTGAATGAGGATAAAACATAAGAGTAATTTATATTTCAAACAATCATGATCATTATGATGAGAGTCTATCCAACAGTGAACAGTACATTTGAAAAAGACACATACAATAAAGTTGAGATGCTATGCAGTAAAGTAAAATGTACGTTTACACGTTGATTGCCAGGACACCATAACAAGTTCCAGTGGCCAAAGCTTTTTTTCTATTGTGCATAATAGCAAATCAGAACTAAAGCAATATTTGAAGTGATATTTCACTTAAGTATTCAATATACATGCTAAGTACAATAAAAATTCCTAGCACTCTGAGGTACCGCAGTGGTCCCACAGAAAAGTTCACTGTATGGTTTTGGCTAGGTGGCCAAAATGTTAAAATCCAGTGGCACTAGAAGCTTGCATTGCGTGATTGTACTCAATGGCCAACAGCCTGTACCACGATTTGTTTACTAGCGCATAACACTACAATCCCAAAGCACTCATTGTTCTTCAGTAAGCTTGTGAAGTGATGGTGCCATGTTTCACCTACCCTACAGCAAACATTGTCAAGGCAAATGTATAGACCATGAAAGCCTATATCAACACAAGTATTATAGATATTATAAAAAGTGTAATTTATCATTTTCTATGCAGAAATTTTACAAATAAATCAATGTTTCCGAGAACATATTTTCTAATCAACTATTTCCTGTTTACTCCTTGTTGAATGCCCATTGGTAATTGTGCTATGTTTTCAATTAATGTTGCCATTAGGAAATGCAAATATGCTCATGTTTATACTAAATTTATTGGGTTAAGCGTCACGTATCAGCTCAGGGACATAGGTATGGGTGCAACGATTTGGATGGAATTGGTGTGGCCTATTGTTAAGGTAAGCAAAAGCATAGAGTGAAAGTGGGAAACCACAGAAAATCATTGACGGGTTCCCCAATAGTAGGTCTCAAACCCACTAATCTCCAAAATCCCGAGCTTGCAAATTAGCTAAACCAGCAAACAAGTGCATGGCTAAACTGGTTGGACAAATACATATCTCTAATATAAATGAGGTAGGATTAATAAAAATAAAAACTATAATTCGGAAACCAAGCATGCCAGAATTTTCTGTGATATCATAGCAAAGTCAACAACTCAGCGTTCCGCTGGCCCAGCAGAGAAAATCATGTAACACCTGTCAGCGGTACATTGTACCCCATGGCCTCACGAGTAACTCTCAGCGGTACAATGTACTGTTCTGGCATCCACAGTGTTAAATAATTTCTTAAAATGTATATTAAGCTATAACCGCATTATCCCACGTATATTGTGCAAGTTCCGTAGAATTATCTTGTTCTTTCGTATTAATGCAAACCTTGGGCCAATTTCTGATAATCTTGTTGTTTAGAAGCTGTCCTATTTTGCAGTATCCATGCATCATCATATTGCTTCATGCCAGGATTATTGATTAGACTCAAGTCCATTATCTAGCAACAGTAGACTGTCTCATTAGGATATCATGAGATCACTCTGTACTTTATAATTTCTTCTTCAGATTAAAAATGTAATCGTTATAAATTACTGGTTGTATAACAAATCATGTCTCTAACTTTCACAGTAATGGTTTTAGATCACTCATTTATGAAATTCTCGTGAAAGGACACCACTTTACACACCAGTTGCATAAATAACTCATATGTTACTAATTATATTAATTTATTAATGTGTTTATGTTGAACATACATGGTAAAAACAAACTTCAATTACATTATAACAAACACTGCTGACCTGCAGTATACAGTATCTTTTTTAGGTCAGTCAGTCACCACTGATCTGCGTTTAGGACTGTCGCCCAGGTGACAGATTCCCAATCAGTTGTTTGCTTAGTCTTTTCGCGAACAGTTTTGAAGAAGTTGGAAATTTATCGAAGATCTTCCTTTGTAAGTTATTCCAATTCCTAATTCCTCTTCCTATAAGCAAATATTTGCCCTGAATTTGTACTCTTTTGATTTCCAAGTTTATCTTCATATTATGAACAATAATGTCACTCAATATGTGATAGCATTCACAACATCTTTATATCTGGTTTAAATAAGCACATATTTAGGCCAAAGAGGTAAATACCAGAAAGGAATGATGAAACTTGTTTCCGTTATATGTTTGGAAAGTACTCAAGTCGGTGCTCAATAGAC
The DNA here is from genome assembly GCF_040414725.1 of Anabrus simplex. Taxonomy (NCBI): domain Eukaryota; kingdom Metazoa; phylum Arthropoda; class Insecta; order Orthoptera; family Tettigoniidae; genus Anabrus; species Anabrus simplex. Next base: position 228,886,318 of record NC_090268.1, on the reverse strand, counting down.
TACCAGAATTCCTCTGCGAACTTTTCCCCACATTCTAGTCTATGGTATTTTGTAACTTTAAGAAACTAAATGTGTAAAAAAAACTTGCTACAACTCATTGATTAGTAATTTAAATTTAAAACAAAATTATAAATAGGTGATTCAGTTCAAAAAATACTGTCACTAAGGAGTATTATATAAGATTCAATAATGATCAAATATATAAACTAAATTTACCAGAATATAAATTATCTAAAGACTCTAAAGCCCTTGTTATAGGATGACCCTTATCAAATTTTCATTCTTTTTACACAGTACAGTATTTACACTAAGCCATCAGTCTTTACTTTACCTAATATACCAAATATTTTCAGCTTTGTGTTACTCTCTCTGTTTTTAACGTCTCTCTGTCGCAGAATCTGACCCGCTTTTATTTACACAACTCTTGCACTCATAAGGCAATTTACTTTCTCTAGCGGTCTTTTCTGTCTTGTAAAGAATTGTAAACTAGAATGTATTGTGGGCCATGGAATTGCTGTATACGCTGCTGTGGATGGTAACAGCATTTACAACTTGTCTTTATATGATGACAGAAATAATTATGTAATTGTATATTTTGGATGTGTGTTGATGTTGGTATTTATTTTGCTTATAGATTCATAATTTGGATATAATGTTTTTTGGCTATTTTTATATGTATATAATGTTAATGACAGTAATGCCAAGAGGTGACTCAGATTTGTCTATGACTGATACCTGAACAATTCTCATCGTTTGTCGTCAGTATTATGTCATGTGATATAAAGCATCACTGTGTATCATGTGAAATATATAATATTGTGTAATAGTACAATTTATACCCCAGGGCCAAAATAAATTAATTTCATTTATTTTTTCTACTCTGATGAAGAATCTCTTTGTTACATTTTGTGTAGTAAAAACATTTGTTCATTTTAGGATATTTGGGTTGTGGTTATCTCATTGTGTAAAATTATAATTATTCCTCTCTCTTGTACTATTTTGGAAGGAAAATCTCAATAATATGTAAATAAGAATTTGTAACTATATACCTGTATCTGATGAGATGATTCCAGTCATGATTTTAAAATACTTTTATAATTATCATCATGATATTCTATTTTTTATGAGTTTCTCCTTCTGGTTTGGATTTACTTTACCTTTGTGTAGTAAAAGATTTATACGTGATTGACCCAAAACCGTTATAAGTCAATAAAAATTTATCAAACGTTTTTACACTTTTTCTTTTTGACTGGATGAATTTGTCAACTTCCCTACTGTACACAGGAGATCCTTTGTATGTTTATAATGGAAATATCTTCCTTTTCCCTTCCACATCATTGTAAAGAGCATTTTAAAACACACATTACTCTATCTTGTACTTCTCTGAATATGAAGCAGGGGCAGATCCACAGTGGGGCGGTGGACTGGGGGAAATTTGCCCCCTAAAATGGTCTGATGAAAAAACACACAAAAAAAAATTAAATTTACAGAATTTTTTTTTTTTTTTTTTTGCTAGTTGTTTTACGTCGCACCGACACAGATAGGTCTTACGGCGACGATGGGACAGGAAAGGGCTAGGAGTGGGAAGGAAGCGGCCGTGGCCTTAATTAAGGTACAGCCCCAGCATTTGCCTGGTGTGAAAATGGGAAACCACGGAAAACCATTTTCAGGGCTGCCGACAGTGGGGTTCGAACCTACTATCTCCCGAATACTGGATACTGGCCGCACTTAAGCGACTGCAGCTATCGAGCTCGGTACAGAAATTTAAACAAACAAGAGCAACGGTGTCCGGGGTTATATGATGATTAGAGTTTGTGGTTTTTAGCATTTGTGAAGTGCAAAGAACAACCAATCAAACAGCTTAATACACTTTCAAGCACATGCGTTCATTCATTTTGTATTGACCTTTGATCATAGTCGGTTATTCTTAACATAGGTGTTGAGCACTTGTTCTCTTTTAAAGTACGGTAGCGATTTATTGTCTGATAGCCATGGCTAGAAGCAAAGTGACGATCAAACAGCATGCCGAGAGTTATAAATCAGAACATTTTTATGTAATCGATACAGATATACAGGGTCGTCTTTTTTTTTTTTTGGCTCGCTCCGTGTGTCAGGGGAACATGCACGGAAGGCGATAGCGCATTGCATGTAATAAACTTCATGGTTGGTCCGTATTGAAAAGTATATAAATTTGAAACAATTAAGTTTATTGAAGTGGTCAACCTATTCAGTACAATACATTTGTGATAGCGATAGCACGGCCGGGTGACTAATTTGCCGAGAGATATATTGCTTCATTACCAGCTAAGATGATCTAATGCAGTACGGTAGCGATAATCATTGCTTCACAGCAATAGTTTAGTTTAACATCTGTGGTATTGGTAGCGTGTTCATTGTGTTCGCATTAAAATAGCATAGTTTCTGTAGGAATATTAAAGTAATCGTCTGTTTAACGAGTGATGTATACAGTAGAACAGCGTGTATTAATTGTGTTGTGCTATGCGAAGCATTATTCTTATACAGAGTGCCACTTTTGATTCATTCACAAATTTCCTGGCATCCTCCCTCCCCATAGGAGTACAGTACGTAAATTAGTAAAGAAGTTCCACACCACCGAGTCCATTCTTAACAAGAAATCACGCAGGAGATGAATTGTTTCAACAGAGTAAAAGCTTGACGAAATAGGAACTCTCTTGGAAGGAACTCCAACAAAATCCCTGTCGCGTCTGGTCATATAAGCTAATGTGTCATTATCTTCTGCCCACAAAGCAACAAAACTGTTAAAAGCAAAACTGTACAAACCCACCCCTGCCCAGTATTTAAGGGAACCTGACAGTTTCGCTAGAGTTCAGTATTTTAACTGGTTGCTTCAGTCAGTTCACAATGGGCATGTTGACTCAGAACTTTTATTTTATAGTGATGAAGCATGGCTACGCTTAAGTGGCTATGTAAATGGTCAAAACAATCGCTACTGGTGTGCTGAAAATCCCCACCACCTGCATGTCCGTTCACTTCATGATGTTAAGATAGGAGTCTGGTGCGCAATAAGTGCTTGCAGAATTATAGGGCCTATATTTTTCCGTGAAACAGTAAATGCTGATCAATATATAGACAACATGACCTTGAGGAAGAGGGGAGAAAGGAAATATTCAACGCCCCACCCTCATGAGAAAGTACGGTGAATGACAGGACAAATACCACCCCAACGAAAGAGACTTAATGAGTACAAAGTGCAAATTGCCAGGTCAGAATATATTCTGCTACCGTATGTGACAGTAGACGGTACTACCTGCGACTGTCTGGCCGAGGGTCTGGCGGCTGATACCAAACCAGGCAAACTAAGGGAAAACCAATAATTGCGAGCGGAGGAGTTTTCCCTTAGAAGGTTGGAAAAGATGATACCTTTGTGTGGGAAATAACACACAAAATCATCAGCTGCTGCCTTGCAGTGAGGCTGGGGACTGCCAAAGGCTAAGGCAGACCACCCTGAAAGAAAATCCTCTAGTACGTTAGGCCTAGCAAGTCAGTACAGGAGTACAATGCAGTTGCTTTCAAAATGAAAACGAGCCTAAGAAAGAAACATGTTTTGAATGTTGATAATACTTCAGGTACTCTTGGAACTAATGACGACATCATGTCCGTCATTCATCAATGAGAGATTAATCAATGCTGAAATATGCCTAAATGAAGAAACTCAAACTGAGATCCAAGTTTATGCTCCCCAGCAGGGTTGTAGCGATGACCAAAAAGCAAGCTTCCTAGAAAAACTACAGGACATTGTTGATGAAGAGAACATAATGATAATTGGGGATTTTAATGCCCAGGGAGGAACTGATAGGACCCCCTGTGGGTGGGGGACACAGACGAAGAATACACCCACGGTATCCCCTGCCTGTTGTAAGAGGCAACTAAAAGGGGCGACCAAGGGATGATTGTCTTGCAACCATGAAACTACTTGTGATTAGTACCACCACACGGAGAACATCATGGGTCGCTTTTACTTGCGCGTAGTACCACTATATTAGGTACCAAATAGGTTTGTGATTAGTAGAACACAGGAGCACCGTGCAGTCGGCTTTTGCAGTACCTGTGACTAGTACCACTATATGTGCAGGACCTTAATATGATAGCTACCATGGTTTGCCTTGTCTATGATTAGTACCCACTATATGAGGAACACCACGGGATAGTGCAGGACCCTGCGGTTAGTAATGAAATGAAATGGCGTATGGCTTTTAGTGCCGGGAGTGTCCGAGGACAGGTGCAGGTCTTTCGATTTGACTCCCATAGGCGACCTGCGCATCATGATGAGGATGAAATGATGATGAAGACGACACATACATCCAGTCCCCGTGCCAAAGAAATTAACCAATGATGGTTAAAATTCCCGACCTTGCCAGGAATCGAACCCGGGACCCCTGTGACCAAAGGCCAGTACGCTAACCATGTAGCCATGAAGCTGGTGGTTAGTACTCTTATGTGATGAACACCATAGGGTTGCATTGCCTGTCAATGGCGCCGCAATGTGAGAAAACCATACGTCTGTATTATATGTCGAATTTCATAACCTGTGAGTAGTACCACTGTGTGGAATACCGCGAATCTCTGCTACTTTTGATTAGTACCGCAACATGACAAATACCATGGTTCTACTTTCCGAACGATAAGTACCGTTATGAGGGGCCAATAACTTGGATTTTGGACCCACTTTAGACTGCAAGCATCATCGATTCAGTGTTACGCTATAGCAGCAGTCCCTTGGTCAGTAATCCTATTGTTTTACATCAGTTTCTGTGAATGTAAGGCATTGCAGGTTGCATCCACTGATTGTTTTAAATTCATCTCCATCCATTCATTCTTCGTCCTCACGTTTTGAATTCTGGTCAGTGGAGAATTTTGGACTTTTAATTTGTCATTCCATTTCGTCTCATTTCGTACCATTAGGGGTCGATGACCTCAGTGTTAGGCCCCTTTAAACAACAAGCATCATCAGAACTGATAGGTCAGGTTATGAAGGAATTATTGGTCCATATGGATTTGGTAATAGAAATGAGGAGGGTAAACTTCTGCTTGATCTATGTACACGAAACTTGTGGTTTCAGAAACAGGATAGCCACAAGATAACGAGATACAGCTGGGATGGTCAGTATAGATCAGTAATAGACCTTATCATCACAGATAGGTCAAGTGGAGAAAAGAAGAAGAAAAAAACACAAATTAAGGCTGGAAATTGAAAGATGTGGAAGTCAAACAGCAGTTTCAAGAGAAAATCAGAGCTAAAATACCAATAACAGACACAAAGAAAGGTAATGAAGAATGGAATGATTTTAAGGCAAGTCTGGTTGGTAGTGCAGATAAAATATGTGGAAGAACAAGTAGAAGAGTTAGAGAGAAAAGAACATTTTGGTGGAATGATAAAGTGAAAGAAGCCATAATGAAAAGGAATAAAGCCAAAAAAGTTCTTGATGTGGCTGAGTCTGACAGAAGACTCAACAGCAACCGAATAGACAACAATAAATTGGAAGAGATGGCAAAATAATATAGATACAAGAAGTTGGAAGTCAAGAGGATTGTACGGAAAGAAAAAGAGAAAAGTTTGAAAGAATGTACAACTAAACTGGAAGAAGACAGTAAAGGGAATATGAAAATGATATATGTAATAGTAAAAAGTAAAAGATCAGACAAAGAAGCAATTACAGCTCTGAAGACAGCAGATGAGAATATAGTTCACAATATGAAAGATATCACGGATACAATGGGACAGTATTTTGACAAGCTCCTAAATGGCCGTAATGAGATCTCTGTTGAGGATGTAGGACAGAAAACAATAGAGGAAGATATCCCAATTACATGGACAAAAGGAGAGCAAGCTCTCCATAGGAGCTGATGAAGTTACAGCTGACATGATTAAAACTTCTGGTCCGCCAGGAATACAGTGGCTGCATAGAGTTCTCAGAATAATATGGAAGAATAAGATCAGACAAAAGGGGTGATAGTTCCTATCTTTAAGAAAGGGAGTAGAAGGAAATGTGAAAATTATAGAGGCATTACCCTCTTATCACACGGTCTTAAAATTATGGAGAAGATCATTGAAGCCAGAGTAAGGGATATACTAGAGCCTATCTTAGAAGAGGAACAACATGGCTTTAGGGCTGGAAGAAGCACAACAGATCTGATATTTGCTTTGAGGATGTTGGCAGAGAAACACTGGGAAAGCGGAAAAGACCTAATTGTTGTGTTTATGGACCTTAAAAAGGCATATGATAATATTTCTAAATCAACTATTTGGAAAAGTCTTAGAAAACTTGGTGTACCGGAGTACCTTATTAGGAAGATCCAAATGCTTTATACTAATTGCAAAAGCTGTGTCAGTATTGGAGATGGTCACTCTGAATGGTTCAATACAACCAAAGGAGTACAACAGGGAAGTGCCTTATCACTTCTTCTATTCATAGCAGTTATGGATACCATTTTAAAGGAACTAAAAGGAAAAGGTAATAAAGATCTTCAGGCTCTGGCATTTGAAGACGATGTGACAATGTGGGATGAAACAGAGGAGGGAGTGCAAAATAATATGAATGCATGGTGTAAGAATTTTGATGATTATGGAATGAAATTGAACCCATCAAAAACAGTAGCATTGAAAATCAGCAGACATAATACAGAATGCAACATAAAAATACAGGACCACCAAGTTAAAGTAGTACACCAATTCAGTTATTTAGGAGGCGTAACGGCTAGTAATAATAGAGCTGAGATAGAAATAACAAACAGAGTAACCAAAGGCTCTAACTTTTACAGTATCGTTATACACCTACTATGGGATGAGAAGGTCCCACAAAGAACAAAAATGACCCTGTACAAGTCATATTTCATTCCTATCCTTACATATTCTCTGGAAACCTGCACACTAACATCAAAGGATTGTAGTAGGATTCAAGCCTGTGAAATGAAATTTCTTAGAACTGCCCTCCAAAAGACACGACTTAATCACGTATAAAACGTTGAGATCCGATCTAACGTAGATCTAAATGAAACAATTGAGGAATGACTTAGGTCATCTAGACTTACAGGTTTGGGCATGTTAAATGAATGAATAGCACAAGGTTACCATGTGCTTATTTGGAAAAGAGACTAACAGGTAGAAGGTCAGCTGGAAGACCAAGAAGAAAATGGATGGACCAATTGAGGGAAGACGTGGACAGAAGAGGATGAAATTGGGAACCTGTCTTGGACAACAAAATCTTTTTGAATAGCAACTTTGGAAGACGCTCGTTTTCAAACACCTTATCCGGCACACTGGAAGAGCAAACCGGTGATGATGATGAATACGGCAACGCCATTATTTTCTAAGCCATTGTTGGCCTTTTCTATTTGCAAAAGGGTTACTTTGAGAAATCTTATTTTTCCGATAGCCTATGTTTTGGAAACGGTTACAAGCACATGGCCGATGATGATGTGATTTTATGCCGGGGATGCGAAATCAGTTTAAAGCAAATCAAGCACTATGATTGATGGGGCCTCAAGCAGCTAACGCTAACGACTACACCAGAAGGCGGTCAATTAGTTAATTTTATGATCATGAACAGACTTGAGTTTTAGAAAATATCTGTTGTGAGGTCATCTTAATCCCTAAAGAGCTTTTTTTTGTTTTTTTTAACGCCGCCCCTGTCATTATGTAACAGACTATGTGAGAGGGGTGGCCCACGATGCTCACTAGCTCCTAGCATCTACTTGCTCGTCCTTCCCGAGCAATGACCCTATGATATTTCTTGTTTTTAGGGAGTGACATATTATTAGCGTGCTGATCTCACACCAAAGTGATCCACGGATTGCAATGCATGTGAGATTATATTTCTTACGTGTTCAATGTCGCAGTAACAACTGCAATTTTCGTCGATGATAGGAAAGGAGAGGGCTAGTGCTGGGAAGGTAGTGATCGTGGCCTCAATTAAGGTACATGATTTGAAAATGGGGAACTGCAGAAAACTGTTTTTATGGATGCTGACTGTGAGTCTCGAGTCCACCTTCTCTTGAAAGCAGGAACATGTGAGATTTTGGAAGAGGACAATCACATCTTTCTGGTTTAGATTCCACGTAAAACTATTGGTCCGATTACTTACTATCACAAGATTCACGTAAATCAGCAAACTCACTTGCTTTTATTATTTTTATTTCCATCATTACATTTTTCTACTTTTTTTTTTTTGTTCGAGACTCTAAATGGCTAATACGACTCAAGATTTAATATAGAATATAGATTAAAATTACAATATACCCATTTTCTGCAAATGGAAAAGTTTTAAGGGTGCTGTCAGAAATGGTTTTTAACATTTTGAAATAATTACATGTAATAAATCTCATTGTAAACTGTAGTGGATATCAGATTATAAACATTAAAATAAGAACAATAATATACACCACCTTTCCAATACTTATTTAGGATACAAGCATTGCAACTGGTGTTATAAGTTGGGACATGTTTCGCTTAATTGTCGTAAGCATCCTCAGCCAAAAAAAACCTTAGCCTAAAGTTTGGTCAGGGCCTCGAACCTAGTGACCTTAAAGTATATTGTTCCCTAAGATCCGACGTTTACATTAGAGACAATAAATAGCCTTAAAAACTAGTGTGAAACTTCTTACAATGTTCTACATAGCTAAGAGTAAAAACACTGAAAAAATGAAAGAGAAAAGATGTACTCAGTGCCTTGAAAATTAGTGTGTCCAAAAAAGAGTCTAAGACCGCTTACCCCTTACGTTGGAAGAGCAGTGACTGGTCACCTTAGCCGCTCGACTACCTGTTGCCACATGTGTTGTATCGGTGTGCTTGCTTGGGTGGAGAGCAAGTCGGGAGGGGAAGGGAGGGGTAAGCGCAACAATGAGAGCGCTAGAAGTTGGCGGCGGAGTTATGGCGTGAGGAGGGGATAAGGTGGAAGCTGTTATTACGACCGGAGGGATATTTAAAGGTTTATAATTGAAAATTTTCATTAAATGATTATGATTTATATCAAAATTAGCAAGTAACTTGGGCACTTGTTCAGTTATCGAGCTATTGTTCTTGGAGACATCATTCAAGTTATTATTATTATTATTATTATTATTATTATTATTATTATTATTATTATTATTATTATTATTAAAGTGTTGATCCACTCCTCATGCCATAACTCCGCCGCCAACTTCTAGCGCGCTCATTGTTGCGCCTACCCCTCCCCTCCCGACTTGCTCTCCACCCAAGCAAACACACGTGGCAACGGGCAGACCATCTTGAGCGACTAAGGTGACCAGTCACTGCTCTTCCAACGTAAGGGGTAAGCGGTCTTAGACTCTCATTTTTTGGACACTCTAATTTTCAAGGCACTGAGTACATCTTTATTCTTTCATTTTTTCAGACCTCAATTCACGCTCATTGTGTCTTATTTTTTCCATCTGTGACTTTGTTGAACTCCCAGTAGAAATTCAAGGACACCTGTTTTCGTTCGACTTTAACCTATGTTTAAAGGAACTGGATATTTGCCTCTACATATACGCAGTTTCAGGTGTGATCAATCCTGTTATGTGTTACTACTCCATTAGTCAACTACTATATGTGATTTTTTCACCTGACTCTCATGTCTGTGCAATGGAATGAGATTTAACTAGTGACTATTCTAATTACCCTCTTCATTCCAATGAACATAAAATAATCATTTTTATGTATAAACATTTTTATTGATTGACTGATAGCAATAGGATATCCTGTATGATTTTACTTCACTATCAGCTCGTTAGAAGTTTTCACACTAGTTTTAAGGCTATTAATTGTCTCTGATGTAAACGTCGGATCTTAGGGAACCATATACTTTTAAGGTCACTAGGTTCGAGGCCCTGACCAAACTTTAGGCTAAGGTTTGTTTTGGCTGAGGATGCTTACGACAATTAAGCGAAACACGTCCCAATTTATAACACCAGTTGTAATGTTTGTATCCTAAATATAAGGACTGATAAGTATTGGGAAGGTGGTGTATATTATTGTTCATTTTTTAATGTTTATAATTTTGAAATAATACGAAACATGTTTGTAGGTTTTCATATACAAAGGAAATTCTTATTAACCCTCGAATATATTACTGTTTTATAGGTTTAAATTTTAAACCCACTAACGGTAGCAAATCCGCTTTTTAGTCCTGAAGAAGATCAAAATACGCCTACTATGTGTTGCCTAAGTAAGATGTTAATTTAATTATGACATATTGAATGTTCAGATTTCACTATTTATTTTCATTATACACCGATGGCCCCTTCATGTTTAAAACGGTTATACATTGGCCTTTAATGCTGATCCTGGTTCAAACTTGGTGACTGCATGTAAAATTTGTACTGGATAAAACAGAAGTCAGACAAGATTTCACCAGGATCTCTGGTTTCCTCGTGTCCCTTTAATTCTAGTGATGCTTCATTTATTCTTTAATTATTATCCCCTCACATGTGAGTGACATTTTATGTGGGGTCTGCTTTCTTGCATTTCGCCCCCATTTTGCCCGGTCTTCAGCGTCTGCAGAATGAACACCTGCAACTACTGTACATATCCTTCCTCAGACAGTACATCCACCGATTTTCAGGTTGGCCTCGAGGCTGTTGTACATCTGGGCTGAGTGTAAGTGCTCACTTTGCAATTTATTTTGCATCAGCTCTGCCCACGTGACCATATTTCCTCAATCTTGCCTCTTTCATTTTGTTGGGAATCAGGGCAACTCAGTGTTCCTGACCTTAGTTCTTTGTTTAGTCTAATCGCATTACTCCCAGCATCCATCTAAGCATGCGTGTGTCTGTTACGAGCAGGATCTACTCATGTCTCTTTGTTGCCGGCAAATATTCCGCCCCATACACATTGCTCTGGGACACCATGGGTACGGAGCGAATAACACTTGAGTTCATGGAGGATATGGTCAAATGCCTTTTCTAAATCTAGCAGGGATAGCATCTGTTGTTCTGCAGCCTTTAACAAAGCCACATTGGTTTGACTAGACAGTAATGATGCTTTTGGTCCACACCCGCTCAAAGATTTTCATGGTGTGACAGAAGAGACGAATTGGATGGTAGCCGGTGCAGAAAGTAACACCACCGTTGCCTTTCCAAATTGGCATGGCGATACTCGACTTCCAGTTGGATGGTAGGCTATGTTATTGTCTTTAGTTCATTTGTTGAAGAATGCTGTTAGTAATTCAGTCCCACATTAGCCCATCTCCTTCCAAACTTTCACAGGGATACCATAAGGTCCAAATGCTTTGCTGTCTCATTGTGCGGATGGCAGGCGTGATGGGTGGAACTGCACTCTGCACTGGTTTGGCTGTGAGGATAGTTGAATGTGGGAACTCCTCATTACAAATGACATTAAAGTGTTCATGCCAGCGTCTAAATATTCGCTGGACTTCGAAGAAGCTGTCCATGTTCGTCCTTGATGTGGATTACTTGACCAATATCTTCAGTGGCACAATGGCGAGATCTGGTGGTCCTATATACTGTATATAGGATTGATCTACCGGGTGAGTTGGCCGTGCGGTTAGGAGCTCGCATCCGGGAGATAGTGGGTTCGAACCCCACTCTCGGCAGCCGTGAAGATGGTTTTCCGTGGTTTCCCATTTTCACACCAGGCAAATGCTGGGGCTGTACTTTAATTAAGGCCATGGCCGCTTCCTTCCCATTACTAGGCCTTTTCTGTCCCATCGTCACCATAAGACCAATCTGTGTCGGTGCGACATAAAGCAACTAGCAGGGTTGATCTAATCATTCGTAGATATCTTGAAAGTATTTGTACTTGGCAGTTGCTACTGTTTGGTGACATTTGAGTTCCCTTTAGCAGACCAGCCAGTCTACGAAACCAAGAATAACGGCCGAGAGGATTCGTCGTTCTAACTACACGACACCTTATAATCTGCAGGCCTTTAGGCTAAGCAGGCGGTCGCTTGGTAGGCCATAGCCCTTCGGGGCTGTTGCGCCAGATTGGTGTCAGTTCTTATGGTAGTGAATAGGTGGACTTTTCTCTACCCTTCGATGGTGCTCAATTGTCAATACAAACCATCGTGAAATTCATAACTTATGAGTCAGTTCTTATTGGTGGTCTCCTGGAACTTCACTGCGTGCTGGACTTAGTTATTCCACTACCAGACGTCTTTATCCACGAAATGCATTCCTGGTTTTGTCACTCATGTTATTTTTTCGCACTCTATCGATACCACACGTATGCTTTACATAGCCGTCGGTATTCAGGAGGGAAAGACGGCATCCATTAGCACTGTTGCTTTGTCATGAAACTTCCACCACTTGATCCATTCTATGGTGGTGACAGATCGGGCAGGTGGGCAAAAATGAATCTGAAATTCATGAACCAGGAGTCTATGCTGAGGAGCAATATTGACTGATGATATAATTTTGCAGTCCATTACTAGCCGCAGATCCTTCCTCTTCACCATCCAGTAATCGATTTGTGACTTGCAACGACCACTGCTATATGTTAATGTGGGAACGGTGTTTCTTGAGGAAAGTACTTACTTTTGCCAAATCACATTCCCAAGCGTCTTCACCAGCTTCATTACGCACACCAAACCCGAATCCACCATGCACTCATTCGTAACCAGGGACAATGACCTAGATGTTATTCCCCTTAAAACAACAAACATCATCTTTCGGAACTAGTCCTTGAGTATCCAGTATGGCTGTTGATGTCTTCACCGATTAATAGATGTTCGCTGGTGTCAATAAAGTGGTTGTATGACTCCAGTTCTGTCCAAAATCCATCTAGTTTCTCTACTGGGCAGATGTGGTGCATAACAAGAGACTATGTGTACTATTGTTGATCCGGTGACAACTGGGATGTACAGTCTATGTAGGTGATGTTGTCTCATACTCTCCGTGACTGCGATTGCCATGCCATTTTGGCAGGATGTTGTGCCATAGTACAAGAGCTTGCATCATTCACCAATGGCACAGGCTTTTGCACCTTTCCATATTGTCCTCTGGACACTGGCAATGTTTACCTGTCATAACTTGAGTGGTTCGGATAACCTCTGCAAAAAGCCTTATCTCTGATTCCACTTCTTTACTCTTATCATTTATATATATAAGAAAACATAAAGGTCCAATAATACCGCCTTGAGGAATTCCCCCTCTTAATTATTACAGGGCGAGATAAAGCTTTGCCTACTCTACTGTAATTCGCCTACTCGGCTTGGCGTTACTAGATTTTTTGAAGAGTTTGGCTAATCAAAGTTGCTGAACTGACAGAAGTTTTCACAGGAAACTGAATATAAAGTATCAAAATTTTGAACTCGCGTACCAGTAATTAATGTTTGATGCCGGTTTCGCGGTCTAACTTGCCTGCCTCTCATCTGGAGGTCCCGGGTTCGATTCCTGGCCAGGTCAGGCATTTTTAACTAGATATAAGATCTGGTTCCAGGTCCACTCAGCCTACGAGATTACCTTTAATTGAGGAGCTGTCTGATGTTGAGATGGCGACTCCGGTCTAGAGAGCCAGGAATAACGGCTGAGAGGATTCGTCACACTGACCATGCGTCACGTCATAATCTGCAGGCCTTCGGGCTAAGCAGCGGTCGCTTGGCAGACAGAGGCCCATTGGAACTGTAGTTTGGTTTGGTTTAGGATTGTTTATAACATTATAATTATACATATTTCATTTTTGTAATGTTTAGCCAAATTTTTGATGGTTTTCATTCATTCCCAGATTTTCTATTTACCTGTGTTGTACGTTTTATTTTAATGGTCCCTCCAAAATTGGAGAATTGAGGCTCCACTGTAAACAGTTCCTGGCTCTGCCTTCATACTGTCAGAATTACATTGTTCCAAGACCATCAAGCTAAACTTAAAGGTATTATTTGACAACAAGATAAACTCAACTCGCTTTCCTTCCCGACTGATGTTAACTTTGTGATTTGCAGCACGATTACTTAGATGGAAAAATATAACATATTTTTTTGTAGGATTTGGTTTTAGTTGTTTCTGTAGTGTATATGGACAATTCATTAGGCAGGTCTACAGCCTGGATTTTACATCCCAAAATGATCTGGACTGTGTTCTAACACAAGGATACCTGGATACTATACCTTGTGCCCATCAACAATTGTATGTGTACGGTAAGTAATCAGGTAAGTACAAAGTGAGAGTACATAGTCCGACAATTTAAATTTCATTTCATGAATATATTAATTCAGTTTCATTTATAAATTAATGAGTCAACCACCAAGTGTCACCGCAACGTGGGACTCAAATAATTCAGAACTTGTTCTGAATGACAACATACCATAGGTTGATTTTGGGGAGAATATGCACATATAAGCCAACGGAATTATAACAGGTAAATGTGAGGAATGTCCTTGCCTGACTTATCCAACATTTCCCAAGTCCCGGAAATTCTCCCATCTGAGATCAGACATGCTATAAACAGTATGAAAAAAGAATCAGTCGCAGGTAGCGATAACCTTTCATTTACAAGTTGTCCATTTCATGAGCGTATCGATGTTTAATCAAGAAGTAAGTATAAATAAGCCTCAGGCATTAATAAAGTATCGATTAGGTGGTTATTTATACTTGCTTCTTAACCTTTCAGTTAGCGTTCTCAAACTTGCTGGTGATGAAACTTTAAGCCACTTGGCAAAAATATTCACGTCTTGTCTACACAATGCATTCATCCCTCCATCTTGGAACAGAGCAATGATAATTCTCCTGCACAAAAAAGGGAACATACATGACATCAGAAACTATCGTCCTATTAGCTTGCTTTCTGTCCTTTACAAGGTTTTCACCAAGGTACTGACAAATAGAATCAGTTCAACGCTTGATTTTGCCCAACCAATTGAACAAGCATGTTTCCGCCGAGGTTTTGGAACAATCGACCATATACTCTCCCTTCGTGAAGTTATCAGCAGAAGTAATGAATATCAAATGCCGCTCTGTCTAGCCTTTGTGGACTTTGAAAAGGCTTTTGACTCGGTGAGCCACGCTGCTGTTATGCAAGCCTTAGCTGAACACAGCGTCGATGCTGCCTACATAAGAGTTCTCCAGCATATCTACAAAACCTCTTCAGCCTTCGTGAACATCAGTGTGCCAACCACGGATTTTCCCATTCAAAGAGGTGTTAAGCAAGGGCACCCCATATCTCCCAAGCTGTTCTCAGCCGTATTAGAAATGGCATGTCAAAAATCAACTGGCAAAGCACAGGAATCAAAATCAATGGGAAAGGGCTGAATAATTTAAGGTTTGCAGACGACATTACACTTTTGGCCAACGACATCGATGAACTACAAACTCTAATACAAGATCTTGTCTCAGCCTGTCAAAAAGTGGGACTATCCATGAACCTTTCTAAAACCAAAGTGATGCTTAACAAATGGGCCCCAGCAGGAAAGCTGCATGTGGGAAACACCACATTACAACAGGTCATTGAATTTGTCTATCTTGGGCAACTTGTAAACATGAAAGGGGGCTTAAGACCGGAAATCTTCCGACGTATCAAACTAGGATGGCAAGCCTACGGAAGAAATTCTTCAATCTTCAAATCCAACATGCCACCCCACCTAAAGAAGATAGTCTTTGACCAGAGTGTTCTCCCCGTACTGACTTACGGTTGTGAAACCTGGACATTGAGCGAGTTTGTTAAGCAAAAACTCAGAACAACCCAAAGAGCTATGGAATGGTTCATGCTAGGCTTGACGAAGAAAGACAGGAAGAGAGCAGATTACATCAGGTCAGTCACAAAGGTCAGTGATATTTTAGAAAGGGTATTTACCCTAAAATGGCAGTGGGCAGGGCATGTTGCTCGGAGAACTGATGGTAGGTGGACAAAGCTTGTGCTTGAGTGGTGTCCGAAAGATCATCTCAGACCAAGGGGAAGACCACCGGACAGATGGGATAAAGACATCCGGAAGATTACTGGGATCAATTGGCAGAACATCGCTCAAGACCGTCCCAGATGGAGAGACCTCATGAAAACCTACCTTGCTTCAGACTTAAAGAGGCCACATCGTAAAAACGATTGAATATGGGTGATAGTGATAGTGATATTTATATTTTGGGAGCATGTCGAGGGAACTGAAAAATTGAAAAGTATGGTACGAAAATCAGCGCAGAGAAAAGCAAGACCATGGTGATATCAAGAGGAGAAAGACAAGGGAAAGTCATTGTGAAAATTGATGGTCAAAGCCTTGAAATTGATGACAATTTCAAATACCTAGGGAGTGAATTCATGCAGAATACAAGACTGGACATGGATATTAAGAAGAGGGTGCATCAGTGCAATGCATTCTATCAGAGTGTAAGAAACCTTGTCTGGAACAAGAAAGTGGCAAGGAATTGGAAAGAGAGAATGCACATGAAGGTGCTCAAATATGTCAGCCTCGTGTCGGTAAATTACCAGCAGAACATGAATAAATGAATTTACCTGGTGTCATTTAAGCTGCTTTGAAAAAATCTGTTACTTTTGTTTGCACTCTCCTACAACTTATTTTCTTCTTTATGTCCATTCTGAGCTTTCCAATTACAAGAATGTCTGAAAAATCTGTATCGTCCTTTTGGTCCAAGAATTTCATTACAGTTTCAGCAACTCCAGTGCAGTCTGAAGCAGTACACGATTGTTTGTGACGCACTCTTCTTCCCCATCCCCCTACTTTCACTCTTCACTTTGCATGTGATTGCCGAGTTTCCATTTGCGCTTTTAGTTAAGCTACTATTTTGTCATCAGTGGGAGTGACACAGCAAGCCGTTTCAAAACGTCTCAAGACCATGGGCATGATTCAGAAAGAAGGAACTTGGGTCCCGTATGAGTTGAAACTAAGAAACGTTGAATGGGGATGAAAAATGGGTTCATTACGATAACCCTAAACGCAAAAAATTATGGGGATATCCCGGTCATGCTTCAACGTCGACGGCAAAACCGAATATTCACGGCTTCAAGATCATGCTCTGCATTTGCTGGGACCAGCTCAGCGTCGTGTACTACGAGGTGTTAAAACCCGGTGAAACAATCACAGGGGCTCGTTATCGAACGCAACTAATGCGTTTGAGCAGAGCATTGAAAGACAAACGGCCATAATACAGCGAGAGGCACGATAAAGTGATTTTGCAACACGACAACACTCAAACCCACGTTGCAAAAGAGGTCAAAACATACCTGGGAATGTTAAAATGGGACGTTCTACCCCACCCGCTGTATTCTCCAGACATTGCTCCCTCTGATTATCACCTGTTTTGATCAATGGCGCATGGCCTGGCTGACCGACACTTCCGATCTCATGAAGAAGTCACAAATTGGATCGATTCGTGGATCGCTTCAAAAGATGAACAATTTTTTCGACACGGGATTCGAACACTGCCCGAAAGATGGGAGCAAGTCGTGGCCAGCGATGTGTAAGTAATCTGTTTCATTAAAGCTTCCAATGTTGGGGACAAAACGGCGGAAGCAAAGTTGTACACCTTGTATTTCATCACTGTTCCTTTGAAAGAATGTGGACTTCTTAGTTTACCAACAACAGCTAATTTTAATTTATGGTCGCCACTAGCATTCGCACAGCACAAGATGGTAAAGCACTCTTTACTAGATTTGTGACCAGGAACTGATTTCTCTTCAGCAGCTGCTAGTGTTTTACTGGGTAAGTACTTCCAATAAAGTCCAGTTTCATCGGCATTGTATACTTGAATTGGAACGAAATTGTATCTCTCAATTATGCGCCTAAACTCATATCTAAAGTTTTCTGCTGCAGTGCTGTCACTACGTAGCTTTTCTCCTTCAATGTTTAATACTTGAATATCATGCCTGTCCTTAAATCTCTGTAGCCAACCATTAGATGTTGGTGAGGACCCTGAGAGCCCAATCTTTTCACGAAAAATTTGTGCCTGCCTTATTATCGTAGGACCACTAACAGGTACACCTTCACCTCGCTTTTGCTGAAACAGTGTGAATAATGCAGCATCCAGTTCTTTTAAAGATGATGCTTTCATTGTTTTTCATTAAACGAGTCCATGCGATCTGTCAGAACTCGCTGCAAACCGCAACACCTTGTTATTTATTCTTCATTAGGTCCCTCACTGTTGTCATACCAAAACCAAACTCTCATGTTAAATTTGTGATTAGTTCACCTTTCTTTAACCATTCAATTATATTCACTTTATTTTTGATGGTTAAAACTACATGTTTCTCTTTGGTGTAGATTTCAAATTCAACCTTTCTCAGCTGTTAGAACGGAAAATAAATATTCAACTTTATCAGTCACACTCACCTTTCCTTGCTTTGTATTACATGATGTAGCCTACCTGTCTATAAATAGCGGAGGTTGACCGTGACGGACTGCTAGACTTGTTTCCGACTACTGTGCATTGTGAAATATTTACGATACAGTAACCTAAGTAGGCTAGTGAAAATTTTTAACCTCGACAGAGAACGAGACGAATGCTACGTACTCGGAGATGTTACATGCTATCAAAATAAGTTGTATGTATCATTCTGAAGTAGAAATGACGCTCCACGGGCTGGGAGAGGGCACAGTACATTATTTGTCAATAATGAAATGGATAAGAAAGTTTATGACTGTTGAATTCGAACCTCTTTCATAACAGTTAAAAAGTTAAATAATTTTACACAACATAAAATCACGTAGTAAAATATGTATGATGTCAAGTCTTCAATGCCGATTACCAGTCTGTGTGCATGTATGTACAGTATTCACAATTACAAAGAATGGGTACCTTCCCCCTAATCAATACTTTATTATATCTTGCTACTATACAGTACCGGTTTCGACCTTCACACAGGTCACCCCAACTGGTTATAAGATCTAAATTTAACTTAACAAATAATTTTAAAACATTACTAATTCTAATGAAGAATGCCATATGATATGAGTGATGATATTAAAATATACAATGATATTAAGTGTCCTCTGGTTTTAAAGAAACAAGCGTCGATGGTTATGTGACATGTATATGCTACTTTAAATTCTGGTAAGTTATACTGTTTGTGAGTAACACATAATTTGTTAAAATGCAATTTCTATAACTTAAAATCTACATGGTATTCTTGAGGTACACTTTGGAGTTTAATTAATGTTGATAAATCGTTGCATACGTTCATGGGTATGTTTGTACCAAGCATTCTAGAATATTCAAAGATATGGATTGTGATGAAAGCTAGTAACACATAATTCGTTAAAATACACATTTCTATAACTTAAAGTGTTCACAGTATTCTTGAGGTACACTTTGGAGTTTAATTAACGTTGGTAATGCGTTGCATACGTTCACAGGTATGTTTGTACCAAACATTCTAGAATATTCAATGATGTGAATTATTGGTCTTGTGCATTCATACAGTTGTAATGTGAATGATTTACAGTACGTCGAAATATTGTAGTGTGTTATTAGTTCCTTTAATACTAATCTCGTTACGTAATATTAAATAGGTGCAGATGCTCCCTCTTTGTAGTTGTGTTGTTGGACATGCTATTAATATAGTGCTACAACGTGCTCCCTAACAGAACACATTGACTAGTCAACAGCACTATATTACTACGGCAAAAGTTCCTCCCATTTTTCAATCTTTCTTTCCAGTAATTGATTTCGTACTTCCCGGGCTAGGTCCAGATATTCCGCCTGGTTAGTTGGGTCCCTAAATCTTTGCCATCTTTTCCTATAAGCATTTTTAATATGGATGAAATCCTTGAGGAGATCCAGCGTGGTGTCGTCTTGGGTGCCTTGGCAGTACTGAACCCACGGCCGGACTGCATTCGTAGTCATTACCCGGCCAGGATCCGTTTCCAACGCGGTCCGCACATTTTGACGATGGTCCAGATTATTATTATTATTATTATTATTATTATTATTATTATTATTATTATTATTATTATTATTATTATTATTATTATTATTATTATTATTATTGTTCTGCACCCCGCAGCAAGATGCAAGACTGCTACTTGGCGGTAAATTACATCTGCTGCCCTTGTCATTGCTGACAATGTGACCAGCACCATTGTTGCACGTAGGCAAGTGCGCAGGATTTCTCGCGATACGAATGATATACTTCCATATATTATTGACCTTATTACAGAGGTGAACATTTGCACGGTCAATATCATTCCTATCGCTTATTTCAAATGTGTTTACATTTTTATTTATATGCCAGGAGAATCTACTGTAATCTAACTTTAAGTTCCCCAAAGGAAAAGATTGCTCTTGAAAACGAACCCAGGAAAGATTAAAAATGATCGGTTTATGATTAGAATCAAGTACATCATGAACAGTAAAGTCAGTTGGTCTCAACTCTTTTTTGCCCCACCGCCATTAAGTTGTTTCCCCCCAAGAAAAGAAGGCATGTTTGTTTATGTTTGAAGGAGATTCCAATTATTAACGTTCACGTCTGTTACCTTCAGTTTTGAGATATAAGTATCCCCATAAAAAATTCACTAACTGAGCTCGATAGCTGCAGTCGCTTAAGTGCGGCCAGTATCCAGTATTCGGGAGATAGTGGGTTCGAACCCCACTGTCGGCAGCCCTGAAGATGGTTTTCCGTGGTTTCCCATTTTTACACCAGGTAAATGCTGGGGCTCTACCTTAATTAAGGCCATGGCTGCTTCCTTCCAGTCCTAGCCCTTTCCTGTCCCATCGTCGCCATAAGACCTATCTGTGTTGGTGCGACATAAAGCCAATAGCAAGAATTCACTATTTTTCACTTCCTTTCACACTCCGTACAGTTAAGTGAATTTTCCAGAAAAAAAAATACTTGTTTCTTTGTTAGTAAAGGATCTTCTATGTACCAACTATCACGACTGTAACATCTTCAGTTTTTGAGATATGTGTCCCCTCATAAGAGGAATTCAACTCCTTTTCAGCCCCGCCCCAAGATGATTTTCCCCCCAAGATGATTTTCCCCCCAAAATGCGTTTTTCTTTGTTTTTAAAGGAGATCCAAATACCAATTTTCACGTCTGTAACAACTTTAGTTTTTATTAGATGTACGTATCCTCATACAATTAATTCAATTAATTTTCATTTCTTTCGTTGGATTTTCTAAAATCAAAGGAATACGTGTTTCTTTACTTTTAAAGCAGATTCCAAATACCAATTTTCACGCCTGCAACATCTTTCGTTTTTGAGATAGTATCTTCATACAAATAATTCAACTCATTTTTCAATTCTCATCCCCTCCGCCCTCCCCCCCCCCCCCCCCGCTTGCTTGAGTGGATTTCCAAAAACCAAAATACGTATTTATTTATTTTTAAAGGAGATTCCAAATACCAATTTTCACATCTGTAACATCTTCAGCTTTTGAGATATCAGTATCCTAATAAAAGGAATTCAACCCCATTTTCAGTCATTTTACCCCCACCTACCCACCCAAGTGTTTTTTCGAAAACAAACAATACATATTTCTTTATTTTTAATAAAGATTGAAAATACCATTTTTCACTTCTGTAACATGTTAAGTTTTTAAGATATACTGTCGAATTGCTCATTTTAAATTTTCACCCCCTTTTTAGTTCCCCTTAAGTGGAGTTTCAGCCTACGTGATTAGAATTGAGGAGCTATCTGACGGTGAGATGGCGGCCCCGGTATCGAAAGCCCAGAATAACGGCCGAGAGGATGTGTCATGCTGACCACACGACCCCTTGTATTCTGCAAGCCTTCGGGCTGAGCAGCAGTCACTGGGCATGCCAAGGCCCTTTCAAGGGCGTTAAGTGCCGTGGTTTTTTTGGTATTTGGTTTATTAAAGTGGAGTTTCCCAGAACAAATCACCAATATTTCTTTACTTCTACAGGAAATTCCAAATACCAATTTTTACGTCTGTAACATTTTACGTTTCTGAGATATACTGTAGATATAGCCTTTCTAAAATTTCACCCCACTTGTCACTCCTGTTTAACCTCCCATTAATTGATTTTCAAAAAACAAAAAAATACGTGTTTCTTTATTTCTAAAGGAGATTCCAAATACCAAATTTTAGGTGTGTTTCTGAGATATATGTATCCTCATTAAAGGTATTCAACCATTTATTCACGCTTTTTCATCCCTCCTACTGGGATTTTCCGAAAACAAAAAATTATGTGTTTATTTTTAAAGGAGATTCTAAATACCAATTTTTACATCTGTAAACTTTTAAAGTTTTGTGATATAGATACACTCATTTTAAATATGTCTAAAAATTCACCCCAATTGTCACTCCTGTTTAACCCGCATTAATTGGATTTTCAAAAAACAAAAAGTACCGGTATGTTTTTTATTTCTAAAGGAGATTCCAAATACCAATTTTCAGGTCTGTAATATCTTCAGTTTCTGAGATATAAGTATCCTCATTAAAGGCATTCAACCCATTTTTCACCCTTTTTCACCCCTCCAAGTGGGATTTTCCGATAACAAAAATACGTGTTTATTTTTAAATGAGATTCTAAATACGGTACCAATTTTTACATCTGTAAACTTTTATCGTTTTGAGATGGTACACTTAGTTTAAAATTCACCCCCTTTTCACCCCCTTAGCGACGGAATATCCAAAAATCCTCCCTTAGCGAGCACCTACATTGTAATATAAATGTATCCTCAAAACTTCATTTCTTTTTGTCCAGTAGTTTTGGCTCGGCGATGATGAGTCAGTCAGTCAGGACATGTTCTTTTATAGATACCGTTCTTTTTACATATGTCCAACATATCAACAATGAAGCAATAACATTTCTCGAATGAAAAACAGCATTTCTCTAACATGCCCCACCAAAAGGCATTGCCTTTTGCATAAGAAAACTTAAACAAGAACAATTCAAGAGCATATAGTTACTTCTGTATACTAAGCAATATTCTGAATGAATGAATTGGTGACAATATAATTAGTTGTAGAAGGTTAATAATAACATGCTGTAATCTCTAAAATGAATGTCATTAATATACAATACATTTTGCATAATTACTACACCATAAATTATTCATGCTTAGGAAGAATACACAGCTTTCTGATAGGTCGTTTGATCACACCAGAATCTACGTTGTCTTGCCAGTGCATCGTCACCAGGATGAATTATCTCTATCACTTCCTTTCGCGTATGCATAAGGGTAGATTGTCGTCCTTTATAAACACACATCATCACCAGGGCAGGGATTTGGATATTCCTTGGTCCATTTCTGATGCTTTTGAAGTGTATTCAGGTATTCTTTATGCCATCTTTGCCAGAAGTCATGTGTCGTCTTATGAATATATTGCGATCACGACAGCTGGTTAAGGGTGGAATGGGCAAACTTGTAAACAGGAAATGCTGTGAGAGGTTCCTCAACAAGGAAATGAGGAGGATCATCATGGAGTCTTGAAAGAGGATGAGAATTTAGACAAGCTCCTATTTGGGCTGATAGGATTGTTAATTCCTAAAAGGTGAGAACTGTTTCCCCCGGTTCTTCGCAGATAATACTTAAAACTCTTTACCAAAGCTTCCCAACCCCTCCGAAGTGTGGCACCAAAAGGGGGAATGAAGTGCCAGTTAATTTCTTGTGTTGATGCAGCCTCTATAATACTTCTTTGTTGCTTGGGTTCCTTCAGGAGGTTCTGAAGCTCCATCAGCTATCTTACAGCGCCAACAAAGTTGGGGTTCTGTTGTCGCTGTAGACGTTAGGACAACCTCGGCGTGGTGCCATGAATGCACTTGTTGATAAATGACTTCAAAATGGACAGCTCTGATTACGAAGCAAGTGAAGACTGCTACGTAGGCTTTGTTTGTTTGTTTATTCCTTTGAGTACCAAATTTTATTAAAAATGGCCCAGCATAGTCTACCCCTACGTTCAAAAATGGTCTGACTTTTGTAATTCTGTACTGTGGAAGATTTACCGTTTTTCTGTTTGTTAGATATTGCCTTCAATTTTAAGCAAGTTAAACATGAATCGATATGTTTATTCACAATTTATATATATAAATGATATGAGTAAAGGAGTGGACTCGGAGGTAAGGCTTTTTGCGGATGATGTTATTCTCTATAGAGTGATAAATAAGTTACAAGATTGTGAGCAACTGCAACGTGACCTCGAAAATGTTGTGAGATGGACAGCAGGCAATGGTATGTTGATAAATGGGGTTAAAAGTCAGGTTGTAAGTTTCACAAATAGGAAAAGTCCTCTCAGTTTTAATTACTGCGTTGATGGGGTGAAAGTTCCTTTTGGGATCATTGTAAGTATCTAGGTGTTAATATAAGGAAAGATCTTCATTGGGGTAATCACATAAATGGGATTGTAAATAAAGGGTACAGATCTCTGCACATGGTTATGAGGGTGTTTAGGGGTTGTAGTAAGGATGTAAAGGAGAGGGCATATAAGTATCTGCTATGACCCCAACTAGAGTATGGTTCCAGTGTATGGGACCCTCACCAGGATTACCTGATTCAAGAACTGGAAAAAATCTAAAGAAAAGCATCTCGATTTGTTCTGGGTGATTTCCGACAAAAGAGTAGCGTTACAAAAATGTTGCAAAGTTTGGGTTGGGAAGAATTGAGAGAAAGAAGAAAAGCTGCTCGACTAAGTGGTATGTTTCGAGCTGTCAGCGGAGAGATGGCGTGGAATGACATTAGTAGACGAATAAGTTTGAGTGGCGTTTATAAAAGTAGGAAAGATCACAATATGAAGATAAAGTTGGAATTCAAGAGGACAAACTGGGGCAAATATTCATTTATAGGAAGGGGAGTTAGGGATTGGAATAACTTACCAAGGGAGACGTTCAATAAATTTCCAATTTCTTTGAAATCATTTAGGAAAAGGCTAGGAAAGCAACAGATAGGGAATCTGCCACCTGGGCGACTGCCCTAAATGCAGATCAATATTGATTGATTGATTGATTGATTGATTGATTGATTGATTGATTGATTGATTGATTGATTGATTGATTGATTGATTGATTGATTGATTGAATTATAGGGATCCAGTACCTTTGTCTAAAAGAGGATAAAGTAATTGAGGTCCTACATGGAGTAATCTGAAATGCTCATTTAGGATAATAAATTTGGTGAAATGATGTCTAGGAAGCAATATGAGTTGATGTTTAGCTTCATATCGTATGGGTGCATTTTGCAGTCATCTGCCAACTCGAAGATAGCCATTCTGATCTAGTACAGGGCTCGAGCTCTTTAGTTCGTTAGTCATAGCCTATATCAGGGATGGCGAACCTTTTCCAACTAGTGTGCCATTTTAGGTCTGGATCATTATTTTCAACTGTCTACTGTGCCACTTGTTATTTTCGTTTGTAATGGATACAACTCTTGCCTACACTCACCACCGCCTCCAGCGACTTCCATCGCTAATTCCAAATTATGTTTCATAATATATTGTATTGTAAAATACCAAATACATGTGACGCATGATGACCCAAACAAAGTAAGTAGCGCTGTAGCAACTTTCTTCGTGGCCGAAAACTTTTGTGGGAGGCCCTTCTACTGTTCAAGTGTTAAGTTCTCCGGCTTCTGGAGAGAGTATTCACCATCAACAGCACACTTGATTTTCATTAATGCTTCATCAAGTTGTACGAACTTTTTCATCCATACATGCTTTCTTAAAATTCAGTCAACTCCATTTCTAAACTATCAGTACCGAACCAGTAAAAAAGCCCTCATTTGTGCAATATGAGGTTTTGAAGTAAAGTGCGATAGTTTATCCAAATCTCGAAATTGGGATAATTTCTTGGCAACTATTTATCTTACAAAGTTCATAACAATAAACAGTTACTCACTAAGAATAATTATGCTATGCTGACAACCACACACAAGCCAAACTTCACTCATTCACTGATGTGGGTGAGCGAATGGCTCGTCGGCCGCATCTGACTTCCGGACCTATCAGTGTTGTAGTGTTACCATAATGCACCTTCGAATGGAACTAGAATTTAGATTTTCGGTTTTTATTTCTTAAACCTGAAACACTATGACTATACGATGCACGAGATATGTATAGTTTATAGTACAAAACGTACATAACAATTTTAATATGTGCATGTAGTGTGCCACCGAAATCGTGTTCACGTGTCGTGGCATTGGTTCGCCATCCCTGGCCTATATATTTCCTTCTGTGACTTGAGATATTCTACCTCCTTATGGTAACAGGTACATTGCACAATTCCAATACATTTGTTGAGAGCATTGTTTAAGTTCTGGGGCTGCAGCGGTGAAGTATCTCATTCACTGCGTCCTTTCTTGCAGTTGGAGATGAATTTTTTTGTTTACAAGTTGATTTACGTCGCACCGACACAGTTAGGTATTATGGTGACAAAGGGGATAGGAGTAGGAAGAAAGCAGCTGTGCCCTTAATTAAGGTACAGCCCCAGCATTTGCATGGTGTGAAAATGGGAAACCACGGAAAACAATCTTCAGGGCTGCCGACGGTGGGGTTCGAACCCACTATCTCCCGAATACTGGATACTGGTCGCACTTAAGTGACTGCAGCTATCGAGCTCGGTGGAGATGAATCTGAAACAATAACTGACTGACCTCAGTAGCTTGTTTAGTAAGGAGAAATTATTTAAAAATGAGTCGTCAGGTTTGGTGACATTAAGAAGCGTCATGAGCTCTGGGAGTCAGTAGAGTTGTTAGTAGTAGTTTCAGTTGGCCAATATGAAGGGTCCAATTGCATACAATGTTTTAAATATCAAGGGATCAAAACAAGCTTTTCAATTTTCAGGAGATCAAAATTTCTCCCTCAAGGATAAAGCTTTACTTTAATCCTTTGATATATAAATAACTATTGTTATTTTGATGCTGTTTTATTTTTTTAAAAAAAATTTTCATTTTGTTATGTGGTAGGCTTGTTTGAGTACCTGTCTGGAAAGTGTGCAGGCATCAATGAATTGCATTAGAAAATAATTAAACACACATTCAGTAGAAGTAGCTCTATTTTTAAACATCACGTTTGTACTGCACATGGAACAACAAACTTTTACACAAGTGATCACATTTGATTTAAATCTGAATGTAGATAATTTGGCTCTCTGGGATTCTTCAGTATGCCCTTTCTTGGTTTGATTGTGTCACAGGTGTTGTCCCTGGAAATCAGAAAGAACTTTTTTTAATCTTTTGCTACCAGTGAATGTTTAAAATGTTAAAAATATGTTTAAGTGTTGTTATTTCAACTCAGCAATAATTTCTGCTTCAAATGTTTCCATAAACTATATTCTCAACTCTGGGACAGTTCTCAGGGGACGCTTAAATGTCCTGATTTTGGTAATTATGTCAGTTTTCTTGCAATTGTCAAGATCGTGTTTCTGAATGCCATAACACTGCCAGTGGCTGACAAACAAATCAGTTGTTTCCGGTTCTTGTGCAATTTAGTCAGGTGGTCGCATGTTCCATTCCACTGTGTATAGGAACATGTGTGTAGTTCAATTTAGTCTAAGCAATCTGAGGTAGTAATTTGTTTGTCATTTGAAAGGATTTTCTCTTGCATGAGCAAAATCTCAACATCTGAGAAATCATATCTAAAAGTAGATACTCTTTGAGCTGTACCATTTTTCAGAGAATTGTTTAGAATACCATGACTTTCTGAAATCCTCTCCACAACGTTTAGCAAAAAAGATGTATCTAGTGACAACTATGGACTGGTTATCAATAAAAGTGACATTCCCACAGAGTCAGGGAGTAAGATTTGATATAAACTATATTTGAAGTGTATATTATTGTGCTAAAATTTAACTCCTCAATTTTAAAATCTAGATCTCTTTAACGGCATTCTATTTTTCAAAGAATTGTTTGCAGTTTCAAAAATTATCTTCACGACTTTTAACTAGTGTGAATCAAAGTGAATCTTTGCAAGTCTGAATTAAAAGTGGTAACAGTGACGCTTTAATGCATGTGTATTAATAATATGTAATTAGAGGTGATTTGTGCTGAAATGTAACCCCCTCAGTTTTTCACTGCCCCACTTTGAGTCCTCTAAAAAATGATCAACTCATTGGTGGGTAGACTTCAATATACAGCGGATTAGGTCTTCAGGGTGGACTAGACATGCTACACAAATGGTCACAAGGGAATGGATTAGAGATAAACACAGCAAAAACTATGGTCATGAAATTCAGAAGAGGAGGAAATTTGTAAACTCCTATTGTTACCTGGAATAACTTTACAGGTAACAGAGAAAACCTTCATCAAGCACATTGAAGATAGATGCACACAAGCAACTAGGCCATTTTTGAAAACCGAGAACCAAGAGAAACTGTCCCTTGGAACAGCTTTATGCCTCTGCTATACAAAGATTCCTCTAATAGCTCGCTACACTAACAGCTCAATTTAGAGCTGTCTATTCCCTACAAACTTGAAGAGACTAGAAGGCACCTACACAAAAAGTTCCCTGCAGTTATCAAATACTTCCTCTGTCCCAAAATAATAGTCACACTTCTTTCGCAAGTAATTTATTGACGATAAACAATACAGAAAGGAATATACTTATAACACTAATACACCACACCAAGCCGATGCTATTGACAGTACTCACAACTGCACCTGATCACTCAACATGTTCTAAGGCAGCACGCGCTGATATGACAATATCGGAATCACACTGTAGAACAACAGGTATACACCCCTGTCGTTGCAATTTCTGTTTCCCCATGTGAGGCAGGTTGTAACAGTTCTTTCCATGAACCTTCATGCATTCAACCATAACTTGTTGCAGGGTCAGGAAAACATTATTCAGTGTCTCAGCAGGAAGGTCATTGAAGGCTTTTGACGACATTCATCAAGACTAAAACCAATTCGATGACATTCATTAAGACTAAAAGCAACACTGAACTTCACAGGATAACAGAAGCGTTTGCAGTTTTGTTTGTCAATGTTGGATCGAGCAATTTTGATAGACAGAGCAAGATTTCAGGACATGTTCTATCGGATTCATGTTGATGAAAAATGGTTTTATATGACTGCAGAAAAAGGATGATTTTACCTTGCTGCTGAAGAACCCTATCCACATCGAAGCTGTCAGAATAAACGCTTCATTACGAATGTGATGTTTCTAGCAGCAATGGCACGTCCCCGTCCTGATTCAATGCGTAACCAGTACTTTGGTGGTAAACTTGGGGTATTTTCATTCATCGTCCAGGAACCAGTGAAACGCAGTAGCAAAAATAGGCCTAGGGGGACACTGGTTACGAAACCTATCCAATCCGTTACACAGGACGAATACAGAAAGATGCTCATCGAGAAAGTTCTTCCTGCTATCCAGTTAAAATGGCCTTCATGGACAGCATCAAAACCCATCTACTTACAACAGGATAATGCAAAACCGCACATTGATCCGTCTGATCCTGAGTTCAAAGCTGCCGCTTCTAATACTGGTCTAACCATACAAATGTACTGTCAGCCTCCAAATAGCACAGATATGAACGTCTTTTTCTTGGATTCTGCGATGCACTGTTGATTTTGCCATACCCAAAGCGACAGCTAGAAATCTGATAGTCTTCCTTTGACGCAATGGAATATTTTTAAGTCTGTCCTGATCTATGCATGTCTTCTTTCTACCGACTCTCCCTTTCATTCTAGCGGAGACATCAGCAACAATGTTGTCATTCATTATGGAGTTCTCACCTTGTTTCTATATGCGGTCTGTGGACCGTCTATGAACGGCAAATTTCGCAGCACTTTCCTTTATTACACCTCTTTGCAAGATGCCATTATTACTTACACGAAGTAAATGCTCATAAATGGCCCTCCTCTGATCATCATCAAAATTTTTCACTCTTCCCATTTCTTCAATGGCACTTTATCACTGCAAGTACAATATGTAAACGGTACGTACTTCGTATTGATATCTATTGTACACACAAAGCGTGTGACTCACGTCACTACCACTGCATTCACCGATAGCTTGCGTTGATCTGAACACCTCGGTTCATGCGACCACGTACCAAAGTCATGCGCAAATGTCTCAGACTGCTAAACCAGTTTATGTGCTCTGCGACAGAGCAAACATCACTGTTCTGTGCTTAAATTGCTATTACGTCGCCGTTGTTAACAATAAAAGCTCGTTGACGGAATGTGACTATAATTTTGGGACAGAGGAAGTACCACACAAACTAGGCTACTTTATGTACTAGCAGTGAATGATTCTTTATTAAGGAACTACTATTGAGAGATAACTTTAATGCCACTCCTGCATAAGATCATATTCAGGAAAGAAAACAGAAAGCAGTGACTCTTGATCCAGACTTTTATCAGACACCTACCATGAACAATGAGGAATACAAACAGCCTAATTTCACACTCCGATACACATATACCAGAACTGCAGTTGATGCGTTCCGCCACAGACTCTGCAGCCAGTGATGATATCACCAGGCATCGATTCAGAGTACTTGTGTTTTCTGCAGACAGTATTGTCAACAGTATTACATACTTTCTTGTCAAATTAGGACAAACTCACTGATGTTCTATGCAGATGACAAAAATTGAGTGTGATCTGCCATATATCCATTCTATGCACAGTGCGTTTAATAAACCTTAATAATCTAAGTACAATAATGTTTGACCACTCACTAATGCGTTCATACCTTGGTCATGCAACAAGAAGTCAGTTTGATAAAACAAGTAAATACCTTCGATGCTCCACCTTAAATTTCTTAAAAGAAGTAATGTCACTAATCTTGGCATGGAGGGAATTCCATGACCTGGCAGCAGAGATTGATCTGTGCAAAACTTTGATTGTACTTATTTTAAACGGTTGCTTCACCATGAAATACATGGAAATTATTTTTGTACAAATCAAGTAAGAGAGAATTCATTGATGCGCTATTTGTTTACTGATGAAACAATTTGTGCAAGTCATGAGGGAATGAATCCAAAAAAACCTTCATTTTAGGTCCCAAGTCCCTCATTGGCTTCATCAAGTAGTGCAACCCTGGAGTGTTCATGAATGTGTAGTAGTATATTAAATCACATTAAGACAAAGTTATTTAGAACTTTCATCTCTTTAGCTCTGTGTTGAGAGTAGACTGCAATTGGTCCATTATCTTTTGTCACTGCTGTTACTAGCAAGCTGAAGGTTGACTATGACCATTGTAGGGCCACCATGCTGCCAGTCTTAGCCAGGATGTCATGTTACACATGCCTGAAGTATGTATTTCCTTTTATATCGGGCTTTTCCCCGTTTCCCATCCCTTTGGGATGGAATTATGTTATGTGAGTTGTGTGTCTTGTTTTGTACTCTTTTTGCTGGTTTTTGATGTGTTTTTCTTTCACTAAATTTTGCTTTATCGTGCGATATTCATAACTGTTATTCTATTGTACTTCTGGTGAAGTTGAGTCAGTGGGGCCTTGTAAAGGCCATGGTTATCCTCGTTAATGTACAAGAAGTGATTCACATACTTATTACTGGCCGTTTATCTAAAATCTAAGATTTAATCACCAGTGGTCAGTAATTTTAACTACAGCTGTTCAACTTATGAAGGCTAACATTCTTGTTCAATACACATGTAAATCTGTAACCTGTAACAAGCATGACTGTACATTAAAAGCTTGTGAGTTTAATTGAAACATGTGGCTTTAGCGCTACAAGAATTGAAATTTAAAAATCACCAACCGAACTAGGATTCGAACCTGGAGCTCACCTGCACTCAAAGCTGAAGTGCTATTCATATATCTAGCTCCGAAAATTCAAACATCTAACTCTGAACAAAGACAAATCGCCATCTCAGTGTTTCAAACCTGGAGCTCACTTCGACTCAGAAATAAAAAGCTTAAGAGTATAAAAAGAAAAAAATTCTCAACCCAACCTTAAATTGATGGCGAGATTTTCTTTCACTGAAGACTACGTGTGAACTGTTAGTTCAAAGTATGTTCACTGAATACGGAGAGAGAATGCAGCATATAAAGTAAGATCGTGACAGTATGTACATCTCAGAAAAAATTGACTGCATGAGCAAGTTGATTAAACTTGGAGGTATTTGCTGAGACATGAAATACCAAGTGCATTATTTTGCATTTAGCCTAGTATGCACATCTCAGCAAAAAAGAAATAGGTGAAACGAGCAAGTTGTCTAGACATGGAAGTAATTTATTGGCTGAGACAGGGAATACAAAGTTCATTGTTTCCGCATTCAGCTCTGAGCCGTAAATTTGAACCCTGGAGACTTGTAATTGCCTGCTGTAATGTTTACATCGCTTAGTACATAATGTTTGAGCTGCAAGAAATTAAAAAATACCCAGCACGACTGGGAATCGACCTCCGCACTCTTTCCCTTGGACTGTTGTCTATCATAGTAACTAAATTGTTATGTGTTAAATTAAAAATCTCAACCTTCGAGCTACAAGAAATTAAAACATACAATCGTCGACCCGACTAGGAATCGAACCGGTGGCTTCTTTACTTGGGCAGCAAAAAAGTATGCTAACTAAATGCCTGTAA
The DNA here is from genome assembly GCF_040414725.1 of Anabrus simplex. Taxonomy (NCBI): domain Eukaryota; kingdom Metazoa; phylum Arthropoda; class Insecta; order Orthoptera; family Tettigoniidae; genus Anabrus; species Anabrus simplex. The sequence continues at coordinate 228,853,936 of NC_090268.1, read as the reverse complement.
TTAAAAGCTTGTGTGTTTAATTGAAACACCTCAAGACGTCTTTCAACACTCTTTGAAACTATAGATAGGAATCGGTTGTTGCATGTGAGGCGAATTTCTAATAACACAACTCTCACATTATTCAAAAGATGAAAATCTGTCTGGGGTGCTCCTTCTCTGACTATCATGCTAACTAAATAATTGTGCATTAAAAGCTTGCGTTTAATTCAAACACCCGGCCTTCAAGCTCATAAAGTCATTTTTCTGCAGAGATGTGCATATTGTTAGGACACCGCTCGATAATACATTTCGTATAGTCGCGTTAGTAGATGTTATATCGAAAAATTCGACATAACAAATGCTGTAGAAAATTACATTTCTAACCATTTTGTCTGACCATTTTTTACGTACAGGTTATGATAAGAGAGCTAATAATAAATTTAGACTTTTGCTAAGTTGCGAAAATTCTTTGAACAGAATGTAGTTTTCATGCTAGAACGACATGGATATGTCGACTCGATGTGAAAATGAGAAATCACGTAAAACAATCCTCAGAGTGGGGGTTCGCACTTACTGTCTCTTGTTTACAAATTCACGGCCAATAGGATTTAAAATTTATGTAGCTAACTCGCTCTCTATAAAGGGAAAAGTGCGCCGACTCCCGACTCCGATATTCGGATAGCTTATGTACGATTCAAGTTCTGCTCTAAGCACTAGACCATAGTGCATTCCCTTTAGCATTTTGCCCTTTAATCCTTTTCCCTTTTAGCCCCTTTGCCCTTCTGCCCTTTTACCCATTAGCCATTTACCCCTTTTGCCATTTATCCCTTTTGCCATTTTTCCTTGCCCGTTTTCCTTCTGTCCTTTTGCCCTTTTGCAATCTTCCCATCCCCTACAAGGTCCCTGTTCGGCATAGCAGGTGAGACTGCCTGGGGGGTGAGGTACTGGTCATCCTTCCCAGTTGTATCCCGACCCAGAGTCTGAAGCTCCAGGACACTGCCTTTGAGGCGGTAGAGGTGGGATCCCTCGCTGAGTCCGAAGGAAAAACCGACCTTGGAGGGTAAACAGATAAAGAAGAAGATTAAGAAGTATATTTAAGAAGAAGAAGAAGAAGAAATTTCTCTAATTTTTGCCCTATCGGTATTATTTTTAAGGTGCCTGCAAGGCTCAGGTGACAGCGCGCCAGCCTCTCACCGTTGGGTTCCATGGTTCAAATCCCGGTCACTCCATGTGAGATTTGTGGTGGACAAAGCGGAGACGGGGCAGGTTTTTCTCCGGGTGCTTTGGTTTTCTCTGTCATCTTTCATTCCAGCAACTCCATCCAATATCATTTCATTTCATATGTTACTCATTAATCATTGCCCGAGAGGAATCAGTAGTCAGCGTTGAGTATTCCTGATAAACAGTCCTACCCCACACTTTGTCCTTCCCGTCTTATCACCTATGAAGAACACGCTATAATCTCCTATTTGTTCGTTATTTGCTCCCCTTACCCGAATATCATAAACTTTTAACACATTCAGAAGTATCCTGTTTGCTGACTCCAGCCATTTCTACTTTCTTTCTTTCTCTCTTTCTTTCTGTCGTTCTTTCTTTCTTCCATCAATCCCATTAATATCGATGGCTTCCCATCGAAATTGACGAGCAGGCGTCAAATTAAAATGCATTCACAAGGTATCTGAGGCCTTACGATTATTATTATTATTATTATTATTATTATTATTATTATTATTATTATTATATCGAATTCCATTTCGCTCGCCAAGTTGTTCTCAGGAAGCCTTTCGCTTGTCAAATGGAAGTGGGACTCTGTTATTCCCATAGGTCCGAGGGTTACTTAAAACGTTCTGAACTTGCTCGGTAAAACTTATGTGAAGCGCGATGCTACCCTACTTATAGACCTAGTGAGAATCTCTCCGCTAACGAGTTGGGAGCTACCGATCCTGGCTGCCCGAGCACAAGGAGGGCCATGACTCAGAATATGCCCGAGATGCCCACTCGTATTCCATTAGCAGTTGGTATCCCGACTCTCAGGATCGTAGCCATAGTTCAAGAATTAGGATGTACCTACAGTAACCCATACCACAAACAATCGAGTCACCATTATGATTAAATTCAGAGCTATTATCGTTGAAAAATGAAATGGCGTATGGCTTTTAGTGCCGGGAGTGTCCAAGGACAAGTTCGGTTCGCCCGTATGCGACCTGCGTCGTGATGGGGATGCAATGATGAAGACGACGCATACACCCAGCCCCCGTGCCAGCGAAATTAACCAATGATGGTTAAAATTCCCGACTCTGCCGGGAATCGAACCCGGGACCGCTGTGACCAAAGGTCAGCACGCTAACGTTAGCCATGGAGCCGGACGCCATAACGTTTAAAGTCTGTGTCAAACAGGAAGCTTAAAGCGTCGAGATTCACCTCAGAACTGTCCAACCAAGTTGTTGCTATGTTGTCGTATTATTCCACCCATTCAATATGTTGCACTTCGTAGAAAGTTTCACGGAGTGGCAGTAAGTATCACTTTTGCGCTAGACCAAAATGGTTTTACCTACGTCATGATCACAACTGAAACAGCATCCCATTTCAAGTGGTCTAGGATATAATAACCGTTGGATCGAAGAATCACCAATCGAGTCGTAACCTTCGTTGGCAATATTGGAAACTGCACGAAAAGTCAGCCGGACAATTTAACTACTTCTGACTTGGAAAGCGCTTGATTTAACAATTTGTGATCCCAAAAGTGGGCTAAGTGCTTCCCTTTCAAAAACTGTGCCCCTTTCAATACGACAGGGGTCGACTGACTTAATATTTTCTAATCCGTTTGTAACTTAGCAACGTAACAGTACGGGTCTCATTATGCATTCAGCTGGGTATCTCAAAATTCTTGACTTAACAACTTAGCATCGTAACAGTACGGGTCTTATTATGCATTCAGCTGGGTATCTCAAAATTCTTGACTTAACAACTTTTTGATTCTGGGTGTCTTAATTAATATTAATTATAATCAGTTCATATTCTCTCGAGCACCGGAACTCGGTGATCATAGCTTCCTCTATGTCCTCATGATATCCAGCAGTTAAAGCAATTATCCGTGCTTGCAATTAACTTTCCTGATCTGTTCTAATTAATTTGAAGCAAGTTACTTACGTGATTGGAATTTCGTAATTTGCGTCCGGTTTTCGCGTGACTTGCATAGCGAAAATAAGGAACAAAGCACCCAGCACAGTACAAACAATATTCGCAATCAGAGGATCTTTGAAGGAACAGATGAAGCCTTCTGTCAAGGAACACAACTCGAACACATCACAGCCATACTCGTTTCCTAGCTGAAAAGTAAGACAGATTAGTTAGTAGGCCTATTTAATAATTGCATTTTTATATAGTGCTCCTATGCTACGAATCAGCCAAGTTCAGTTTATGACTGAGTCCCGTGTTAAAGACAGAAAGACCTTCATGTTATCACACACAGATTCTATTGAAAACCCTACCCGAATTCGCCAGAATTCGAATGCGGGACTTGTAAGTTAGGAACCGAGTGGGGTAGACCAGTGCACCTCCAGTAATAATAATAATAATAATAATAATAATAATAATAATAATAATAATAATAATAAAATATATATTAATATTATATATTATATTATTATTATTATTATTATTATTATTATTATTATTATTATTTTATGAACGTTTTAACGCCTGGGTCAATTAACATGAGGCCAACGCTGAATTGTAACTAGTATTCTGGAAGTGAAACCCTGCAAATTTGAGATCAATCCGTCCAGTGGTTTTCGACATATTATTATTATTATTATTATTATTATTATTATTATTATTATTATTATTATTATTGAGAGATGCATTGATGCAAACGCCAAGCGTCAGGGTTCAATCTGGTACTCATTTCTAATCTAGGTTGAGAGATAATCGTATTATTTGCCTGTTGAGAGGTGGAGATCCTGTTTCCAAATCTCTTGGCTTCCTGGGAAGGAATCGAGACCATGTCCTTTCCAATGGACCAAGTACACATTTATTCCCTTTGGATAGGCAGTTCCCCTAATAATAATAATAATAATAATAATAATAATAATAATAATAATAATAATAATAATAATAATAATACCGAGCTCGATAGCCGCAGTCGCATAAGTGCGGCTAGTATCCAGTATTCGGGAGATAGTAGGTTCGAATCCCACTGTCGGCAGTCCTGAAAATGGTTTTCCGTGGTTTCCCATTTTCACACCAGGCAAATGCTGGGACTGTACCTTAATTAAGGCCACGGCCGCTTCCTTCCCACTCCTAGCCCTTTCCTGTCCCATCATCGGTGCGACGCAAAGCAACTAGCAATCATAATAATAATAATAATAATAATGCTGGCGGCTTCGATAATTTAAATTATGTGAGAATCAAAAGATATATTCTTGTAAATACAATTGTGCATGTTTTTTGTAAATCTAATTTAATTACATTTATTATTTTCAAATTATATGAAAAGGTCTAATTGTAACTAGGTTATAAATAATAAAACTACATTAAATAATACTCAAATTATTTATTCATGCAATACAAATATGTATTTACAAATAACAATGAACAAATATTTATATATCAACCTTCATCATCAGCATTTACAATAATAGTAATTTAGAAATGTCTCACACCATACCCAACACGGACCAGCTGCATTAGAAATGGTATTGGTAGCATTGCTCATACCTGAAGTCACTTTCGTATTGTCAAAGCCAAGAATGAGACTGAGATAGATCAATGAAAGTAACAAGTTTGTTCTAGTTCATACCAAAAGACATAGTACATTGTAATGTCTCACCAGAAATAGATCTGGACCGATTTGTGCATGCACGTGTAACTGTAGTGTTTCAATGAGTGTTCTCAAGGATTCAAACAAGAATATTCTCGGAATGAAGTGTTTAAACTCTTGTTCTTTCACCACGAACTAAAGACTGTCTCCTTTTCTTATTGATATGTATTTTATAAAATTATGTATTCTAAATTAAATAAATAGTAAGTCTTTATACACAAAATATGGTGATGAAGTAACAGCTCTTATACGTATGCATGTACCATAATTATATAATACTAGCAAGATACCCGTGCTTCGCTACGGTATTATACTGAAATTTATAATTTAATGCTTATTGTTTTAGATATATAATCCGCCGAAATTCGCGGTCTGACTCGTTTTCTGCGAGAACCCACCAAAATTCCCGATCTGACTCGTTTTCTATTAGATTACGGCATGTTTCCTCCCATTTTTCAATCTTCTTTTCCAGCAATCGATTTCGTACTTCCCGGGCTAGGCTCAGGTATTCCTCCCGGTCAGTTGGGTCCGTAAATCTTTGCCATCTTTTCCTATAATCATTTTTAATATGGATAAAATCCTTCAGGAGATCCGGCGTGGTGTCATATTGGGTGCCTAGAAGGCACTGAACCCGCGGCCGGACTGCATTCTTAGTCATTACCCGTCCAGGAGCCGTTTCCAGCGCGGTCCGCACATTTGACGACGGTCCGGAACATTATTATTATTATTATTATTATTATTATTATTATTATTATTATTATTATTATTATTATCTGTTGCTGGAATGCATGATGACAGGAAAACCGGAGTATCCGGAGAAAAACCTGTCCCGCCTCCGTTTTGTCCAGCACGAATGTCACATGGAGTGAACGGGATTTGAACCACGGAACCCAGCTGTGAGAGGCCGGCGCGCTGCCGAGGATCCTTATAAGTACATTAAGAACAGTAAAATCAATTGGTCTCACCTCCTTCTACACCCCACCGCCGTTAAATTTATTTACCGGCACCCCCCCCCCCCCCCCAAAAAAATTAAAAGAAGGCTTGTTTCTTATGTTTAAAGAAGATTTCAAACACCAATGTTCACGTCTATTACCTTCAGTTTTGAGATATAAGTATCCCCATAAAAATAATTTACTTTTTTCACTTCATTTCACACTACTTCCCCCCCCCCCCCAAGTGAAATTTCCCGCAAAAAATACTTGTTTCTTTAATAGTAAAGGATCTTCTAAATACCAATTATCACGACTCTAACTTCTTCAGTTTTTGATTTATGTGTCCTCATGAAAGGAATTCAACTCCTTTACACTCCCGCCCTCCAAGATGGTTTCCCCCCAAAACGCGTTTTTCTTTGTTTTTAAAGGAGATCCAAATACGAATTTTCACGTCTGTAACAACTTTAGTTTTTATTAGATGTATGTATTCTCATTCAATTAATTCAATTAATTTTTCAATTCTTTCACCCCCCCCCCCTTCATTGGATTTTCCGAGAATACGTGTTTCTTTGTTTTTAAAGCAGATTGCAAATATCAAATTTCACGTCTGTAACATCTTCATTTTTGAGATATCAGTAGCCTAATTAAAAGAATTCAACACCATTTTCAGTCACTTTTATCCCCCCCCCCCTCCGCCCAAGTGGTATTTCCGAAAGCTAAAAATACACGTTTCTTTATGTTTAATAGAGATAAAAAGCCATTTTTCACTTCTGTAACATGTTAAGTTTTTTGAGATAAACTGTAAAAATTCTCATTTTAAAATTTCACCCCTTTTGAGTTCCCCTTAAGTGGAGTTTCCAAACACAAATCACCTATGTTTCTTTAGATTTACAGGAGATTACAAACACCCACTTTTTACGTCTGTAACATTTTACGTTTCCAAGATATTCTGTAGATATAGTCTTTCAAAAATTTACCCAATTTGTCACTCCTGTTTAACCGCCATTAATTGGATTTTCCAAAACTTAAAAATACGTGTTTCTTTATTTTTAAAGGAGATCCCATATACAAATTTTCAGTTCTGTAATATCTTTCGTTTCTGAGATATATGTATGCTCATTAAAGGCATTCAACCCATTTTTCACCCTTTTACACCCCTCCTATTGGGATTTACAGGAAACAAAAAATACGTTTTCCTTTATTTTTAGAGGACATTCTAACTACCAATTTTTACATCTGTAAATTTTAAAATTTTAAGATGTATACACACTCATTTTAAAAAATTTACCCTCCCCCTTTTTACCCCCCAATATTTGGATTTTCCAAAAACGAAAAAATACGTGTGTTTATTTATTTTTAAAGGAGATTCTAAATACCAATTTTCATATATATAACCTTTAAACATTTTGAGATAGATACACTCATTTTAAAATATTACTCCCTTTTCACCCCCCCCCCGTAAATTGGATTTTCCAGAAACAAAAAAATACGTGTTTCTTTATTTTTAACGGAGATCCCAAACACCAATTTTCAGGTCTGTAATATCTTCAGTTTCTGATATATAAGTAGCCTCATTAAAGGCATTCAACCACTTTTTAGCCCCTTTTCACTCCTCCTATTGCGATTTTCCGAAAACAAAAAAATACGTGTTCCTTTATTTTTAATGAAGGTTCTAAATACCAATTTTTACATCTGCAAACTTTAAAGGTTTGGAGATATAGATCCACTCATTTTAAAAATTCACCCCCTTTTCACCCTCCCATTAATTGGATTTTCCAAAAACAAAAAAATACGTGTTTCTTTATTTTTAAAAGAGGTCAAAAGTACCAATTTTCAGGTCTGTAATATCTTCAGTTTCTGAGATATAGGTACCGGTATCCTGATTAAAGGCATTCAACCCATTTTTCCCCATTTTCACCCTTTTTCACCCCTCCTATTGGGATTTTCTGAAAACAAAAAAATACGTGTTTCCTTATTTTTAAAGAAGATTCTAAATACCAATTTTTACAACTGTAAACTTTTAAATTTTTGAGATATAGAGCAACTCATTTTAAAATTTCACCCCCGTTTTCACCCCCTTAGCGAAGGAATATCCAAAAATCCTCTCTTAGCGAGCACCTACGTCTTAATATGAATATATCCCCAAAATTTCATCTCTTTATGTCCAGTAGTTTTAGCTGGGCGATGATGAATCAGTCAGTCAGTCAGGACAAGCTACTTTATATATATATAGATGGATGTTTCTTTGTTTGTTTGTCTCGAATGGACTAAAAACTCATCAGTCGATTCAACCATTGTCTTCTGTCTTCAGCTTGTCGTTTCACACACAGTAAGAACTACATCCAACGTTTTGCATCAATACTTGAAAGAATTACTTCCTAGGTCGACCTCTTCCCTTCTTTCCTAAGATCTTTTCTTCTAGTACATTGGTCAGAAAGGCATTATGCCTGTGTGTCCAATGAATTTAGCTGCTCTTATTTGTATTGTTATCATCAGCTGTTTCTTCTCTTGTATTCCTCGCAGGATACTTTCGTTGGTTCTTTTTTCAGTCCAACTGACTTTTAGCATTCGCCTCCAGACCCACATCTCAAATGCTTCAAGCCATTTCGTATCCTGTTCTTGGATTGTCCAAGATTCACATCCATATAAGAGTACGCTCCACACAAATGACATCACAAAACTTTTCCTAATTTCAATATCTAGATGTATATTGGTCAGAAGATGTCTTTTGTTGCTGAATGCTTGTTTGGCAAGCGCTATTCTTCTTTTTATCTCTTTGCTGCAACGGTTATCATTTGTGGTGATTAGACTTCCGAGGTAAGGGGAACTGGTGACTTGTTCCACTACTTTGTTAGCAACCCTGATGTTGGTGTGATTTCGCTCAGGATGTTTACTTACAATTAATATTTTGTTTTCTTCACGTTAATGTTTAAGTATAAATGTACTAAATTTGAAGACTGTATATTCAGCATCTTGGATAATTCCTTTTCTGAGTCTGCAACCAGACTAAAAACTAGTGGACCGATGTTGCTGAAAATTTCACACTTTGTTCTTAATATTCCTGAGACGTGGTTTGAACGAAATCCGATAGGTAGTTGTTTATGACGAGTAATTTTATGTAATAAATTTAATTACAAAGCTGCGCCAAGATTTGGATCGACCTTGATGGACAAATGATTGTCCGGTAAGAAGTGTTGTATATAGAAGGACGGGAACACGCCGCTATGTTTTATGAAGTACCTTTCCACAAACCAAACCCCATAGCGCAACAGTCTCGAAGGGCGATGGCCTACCAAGCGACCGCTGCTCAGCCCGAAAGCCTGCAGATTATGAGTTGTGATGGTCTTGATTATTGTTTTAAGAGGAAGTGCAACTGGGCAACCATCCTCTATATAACACTAATCAGAGAGAACAAAAAAATTGAAAGGCTCCGACTCTTCGAAAAATGAAGATATCGGCCAACGGAAGACAAGGGCCACGAAGGGCGTGAATATGAAAGACTGCCTAGCCCTCGCAAACCTAATAGCGTCGGGGTCGGAAAAGAACAAGAGTTGACCTAGGGAGGTCGGATAGGGTAGATGAAAGTGAGGAGTCTGACACAAGTGAGTGGAAGCAATGCCAGGACTCATCTCAGGGCCCCATGATCGCCAACCCACGCTCCAAAGTTCAGAGCCCCTGGGGCCTGCAGATTATGAGGTGTCGTGTTGTTCAGCACGACGAATCATCTCGGCCGTTATTCTTGGCTTTCTAGACCGTGGCCGCCATCTCACCGTCAGATAGTTCCTTAATTGTAATAACATAGGATGAGTGGACCTCGATTCAGGTAAAAATCCCTGAACTGGCTGGGAATCGAACCCGGGGCCTCCGGGTAAGAGGCAGGCACGCTACTCCTACACCGCGGGGCCGGCGCACCTTTCCACATCTCGTCCTAAACTGCTGGAGCAATTTCAAGCAAACCTGGTACACTCATGACTTACTATCTGGAGACAATCGCTGTAGGGGTAAGCCATCCCTAGTACCCCTAGGGTTCGGAGTGGGAAGGGGGTGGCATATAAAAATAATCGAGAATAACGTCGAATCCGTAGTTTTCGGGGTCAGCTCTCATCGGCATAGGAGGTGAGAAGAAAATGTCCAAAAGTGACCGAGATTATGGATGTATGTGTGTATGACCCAGCATAGCTTTCAACCAAACTTGGTGTACATATAACTTACTACCTGAAAAAGAAAATACATGAGGGCAAGAAACCCCTAGCAACCCTAGGGGAGGGGGGTAAAATGTAAAAAAATAATAATCGAAAGCGACCAATATTAGCGTCGAATCCATAGTTTTCGGGATCGCTAAGATCAAATGTGACACTCTGGATGCCGTATAAATCAAAGTTCATCCTCAGTCGGAATGGAGGTTAGAAGAAAATGTCCGAAGTGGCCGAAATTACGGTTGAATGTTCCAGTACAGCTCTCAACCAAACCTGGTACATACATCACTTACAATTTGGAAAAATTACTGTGGGACTGAGGCACCCCTAAGACCGGGAGTGGAAAAGGGTAAAATAAAAATAATAGGAAGCTACCAATATTAATGTAGAATCCATAGTTATCGGGGCCGTTGAGATGAACAGCGACAGTTGGAATCGTGTACATCATATCTATTGCGCGAGGCGTAAATATATACAGTTATAACTTATTTTTATTATTTGTTAGATCAGTGACTTCCTTGACAATCCGGGCTGCCACAAGGAAATAGTTTAACGCTAAATTATAATCTCAAGCAATTAAACATACAACAATAACTATAAATTGACAAAATAGTTCGTAAACTATCAGTCAACGTCACAATAAAGAAATTTACAAAAAAATCACTTCAAAGAGTTAATAAAATTATAAAATTAAACATTCAAAGAAAGTGCCCGAACAGAACTAGTAGTTGAATAAAAATATTGTGTGATTTAGAATTTTTATTACATCAGATTTAATTTTTTTTAAACTGAAAAAATCCTATTTCTTCAATTTAAAAATTCTGATTTATATCAACGTTAATAATAATAATAATAATAATAATAATAATAATAATAATAATAATAATAATAATAATAATCCTGATAGGAATGTCAGATGGATTGCTGAACAAACGGAAGCTGAATCACACACCATATATCACACAACTTGTCCAAAAAACAGTGTCAGAAAGGTTCTGATAGCTAAGGTACACCTTTGACAACAACGAACAAAACTTGGCAATGTCTTCCACAACAAAATCTGCTGGTTTTCTTTTTTTCTTTTTTTTTTTTTTTTTGCTTTACGTCGCACCGACACAGATAGGTCTTGTGGTGACGATGGGACAGGGAAGGGCTAGGAGTGGGAAGGAAGCGGCCGTGGCCTTAATTAAGGTACCGCCCCAGCATTTGGCTGGTGTGAAAATGGGAAACCATGGAAGACCATTTTCAGGGCTGCCGACAGTGGGGTTCGAACCTACTATCTCCCGAATACTGGATACTGGTCGCACTAAAGCGACTGCAGGTATCGAGCTCGGTAAATCTGCTGTTAATAGGGTGTATGGTTACGGCCACAATATCAATAACAATATCAGGCACTCTGGAGATTATAGTGACAATGAGACGGCAATGCCGAAGAAGTTGTTGCATGTTCACTGACGCAAAGGGCGCTTCTAGAGCAGCAATTCTTTGAGGAGACCTAGAACATTTTTGCTGAACTAAGTGGTTCCCACAAAATCATCGACACGAAGTGTTGCATACTTAATCCTTATTTGACAATACATATTGTAGCCTTTTGAAGTCGGTTAGGACCAAACCACGTTAGAAAAATCATCTTTTGAATCATCAAAACTATACTAAGTCATATATCTTATTAGTTTATAAATTCTTTATATTACTATGGAATATTCTCATCCTAAGAAAACATGGTCAACATTATTAAGGGAAAAATTTAAGTGAAATTTTATCTCATCCATTTGAGCACTTGCTAATGTCTTGTATTCATTCTTTTAATATTACCCTTTATGTAATAATAATAATAATAATCTAAGTTATAAACTAAACATATATATCATAATTTGAAAGGAGATATGTTTCTACTCATGACTTAGCAACGCTGACCTTCCTTTTCTTTTAATTCATGAAGATAAATGCACCAGCTGATTTCAAACAGTAGCAATGGTTGAACTAACTTCCAGCATAACATACCTCACTCTTAAAGGTGACCTTATCGACTGCATTGGATTTTCTAATATTCCAATATACATTCAGGCATGTATATAACAGACATATATAAGCAAAAGATCACAATACTACCTCTACAACTCTATTTACATCCACAAACTACTGAAATATAAATATTGGAAATTTCCTCTCTAATATTGCACGTCAGATGTTATTTCAAATTAGAAGACTCATTCTAACATATTGGATGAACCTTACATACTTTTCCTCATCATTGCAAGTTAACTTGACATAGTTTTCCGAAGATAATAAAAGTCTACAGGAAGTCTTTTCCTCATCATTGCAAGTTAACTTGACATAGTTTTCCGAAGATAATAAAAGTCTACAGGAAGTCTTCAGGAAGACCATTTAAAAGGTTTTTAAGTCATACATTGCATAAATCTATGGTTCATCTCAGTATCTATCAACGTAAGAGACATTTCCTCTAAAATTTCCATAGTCACAATATTAACATTTATGTTGACGATTATCTACTTTCAAATTCCTATCCATGCACAAATGCAATTACCATCTGAAAATCACAACAGCTACGTTGCAGTTAGAGTCAATTCATATATCCTCACTCAAAATAGTGTTTTTCGCAATTATCACATTACATCACCACATTTCTAAATGCCGTAAGTGATATTTATAACCTATGACTTGCTTCATTTCTATACTTTACAACAATGTATCGTAGCACTTTGATTTCCATCTTAAAGTATCTCTTATCTAGTTTGGCGTATTATGCATCTTTTCATATTGGCCTATGAAGGAAAACATGTCTCGAAACTGTTATAGGTATATCATGATGACCCTATCTTCGTTAAGGGAAAATCCCATTTTTATGAATTTGTCTCGAAATATTACAAATAGGACTCAATCAGCCTAAATATGGATGTATCAGTCCTAAACAGAATGAAAAATGAATCTAATTCACGATTTCTAACTGGTGATTTACTATGCAAGTGCATCTCCTTTAAAATTATTTATAGTTTACAACTTCGTCATATGTTACTTATAATGCCAAAAATGTTATATAGGTTACATAATTACACATGGCTCAATTATAACTTCAGATCGGAGGAAATATTCCAATATTTAAAAGGAAAGAAAAGGGTAAGAATAAATACAAGTTTGTACTCATCTGGACGTTGATCATTTTTCCTCCGTATCAGATTGACATTGACGTTTATCCGTTATCCATGCTTACTATCTGGATATTATTATGAGACCGAATCCCATATTTCTTTAGTTGGTCATATTGTACATTTTGTTGGCCATTCTTGTAGAATTTATGGTAATCACCTGAAACATCTTACAAAATATTAACATATGCATCACTACATAATAGGTCAATCAATCAATCAATCAATCAATCAATCAATCAATCAATCAATCAATCAATCAATCAATCAATCAATCAATCAATAAATCAATCAATCAATCAATCAATCAATCAATCAATCAATCAATCAATCAATCAATCAATCAATCAATCAATACATACATACATACATACATACATACATACATACATACATACATACATACATACATACATATAATCACTTCTCATTTCTTATAATTGAATGCATTTACGTCCCTCTGTCAACAATGTTACAGTACTCCGTAGTTAATTCGTATTCTCACTACAAGTTCTTCCTCGGGAGTAATTACGCATCTATTAATCAAGAAATATGTTGTAACTTCCTCACTCTTATTTTCAAATCATTATCCCTTTAGTAAACTACGATCTTTCCACTATTTATATCGCTTAAGACGATTTTTTCTCGGTAGTGTGTATATTACTTTCTTTCTTGGGTTCCTTCTTCTTGCATTCTTAGCAGTTTCCAACAAAAATATACTATGATCTCTATGTATACGTCTTCAACACCGAATTAGCATTTTATCAGGTTTATGTACCAAAGCAAACGTTTGAACAGTTATATGATAATAGGCTATAAATCTGACATGTTATCGGATGTATTGGACCCTTAAACTTACCATTCCATCGATGGTCGTCTGCCTCGGCTGCTTCGGTAGAGCAATATCGTACTCTCGGATCTTGGGGTCGTTACGAGTTTTTATCTGTCACTTAATCGACCAAACGATAGGGTTCAGAGGAGAGCGTAACTACTTCAAATGAGGAGCAAAAATGTGCTTACTAAAATATTTATTCAATGTAAATCATGATAATGTATTTATTAAAATAGGCAGGAAAAGTCAATTAAATTTTTCACAACATGTTTTAACGCAATCACAATGGATAACGTGAGTGGTAAATATATCGAAATTGTTTATTATTATCTTTTAAAGAATGGAATCGTAGTGTAAAATTCGTGGTCAACAAAAATCAGAAAAAGAATAGAAAAACCTGAAAATCGGGCATCATTGATCCAAAAGATAACTGAGAGTTAATCCACACGATCCGTGGAAAATCTGACCTTCAACAAGTAGAATTCCAGATTTACATTTAATTAAGACTATCAACCAGTCGAGTATCCTATCGGATATTGGAACATCCCTCGAATGTATCCTTAATCGAACCAATTCGACTATCAGTTGCTTTGGATAGGTTGCGAAATGTTACTTGAAAGCATGGTGTTCATCATAAGTTAACAGCAATTGTCACAATCGAAAATAAAATTTCACCATGTATTGTCATCTCGTGACATCCTTAAGTTACAGAAGAATCCCGATGCTGAAACTATGCATCACCCCAAAGAGATGTTCAGAAGGAAACAACAACACCTGATCCGATGGAATCTTACGTTACATCGTTCTGAAGGAGCAAAACTGCAAAATGCAGAAAAACATTACTTCATGATGCATTTAGAAGAAACGCCAAACACTGAAGTTAAAGAAAAGTGATAAATCACTTGAAAATGTTGTTACTAAACCAACTTTCAGGTTATGAAACAGTTACTTCGTTAATTTTGTTAAAAGACATGTCCACAATATAAAACAAACAACAGGAAATCTTTCCATTTTTCTATAACTACGACTACATTTACAAATCTGTCTATACGAAGCATTAGTGATATTAAACACCTTACACGAAAGTTGTTCCAACAGCCATATATGGTCTAGAGCTAATATGGGAACATCTCTCGAAAAGACAACTACAAGACCTGTAAAGTCTGAAGGCTAGATTCTTGAAGAGAGTTTTATGTGTTTCTAAATATACACCATCAAGACTAGTATACGTTCTTGCAAAGGAGACATACTTCATTGAAGACATAAGATTTAGATTGTTACTTTCAGCAACAAGGAGTTACAGGAAGTTGCTACAAGAACTGCAATAAAAGAGGGCTATTTTATGGGATGAGTTTTACTCAACTGATGCAATGATCAACAGGGATTGGACGCGCGGTGGATATGATCTGATGCATACAGTGACCATGTTTGCCATACACGGGGTCTACCATAAGGTATGCAGAATCTTGGGATGTCACAAGGCGTGACCAGGCTGCGTATGTGTCTTCTGCGACTGACTAAGGATGTGATATATACCATGCCATCGAATGTGTCCGTAGAAAAGGAAGCTTGACACAATTATGTCAATAACTGATGATGCTTTGCATGCATTGATTGTATATTATTATTATTATTATTATTATTATTATTATTATTATTATTATTATTATTATTATTATTATTATTATTATTATTGATGTATATATGAGTGTATTTAAGTGTATATATTATGACCACTTGGTTGCAATAGATTTATTATTACACTTGTCCCATTAAACCAAACTACAAATGATCGATAGATCAACGTCTCACATAAATAATGTGAATAACGAAAACGGAAAATAAAATATATTAACAGCTGACGAATCGAAACCGCATGCGTAGTGTAAATCCTACATAAATTAACTTTGTGTCAACACACGCTTTCCGTATCCAATACCTCATGAAAACGGGGACTCAGTTCGTATTGAGTCTCAAACTCGATCCAGTTAGAAAGTAGAATCTAATCGTACTTAAAACGGATATAGTGGAAACGCGGAACGTATTGAAATCGATTCGAAAATGCTGCGGATGCTCGATTGTACTTTGTTTATCGTGTGCTTCCTGTGATTTCGTTCGTTTATATCTTAGGTTAGTTGACCAATTTAACATGTGTAGTATAAGTAGAAATGTGTGGACGCCGGAGGAGTGTATAACGTTATTAGAAATAATACGAGAGAAGGAAATATATAAGCTCTTCGACTGAAAGCGATACAAAAATGCTGAAATATATAAATTAGTTGAGCAGGAAATGGGAAAGAGAGGTTATGTAAATAAGAATGTTGAACAGATCAAGAATAAGTGGAAGAGTCTTAAGTCCGCGTACAATGCTTGCAGAAAAGAGAACGGTAGGAGTGGATCGGACAGAAAAGAGTGTGAATATTTTTATCTTCTTGATGAAATACTAGGAAGTAGATCTTCAACTTGGTTCACCATGTGTCCTGTTGCCTCGCAGGCATTTGGTTCTCCATGGGCACTGATAACTTGTTCCATGCATGATGGCATCGACGCGAATGGCTTGCTGGGGTATAGCGATCCATGCTGAATTCACCTGGTTCCACAGTTCACCTTTGATGGTTGGCATTGTGTCACAGCGCCACACCCGTCGTTTCACCATATCCCACACATTTTCGATTGGCGGCAAATTCGGTGATTGGGTCGTGCAGCAACATGTGGTCGCGCATTGTCCTGCTGAAATATGGCGTCTAGGGTGTCGTGCAGATTCGGATTCGCCCGAAAACACTATCTGCTGCCATTCTTGTCCCCAGTGACGTCGTTCCATACACCATTGCAGTCTAGCATGTTTATGCATATTAGTCAAAGGTAAGCGGAGAAGTGGACGATGCGCCGGTAACCAAGACCGTAATAAACGGCGAAGGACTGTCACTCCTGATAGTGTACGATGTGTTTCACTGTTCCACTGTTGCGCTAGAGCCGAGGAGGACGCAGATCTGTCCTGCAATGCCATTCGTCTGAGGTGTCGATCTTCTCAGGGGGTGGTCTGTGTGGTACGACCAGACCCATCTCGTCGTATTCTACGGCCTTCTGTGAACCATTCTGTACACACCCATTGCACTGCCGACACACTTCGTCCTACCCGAGCAGCAATTCCCTGGTGGATGCATCACGTTCTCTCATGCCAATAATGCGCCCTCTTTCACACTCACTCATTTGACGGTACGGTTCTCGCATACGTCTGCGAGGCATCCTGCACGCCTACTTAAGTCACACTGATCCGTTACCTTTTTTTATAGCGACGAGAGCCGCAGGCACATTTTACCTGAACCTTGAACCCGAGGGCCGACATGGTTCAAATGCTAATTATTTCTTCAGAACATACTAATGCACATGTCCTGTGAATATGAAATTCCTATCTCTCCCTTTCAAGATGTTTTGGTTTTTATGAACATGAGAGCATTTGAAAAAGGTTTTTCATCACTAACTGAAATAAAGACGAAGTAGAGAAATCGATCTTCAACTCACCATCGTACATCCAAATACTGAACAACTGTGCAAGGATAGACATTAATTTAAGTACCATCTCAGTATATACTTTCCCTTTTTACAGTTAAGGTAGAGATGATGCATATTCCATTGTAATGTAAATATAAATTGGTAGCCTACAGTTATTTTAATAAATCTCACGTCGACCTCTTGTAAAACGAAGGGATTTGCAATTAATACACTTTGGAAAAGGTTTACTTATTGACTGATTAATATTCAACTTAAAAATTGAATATAGTATGATAAAATAATTGTTTTCGAACAAGGCAAGAGTATGATGGTCCTCAGACCATTTTAACCCATAAAGTGGCCTTCACCTGAAAAAAGTTTTGGATACTCAGGCTTAGAGGATCTACTGAGCGTGAGTATGTAGGCTACATCCTCGTATACCTCGCGTTGACATTTCCTCAGAGATCAACGATCAAAATTCGAATACCGTGATAACGGCCATTTCTATAGGCTTCAACATGTTTGCAAGCATCCAAGACGTGTACAAGGGTTTCTATCTCACTGTGGCACCAGTGACAGCGGTTTCCGTCTTGAGACCTGCCTGGAAATGCCCGAATAGGATATCGATGGCCTAGTTGTAATAGGCCTACAGCGTATCTGACAATGCTCTTCATATCCATTATTTTCCTTAAGATCTGTCACGTCTCCCTGCCACATATGGATATCCACTCCATCAGAACAATTTTTGTTATGTTCCCATGCTAAGGTGTAAAGTAAAATGAACGTTACCGTGCCGTACTGTAGGAACATAACGTATTTATGTTCTCCTACAGTAAAATGTATGTAACGTTCATTTTCCTTGTCTTTTGATCGCTGTATGATTCTCGAACAGGATAACTCCTTTGCCCTTATGAGGTAAAGAGATAGGCTTCTTTTTTCATTCAGTTCTGAGGGCATTTCAGTCCTTCCCAAGTATGGTCACAGTCAATCAGTCATTAAACATCTGCATTTAGGGCGGTCGCTAAGGTGGCAGATTCCCTATCAGTTGTTTACCTACTTTTTCTTAAATATTTTCAACGAACTTGGACATTTATCGAACATTCCCCTTGATAATAAATTTATTCCAGTCCTTCACTCCTCGTCCTAAATTAATATTTGCCACAGCTGTCCTCTTGAATTCCAACTTTATCTTCATCTTTCCTACTTTTATATTTTGCTAGGGGCTGTACGTCGCACCGACACAGATAGGTCTTATGGCGACGATGGGATAGGAAAGACCTAGGAGTTGCAAGGAAGCGGCCGTGGCCTTAATTAAGGTACAGCCCCAGCATTTGCCTGGTGTGAAAATGGGAAACCACGGAAAACCATTTTCAGGGCTGCCGATAGTGGGATTCAAACCTACTATCTCCCGGATGCAAGCTCACAGCCGCGCGCCTCTACACGCACGGCCAACTCGCCCGGTTTTCCTACTTTTAAAAGCTCCACTCAAGCTTATTTTCTACTTACGCCATTCGACGCCAACTCACCACCGACAGCTCGAAACATCTCGTCTCCCTACCCTCAAGTCTTCCCAGCCCAAAGTTTGTGACATTTTCGCAACACTACTCCTTTGTCGGAAATCACCCAGAACAATTCGTAATGCTTTCTTTTGGATGTTTTCCAGTTCTCGTATCAAGTAGTCCTGGTGAGGATCCTATACACTGGAACCATACTCTAACTGCGGTCTTACCAGAGACTTAGACGCCGTCTCCTTTATATCCTTAATACGACCCCTAAATACTCTCATAACCATGGGAAAAGAGATGTGAACCCTTTCTTAACTACCTCGTTAATATGATTATCCCAACGAAGATCATTCTTTATATTAACACCTAGGTACTTACATTGTTCCCCATGAGGTTCCATCACCCCATCAACACAATAATTAAAACTGACAGGACTTTTCCTCCTGGTGAAACTTACAACTTGACTTTTCATCCCATTTACAATCAGTCTGCTGTCCAACTCACTACATTGTTTAAGCCCCCCCCCACCCCCCCCTGCATTCGCTCACAATCCTGCAACTCATTCAATGCTCTATACAGTACAACATCAAACGCAAATATCCCTGTCTGTGATTCCAGATCTTTACTCATATCATATTATATGAGTCAATCACACAGAAGAGGACGATAATGCATTCACTGTCTGTAAAAGCTGACAGAGCGTTCTGTACATCGGCAAACGGACATAGTCATTTGAGATATGCGAATGCATCTGTATGCCATTCTCTCGCGGGTCCACCGTTCTAGCAGGAAGGATCGATATACTCGTTCGAAGTCGGGGAACTCAGGTTCGAGTCCTGGGAGTGGTCACATTTTAACCCTAGGAATTGACTGCTATCTACTCCTTCCTGATGCCTGACGCAAAGAGTAAAATCTGGCATTACAGAGTCTGCAATCCTGATTTTTTTTGAGACAAGCGTATCGGTATTTTTGTTGTAAAACTTCATCATAGAAACGAGTCATTAAGTAGCGCAGTATTTGAGGTTGAAGCAACAAGAAACGTAGTTCTTACCTTGTGCTCCCAAGCCGATGGCATGTTGTGAATTAGGATTTCCAGAGGATACCAGTAGCAACAAAGAGCGAACTCCAAGATGAATATATCGACAAAAATCTGTAGAAGAGAAGGACTAAGAATTAATATATAGCTCAGTAGGTTTTTGTTCTTTTTTTCCAAAGAGGGAATTTTAGGATTGGTCTTTGTTTTTAAAAACAATATTTTTTTAGTAGAAATAAACTGTCAGTATATCAGTAATCTGCCATTTCCACGATACAAAAAAGTAAGAGGTCATCGCTAGTGTCACAAGCTGTTACAAAGGCTTAGCAAGTTAGCTTTCCACCCAGTCTGTCCGACGTAGTGTACTGGTTCAGTCAAGGAGGAGGATGGGGTGTATTCAGACTCGTGAGGGTAACCGAGAAGACAAGCCCGTTCAATTTCCACTATCAACCGAACGAAACAATGGGATTTTAATTCATAAAACTGTTACATCAGTTCAGGTAACTATCAAATATCAAGAATTAACGTATATTTTCCTGTGTGTATACTAAGAGTCCAACAACGATAAGAAGCTCGTAACTTTCCACGTGAACCAAACTTAAATAACTGAGAGTTAACACTGTGTGTTTGCACTGAATAATAAACTGTTCATTTCTGTACACATCAACACTAAGACAGTGTCCGACGTAAAATATAACATTGACATTTTTTTACAAAATATTCAGCAACTAACGCCGATATTTAACTCGAATGTCTGAAGTAATTCTCCTATTGCACTCATTTATTATAGCAAGTGCCTATTAGAATTATTAACAATTTGAACAATTAATTTTTTTTTTTTTGCTAGTTGCTTTACGTCGCACCGACACGGATAGGTCTTATGGCGACGATGGGACAGGAAAGGGCTAGGAGTGGGAAGGAAGCGGCCGTGGCCTTAATTAAGGTACAGCCCCAGCATTTGCCTGGTGTGAAAATGGGAAACCACGGAAAACCATTTTCAGGGCTGCCGACAGTGGGGTTCGAACCTACTATCTCCCGAATACTGGATACTACCCGCACTTAAGCGACTGCAGCTATCGAGCTCGGTAATTAACAATTGATCACCAGTTCATTTCGCATGTGCATTTAAACATTTCTCTCTGTTACTGGTTCTAAGTAACGATAGAATCAAACCAATGATAAATTAATTGCGATAACTGATCTGCATTTAGGCACATGCCCGTACCAAGACGTGGTTTTACTGATAAAAATTTAAAATAATTAAAAATAAGATCCTTTGAATCTGTGAGAAACGAACTTTTTCTGTGTTGTTATTGGCCGGCTGTAACGAAAACACCTTTCCTGTTGTCTCCGATAGAGCTTGCATCATCGCCGACCACACGACTGCCACATTTCGTTGAATAAGAAAACCGGGCAGAAAAGGCCAATCTCTGTCACGGAATCTCCTGTCGTGAGAATCTTTTCTATGGCCGCAGTGCTTACTGTCTCTACGACAAGACAAAAATTAACATTCAGTAGCTATGCAAAAAGATTCAGGAATAAGGCTTCGATCACATTGGACGCACGCTTCTGCAAGTAATTTGGTGGCGCGCGCGTACGCAAGCTGGCTGAACAGCAATGTGCTCACACTGAATGCAAGCCGGTGCAAGTTAATTATTATGAACAGGTCAGTCGAAATGGAGGTGTCAGACGATGAGGACATTGTTTTGGAAAATGGTGTTTTAAAGTGGTTTTTTTTTTTTTTTTTTTTTTGATGAGCAGGAAATCAGGGAAGTGTGGGTGAACGAGTATTTTTTGGACAGAAAGGAAGATGGAGAGTATGCACGAATATTCAACGATTTGCTTAGACAGCCTGATAAGTTTTTTGAATACTTCAGAATGATACCAGACACGTTCTACTATATACTGGACAAAATCACACCTGGAATAAGGAGGCAGTCTAATTTCCGAAAGTGTATATCACCTGAAGAGCTCCAAAACACTACACTGTCTCTGTTTCGATGGTCAGAAATCAACTGAGATCACGCACGCTTGCAACTATAAAACAAATCTTTTTGTTTCGAAGTTGGGTCGGATCAAGCTTGCGCAAGCGTGCACTTGCTTTTGGCGGGCAGTGTGAGCGGCGATGGACAAGTCATCACTTGTTTCTGTCGCTCTCCTGCAGATTTTGTTTATATGTGCACGCTTGCGCACGCGCGCGCCACCAAATTACTTGCACAAGCGTGCCTCCAATGTGATCGAAGCCTATAATGCGCCGGCGTTGGCAAGCATTGTTTAGTGTATTGTGACCTCGTTCTAGCCACGCCCTATTGGATCTCTAACCTGTCTTTCGCCTTCTGGTTCTTCCCTTGTACTTTCGATATTTCAGGAATTAAGGGCAGTTATAATATGTGTTAGCGCGTAGTAGAAGAAAAATAATCTAAGTACTGCATTTCGTTTTAACTACATTTAGATACGCCTATGCGCAGTTTACAATTGTAGTTTAAGTTATTTAATTAGATAGAACCTTGTTCGTTTTATTCTTGTGTAATTTTTCGACATTTCAGCATTTAACGGCAGTTGTGATTTCTATTAGGGAATACAATAATAATAATAATAATAATAATAATAATAATAATAATAATAATAATAATAATAATAATAATAATAATAATAATAATAATAATAATCATCTGTCTACCTACCGGTATTTAGTTTAAACTGCATTTGCTGTCAGTGGAGAGATGGCATTAGTAGACGAATAAGTTGAATGAAGTTTTTATAGTTTTTTTTGCTAGGAGCTTTACGTCGCACCGACACAAATAGGTCTTATGGCGACGATGGGATAGGAATGGCCTAGGAGTTGGAAGAAAGCGGCCGTGGCCTTAATATTAAGGTACAACCCCAGCATTTGCTTGGTGTGAAACCACGGAAAACCATCTTCAGGGCTGCCGACAGTGGGATTCGAACCCCCTATCTCCCGGATGCAAGCTCACAGCCGCGCGCCTCTACGCGCACGGCCAACTCGCCCGGTGTTTTTATAGTTAGGAGAGTTCATAATATGAAAGTAAAGTTTGAAGTCAATAGGATAACTTGGGGCAAATATTCGTTTATGGGACGAGGAATTAGGGAATGAAATAGTTTACCAAGGGAGACTTTCGATTAATTTCCATCTTTGAAATAATTTAAGAAAAGAATATGTAAACAACTAGTAGGGATCTGTTACTTGATAAGACAGTCATTAATATCCTGATAGAGGAAGCGACAAATAACGGCGAAGTACTGAAATTTACCTATGATAATGAAGGCATTTATTAAAAGATACAAAAGTTGAAAGCTAGAAAGGCAGCTGGGCTTGATAATATTCTGGGGATATACACTGTATATTTAAAAAAAAATTAAAAAAACGTCGCACCAGGAAGGAATTGTCCGATGGCGATAAAAATAGGTAAATGTGAGGAACAGACAGAAAAATAAACGATCAAATGTGCAGAACAACCAAATGATTTATCGCAGAGCTAGAGCGTTACAAAGTGAGGACGTCAATAAGATGTTGGTCCACCCCTGGCCTGGATGCAAGCTGTCAGTCGACGTGGCATATACGGATAAAGTTCCCGGATTGTCTCCTGCGGAATTCCGTGCCAAATGGTCTCCAACTGTTGGGCTAAATCGGCGACATTCCGGGATGTTCGCAATCACCTCCCATGACGTCCCAAATGTGCTCTATGGGAGAGAGATCCGGCGACCGAGCTGGCCAAGGAAGGATAGGGCAAGCTTGAAGACAGTTCATAGCAACACGTGCCGTGTGCGGCCGGGCATTATCCTGTTGGAAAGTAAGGCCTGGATGTCGCTGAAGAAACGGTAACACAACCGGCCGTAGGATGTCATCAACATATCGCTGTGCTGTCAGTGTGCCAGGAATGACTACCAGAGGGATCCGGGTATCAAAGGAGATGGCATCCCAGACCATCACCCCGTGTTGTGGGGCTGTGTGGCTTGCGATAGTCAAGGCAGGATCCATACGCTGGCCTGGACGTCTCCAAACACGTCTGCGGTTGTCGTCAGGGCACCGTTGGAAACGGGATTCGTCACTAAAGACTATACGTCCCCAGTCAGCGCAGTTCCACGTTGTTCGACCGCTACACCACTGTAATCTGGCTTGACGGTGAACATGCGCGAGTGGTAAGCGGCGTAATGGGTGGCACGAGCGCAAATTCCTCTCGCTCAGGCGTCTGTTGATGGTCATGGTGACACATGTGTGCGGGTCACACGTTGGATCCTTGATAACGACGACTCCGGTGCTGTGACAGGTGTTCTGACAATCGCTCTGTCTGACCGTGCTGTTGTGGCCCTCGGTCGACCACTGCCTTCCTGACGCTGATGCCTGCTGTTGTTGACCCACGCTTGCCAGCATCGTCTGAACTCCGCATCACTTCGACCCAAATGACCAGCGACAGCTCGATTCGACCAACCAGCTTCTTTCAATCCGATCGCACGACCTCTTTCAAACTCTGACATCTCCTTCGGCGTGGCATTCTTACAGCCGACGTTAAGATAGCGCAGTCGAATGCAACAACTACTTTGAGAATACGCTTCAGAATCGCGCCTTATCTACACCTGATACTTGCGCAGTTCGGACGCGCGGGAGCTCCCACTATTCATTCTTTGGACACGAAACTTTAATCATTTGCATGTTCGGTCCGAATGTCTTTACATATGTAATTTCCTTACAATCGGACAACGCCTTCCCGATGCACTGTTTTTTTCCTTTGTTATAGAGCGTATTAAACACTATGGGTTGATATCTAGTGTCATATCTGAAATATTTATTTGATTGATTGATTGATTGATTCCCTAAATTAATCGATCGATCGTAGTTTTACCCATGTCGTTAAAACATTGTATCCAATTCGTGCGGCTTATTTGCAGTAGATTTAAGCAATTAGACTTTACGTGGATGTATGTATGGAAAAAATAATGTTAATAATGGTTTTACGTCCCACCAACTACTTGTACTGTTTTCAGAGGCGCCGAAGTGCCAAAATGTTGTCCCCTAAGGGTAATTTACGTGCCTGTGGATATATCGACATGATGCTGACGTACTGTATTTGAGCCCTTTCAAATACCACTGGACTGAACTGGGATCAAATCCGCCAATTTGGGCTTAGAAGGCCAGCGCTCTATCATCAGAGCCAGTCAGCCTGGAGCGCGCGCAGGTATGTGTGTGTACGTGCGCGAGTGTGCGTGTATGTGAAAATATTAATTTATTATCATATTATTGTAATGTAGCAAGGCGCAAGTTTCTTTCAGGTCGGGCGTACGCTTAAATTACACTGTTGATTGAGAGAAGTAGCTTCTGGCGGGTGACCTGTTGCCTCATTGTCACCCATCCTCCTGTAGTGTTAACCTCGGGCATGAATATTTACATTCAGACAGTATTCTATATCCACCACAATAACACATGTTATCTTTTCATTCAGATATAATAATGGGGTTCATACCCAGAAACTCTCCGAAGAGAGGACATGAATTACAAATTCAGAATATTATAGCGGTTACCTTGGCTAAAGAGAGGCAGAATTGTTTCATGGCCGGTGCGATGAGCAGAGTCTTTTCCAGCAGCACCAAGAGCCCAATCTGGAAGAGCAGTGACGAGACAACGAAGGTTTCCACTTGGGAGTGGACCTCCACATGTCTGTCACATGGCCGGAACAAGAAAACACCATTACAATTTAGCCAGCAGACCGAAAGAAGGAGCAGTGAAGGCATCCTGGTGGCCAGAGCGCCATCTCTAGGCAACGAACGGTAATTTTCTTTGTTTTGAACAACACTTGATGGCTTGGTGATTGTTGCACGAAACAGTATTTCGATGGACAACAGTAAACAGTTAGAGTTTAGGAAGGCTCGGCTTGTACCGATAACATAATGGGGTGACTCGGCCTAAGCATGAAGCCCTCCTCCCTCTTATTGTGAAACTATATAGATATCTACAAATTATGTTCCTAAACACTTTTATCATCTATCCTTTTTGGAAATATGTCCTTCAGTATCATCGGAATTGGAGAATGGATCTTCAAGCTGTTTAGTGTAACTCAGAGGAAAAGTCGTTCCTAGAAACTTTCTCACAATGTGGCAGGTGCTCAGGAGGGTGGCATTCTGCAGTTCAACGTTCATGTGGTGATACAGAATTAATGCAGCCAGAGAGCTGTGTAAAATTTTCGGAATAACACCAGTGCATGATATAACTTTTGGAACTGTAATGTCTGATTCTAGTTTCCACAGCCCTTGTATTTCTATCGCCAGTTCTATGTATTTTGATATCCCTATGCCTATTGTTGTTTGCAGCTTGTAGGTGTGTTTGGACAAGCAATTTCTATAAGAGATGCGGTTTTTAATTTGTTGATTAGTATAACATCTGGCCTATTGTTTCTGAGCGTGACATCGGTTACGACCTCTCGGTCCCACAGAAGCTTATATGAAGAGTTTTCGTAAACGGGTGGAGGAGTTTATTTCCATTAAGCAATTGATGACTCAATAAATGCACATTTTACAGAAAGTATTTTGTGAATGATTTCAGTTACCTGATCATGTCGGTGCTTATAATCAGCGTTGGCCAAGTGTGTGCAGCCAGATATGATGTGCGGTATGCTCTGGAACAGCGGCGGAAGTTGTCTGTGGTAACTGTTGAATCATTCATGACCAATCTATGGTAGTTCCGTTTAGAAAATTACTTGATCTCGAATGGCCAAAACAAACCCTTCTCTTTAGGGGAAACGACCTGAGTAGGTCAGCCAAGAGTGTGACCCAGGCCTGTTGATATGAGGCTGATCCAGTTCGTGGGGGTATTTCCTGTGAAGAGGTTTTTGCTTCCATGCGGTCGTATTCATCTCCTTTTGTAAGGGGGGTAGGTTCAGGCATTTCCGGCGATGTTAGATTGAGAGGCGTGTAGTTTATATCAGTTCTGCAAACAGCTTGATGAAGAAATGATGTTTCAGCTCTGAAGTGGAAGTATTCCCGTAGATTTCATATCTGATTGCTGTGTAGATTTGCAATGGATGAGAAGCCCCTAGCATCTTCGGATCTCGGGAGTGTAAGGCATACTGGTACTGGTACTGGGTGAGTGAGACTGCTGTTTTAGTTTGTAGCTGCTGAAGTTCTGTTGGAGTTCATTTGATGATCCCAAAGGAATTTGTGAGCAGTGGTATAACGTACGTATTGACTGCTTTGGTAAGTTATTTAGCTGTCAGTTCCGATGATAGTACTTTGGTGAGGCGTACTATATATTCCTGTGTGACATTTTTCTTGATGTTGGCATGTTTCATACGAGTGCTCTGATGAAATACAAGATATTTGTACACTTCTTCTTCCTCCGGCTGCTGTGTGGGTTCATCGTTAAACTAGAAGGTGTACATTGCGCTGAGTTGGAGCCTCTGATGACAGGTTGGGTTCTGCATTTGTTCAATCCAAACCGCAAGCCCATATCTGAAGAAAAAGTCTTGGTAATTGAGACAAGATGTTGGAAATAGAGTTTGGTAAAGGCACACAGCTTAATGTCATCTATATAGAGCAGGTGGCTGAGTTTGTATAACACTTCAAATTTATACCCACGTGTGTTCAATAGGTAGGATAGTGGATTTAATGCCATGCATACCCACAATCGACTCACTGAGTCCCCTTGGAAGATCCCTCGTCGTATTGGTATGGGTATTGTGGTAACATTGCTGTTTCTCAGAGAAACATTACCGTCTCTTGGAAGTTAATGATTGAGGGGTCAACGTTATATAGTTCCAGAACATGTATGAGCCAAATGTGAGGTACTGAATCAAAGGCCGTTTGATAGTCAATGAAGCTACGTGTGTAGCTTCCTGGATTTTTTATTAGCTTGTTCGAGGACCACATTGTCAATAATCAGTTGCTCCTTGCATCCCATGGTGTTCTTTTTGCAATCCTTCTGCTCCTCGGCAATGAAGTGGTTTTCCTCGCAGTGTGTAAGAATTCTGTTGGTTATATATGCAAATATCTTATATATACACTGACTGACAGAGCAAATGCAACACCAAGAAGGAGTGGTTCGAAAGGGATGAAAGTTGGGGGGAAAAACAGAGACGGCACGGACGATTAATTGATGTTTATTTCAAACCGATATGCAGGTTACACAATGCGCACGGCATCGACTCAGTAGGATGTAGGACCACCGCGAGCGGCGATGCACGCAGAAACACGTCGAGGTACAGAGTCAATAAGAGTGCGGAGGGTGTCCTGAGGGATGGTTCTCCATTCTCTGTCAACCATTTGCCACAGTTGGTCGTCCGTACGAGGCTGGGGCAGAGTTTACAAACGGCGTCCAATGAGATCCCACACGTGTTCGATTGGTGAGAGATCCGGAGAGTACGCTGGCCACGGAAGCATCTGTACACCTCGTAGAGCCTGTTGGGAGATGCGAGCAGTGTGTGGGCGGGCATTATCCTGCTGAAACAGAGCATTGGGCAGCCCCTGAAGGTACGGGAGTGCCACCGGCCGCAGCACATGCTGCACGTAGCGGTGGGCATTTAACGTGCCTTGAATACGCACTAGAGGTGACGTGGAATCATACGCAATAGCGCCCCAAACCATGATGCCGCGTTGTCTAGCGGTAGGACGCTCCACAGTTACTGCCGGATTTGACCTTTCTCCACGCCGACGCCACACTCGTCTGCGGTGACTATCACTGACAGAACAGAAGCGTGACTCATCGGAGAACACGACGTTCCGCCATTCCCTCATCCAAGTCGCTCTAGCCCGGCACCATGCCAGGCGTGCACGTCTATGCTGTGGAGTCAATGGTAGTCTTCTGAGCGGACGCCGGGAGTGCAGGCCTCCTTCAACCAATCGACGGGAAAGGGAAATTGTTCTGGTCGATATTGGAACAGCCAGGGTGTCTTGCACATGCTGAAGAATGGCGGTTGACGTGGCGTGCGGCGTGCGGGGCTGCCACCGCTTGGCGGCGGATGCGCCGATCCTCGCGTGCTGACGTCACTCGGGCTGCGCCTGGACCCCTCGCACGTGCCACATGTCCCTGCGCCAACCATCTTCGCCACAGGCGCTGCACCGTGGACACATCCCTATGGGTATCGGCTGCGATTTGACGAAGCGACCAACCTGCCCTTCTCAGCCCGATCACCATACCCCTCGTAAAGTCGTCTGTCTGCTGGAAATGCCTCCGTTGACGGCGGCCTGGCATTCTTAGCTATACACATGTCCTGTGGCACACGACAACACGTTCTATAATGACTGTCGGCTGAGAATCACGGTACAAAGTGGGCCATTCGTCAACGCCGTGTCCCATTTATCGTTCGCTACGTGCGCAGCACAGCGGCGCATTTCACATCATGAGCATACCTCAGTGACGTCAGTCTACCCTGCAATTGGCATAAAGTTCTGACCACTCCTTCTTGGTGTTGCATTTGCTCTGTCAGTCAGTGTATATATAAACATGTTATAGGCCAATATTTCGCTGGATTTTGCAGATCTTCATATTTTGGTTTCAAGCATGTGATACCAGTGCACAGGAAATCTGTAAATAATGCCGGCTTGGAAATGTTGAGTAAGGAGAAAATGAGTACATATAAATTTCTTGTAGCAATAATCGTGTATGCGATCAATGCCTGGGGCCTTCCAGTTCTGCAGTTTCTTGATGCTCTGTTGTATTTCTCCGATCTCAACATCCTTGGGTGCCATGTGATTCACTTCATCTATATATATAAAATAAGAGTTTTGTCTGTACATTGCTCAGAATTTGAAAAGAATGGTATTTCTGTATCGGTCATGTCCACAGTAACATGAAAATTCATTTTTTACTTTTCCTTAATTTCTGTCTGTCTGTCTGTCTGTCTGTCTGTCTGTCTGTCTGTATGTATGTATGTATGTATGTATGTATGTATGTATGTATGTATGTATGTACACGCATCACGAGAAAACGGCTGAAGATAATTTATTGAATCGGAATGTAAAGTCAGGTGATGAACCGCTACAATCTAGGCTATAAATTATTTTAATCACGCTCAGTGAAATGGTAGTTTAGGGGAAGGCCTGAAATTTAATTCCAAAATATTTATGTTATTAGGGGTCCTATCTTAATGAAAACTGGTATGTAAAGTTCTAAAATAAGTCACTACAATATAAACTATAAATAATATATATTCACTCTGAAAGAAATGGTAGTTTAGGGGAAGGACTAAAATGTTATTCGCAAATATTTATGTTATTAGTGGTCTTATCTTAATTAAAATAGGTATACAAAGTCGACGAATAAGTCGATACAATCTACGCCATAAATAATCTTATTCACGCTGAGAGAAATGGTAGTTTAGGGGAAGGCCTAAAATTTAATTCTCAAATATTTGTTATTAGTTGTCCCATCGTAAATGGTATGCAAATTCGGGGAATAAGTCACTACGATCTAGGCCATAAATAACTTTATTCACGCTGAGCGAAATGGTAGTTTAGGGGAAGGCCCAAAATGTAATTCTCTAATATTTGTGTTATTAGTGGTCTTAGTGACAATTACTATATAAATAAAGTTACATAGTATTAAATTTCCGATCATTTATGTCTTATACATTTTAACCGTACCGGCTATGACAACGGAGATATTCATGAATGTGGATTTTTATTGCTAAGTTCATATCAGCGCCGTCACGAGAAAATGGGTAAACAGAATTGAATGAAAATCGGTATGTAAAGTCGGGGAATAAGGAACTACAGTCTACGCTATAATTAATTTTATAAGACGGCCTTATATTACAGAGTCGAAAGAAAACTGACCCTGAAAGCCTACAATACAGAAAGCTCATAACATTGATCAACAATAACATTACATTGACCATTGTTTGTTGTGATTTGCTTTGTGTGTCTGTTGCCATTCATCTCCGATAGATGGGATTACTGCTGTATACCGAGGTTTTTTTAATCTGCTCTACGTCGCGCCGACACAGATAGGACTCATGGCGACGATGGGATACGAAAGGGCTAGGAGTGGGAAGGAAGCAGCCCCTATGTTAAATACTTTACAGCCCCAGCATTTTACTGGTGTGAACATTGGAGACCACGGAAAACCATCTTCAGGACTGTCGAGAGTGGAGTTCAAACCCACTACCTCCCGGATCCAAGCTCACAGCTATGCGCCCCTAACCGCACAGCCAACTTACCCGGTCGTACCGAGTATAACAGACTGCCTGAAAATTGGCGGGAAGTAGCTGGGGAGTTAGATACATTTCTGATACTACTGATACGTAACAAACTGGTTCATCATAGCATTCAAGCTATTCAATTCCTACTCTGAGGCACTGATTGGAATGAGCAGTGTGCATATTTAACGGAATAATGGCAGAGAAGTGTTCACGGCTGTCTGAGATCTGGTCATTGCTGCACTGGAACTTTGGACTGTAAGATCGGCACCGTAGTACTGTTCGTTAAAAGTGAGAAAATATGCGGTTTATTAATTTTGATTGAGTATTTTATATAACATTACTTTTAATCATTACATTCCTTCTGACGACTTCAGGTAGAGAATCCCGTAGCGAAGCACGGGTACATCAGCTAGTTAGTTATATATTTCAGCATTGTTCTCTATTGGATTCGACCATACTCACCACCAATAGCTGTGAGTTTCTTCCTCGTGGGGTGCATTTCCATCTTGTGCTGTACCTTGTGTCCTTTCCTTCAGATTGTTATAAAACTCTTTCTCATTTCTTTTGAGTATTGCGTTCTGTGATTTTCTCTCCGCGGTGGTTTGGTATGTTTTGGGGCGCTTGGATAATGCGGCCAATTTTTTCTTCATTGTTTCTAGTTTTTCTTATAGTATTATGCTTCCAGTCCGCCTCTGTGGTGTAGTGGTTAGCGTGATTAGCTGCCACCCCCGGAGGCCCGGGTTCGATTCCCGGCTCTGCCACGAAATTTGAAAAGTGGTACGAGGGCTGGAACGGGGTCCACTCAGCCTCGGGAGGTCAACTGAGTAGAGGTGGGTTCGATTCCCACCTCAGCCATCCTGGAAGTGGTTTTCCGTGGTTTCCCACTTCTCCTCCAGGCGAATGCCGGGATGGTACCTAACTTAAGGCCACGGCCGCTTCCTTCCCTCTTCCTTGCCTATCCCTTCCAATCTTCCCATCCCTCCACAAGGCCTCTGTTCAGCATAGCAGGTGAGGCCGCCTGGGCGAGGTACTGGTCATACTCCCCAGTTGTATCCCCGACCAAGAGTCTGAAGCTCCAGGACACTGCCCTTGAGGCGGTAGAGGTGGGATCCCTCGCTAAGTCCGAGGGAAAAACCGAACCTGGAGGGTAAACAGATGATGATGATGATGATTATGCTTCCATGTTCCTCCACGCTTCCTTCAGCTGATTTTCAGGATTCCAATAATTTTATTATTTAGCCTTTTCCCTCGTAATTCGTTCTTGTATTGCTGCAGGCGATTAACGTCCTGACGGATTTGGATGATGCGTTCTTTCAGGCATTTTGGGTGGTATTCTGATTTTCTTCTTGCCAGGCTTATTGTTCGTCAAGATTGGATTTCTACTGTTCAATCGACCTGCGGCAAGTGCTTCACAGTATATATATGGCAGTATGAATTTCAGAAAAAGCCTGATGTCTTTCAGATATTCAGACAAGACTTTCAAATTAAGATCTTCAATGACTTTTCCAAATTGTTGGGATGATTGCTGGCTTGGCAGTATGAGTCGTTGTGTTTGATCGGTACCAGAATATTCCAGAAGGACCTTGTAGAATTCAACATGAGTCTTGTCTTGGAGGTCAGAGTTATTTGAAAATATTATTTCGGGAGAACTTGAATGCGTTGTTTCATCAGTATCGGGGTGGCGTGTTAATAATGGAGCCATATTTGGGACTTTCAAGATGTGAATAGAGTTCTTGTGTTACTTCATGTCTGATTCTACTAAGAACAGGTCCTGGGATCAAATTATTCTTGATTTTCGTTTATCTGCAATGCGTTGTTCAGTAACTTTCATTGTTTGGTACTGACTTATCAAGGTTGTGTTTGTAATTGTTGCCTAAATCCTACAACTTCTGTTTCAAGATGAGTTATTCGAAGATATGTCCGCTTGTTGAATTCGTTCATATCATTGTTCTATTTAATGCGGTTTTTTTTGGGCTTACTGATAGCAGAGGTTATACTTGGCACAAAAGCACTCGTATCAGGTTCTTGTGTTCTGGTATGATCGTCTTGTGCTATTGTAGCTTCTTAGGATGACCCGGTAGGAGGCCAGCAGTTTATACTCCCACCACCAACCACCGGTTCGCATGCTGTCATCCCTAGCGGTGGCTACAGAGATGCCCTAGCGTACCCTAGGCAGCTGCATTTTCTGAGGCATAGTTTTAGAAGTCATCATAGTTGATATTTTGCTTTTTATATCCTACAGCCAGGTGATGTGATGTTCAGCAGCTCCATTGGAGACAGACGCTGACCACTTTGCCGTTTGCTGCAAGTCAGACGCGAAGTGGATTCGAGTTGGTTCTTCCACCCTCTCTGCCATTAGGATATACCTCTTCTGCCGTTGAAGCCGTTGACCATTCGTCTTGTTACCTCAGTTGATCTGTGGTTGCTTATTTGGCTGGGTCTTCTTCACACTTGTCCTGCATATCTACAGGAGCTTCCCTATCAACAATTGGGACGCGCCATGTTAAGATTGAGTACCCACACCCTAGTGTCTTGCGCAGGGTTCTGTTTAGCTGTTACTCAGTTCGGAGTAAAACTCCCATGCAAGTTGACCGGGCACGGTTCTTCTTCATCAACTGCTTTTCCCACATCTGTGGGATCGCGGGTGCGAGCTGTGTCGCACTTGTGGATTTGACTTTGTTTTACGGCCGGATGCCCTTCCTGATGCCAACCCTATGTGGAGGGATGTATTGACTATTGCGTGTTTCTGTGGTGGTTGGTAGTGTGGTGTTTTTTCTGAATATGAAGAGGGGAGTGTTGGGACAAACAAAAACACCCTGTCACCAGGCCAGAAGAATTAATCATACGCGATTAAAATCCCCGACCTGGCCGGGAATCGAACTTGGGACCCTGTGAATCGAACTCCTCAACGCTGACCATTCAGCCAAGGAGTCAGATTATTATTATTATTATTATTATTATTATTATTATTATTATTATTATTATTATTATTATTATTTATTCGGCTTCGGTAGACAACTTTGCTTTCTTCTCCCTTTCTCGGGTGTTTACTCTAGTAATCACCCATTTCTGGATATTGTTTTTGTATGTGGTCCTATCCTGTATAGTGTCGTCTGCATTGAGAGAGATTGTTCTAGGTCTTCTCTGATTCTGTCAGTGTATGTGGTGTAGGGCCCATCCGTAGTTTGGACGGAGTTTATCGTCGTGCATCAACATCTCGTTGGTCAGTCTGGATGAATGCATGCCTTTTACATGCCCATAGAACTTCAGACGCCGTTTTCTTATGACACTTTTTTTTAAATTTCGTGTGGCTATTTCTAGCCGAGTGCAGCCCTTGTAAGGCAGACCCTCCGATGAGGGTGGGCGGCATCTGCCATGTGTAGGTAACTGCGTATTATTGTGGTGGAGAATAGTGTTATGTGTGGTGTGTGAGTTGCAGGGATGTTGGGGACAGCACAAACACCCAGCCCCCGGACCAGTGGAATTAACCAATGAATGTTAAAATCCCCGACCCGGCCGGGACTCGAACCCGGGACCCTCTGAACCGAAGGCCAGTACGCCGGCCATTCAGCCAACGAGTCGGTTCTTATGACACTAAAAATCAATCAATCAATCAATCAATCAATCAATCAATCAATCAATCAATCAATCAATCAATCAATCAATCAATCAACCAATCAGTCAATCAATCAATCAATCAATCAATCAATCAATCAATCAATCAATCAATCAGTCAACATTGATCTGCAATTAGGACTGTCGCTCAGGTGGTAGATTCTCTATCAGTTGCTTATCGTAAATAAATGTTTGACCCAATTTGTCCTCTTGAATGTCAACTTTATCTTCATATCTTCATATCTTCCTACCTTTAAAAGCTCTCCTCAAGGTTATTGGTCTACTCCACTGACAGTTCTGAACATACCGATTAATCGAGCAGCTCGTATTTTCTCCCAAATCTTCCCAGTCCACAATTTGCAGCATTTTCTTAACACTCCTTCTTGTACTGATATATTTCTGTATTGCTCCTGGTCCTCCGCCTGCCATCATGGTTCTTCCTGGGTTCTAATATCATCCGTATGAATCAGCGTTCTCTAAATTCTTGTATATTGCGTAGGCCTTTCTAGTCTAGTACTAGCGTCTCTGCCGGATAAGTGTAGTACAGTGACGAATTTCGGTATTTCTACTGATGTTCCTCTTCCTGATTTTTTCTTCTTTGGAATTGGTATCATAATTGTTGAAAGAACGTCATCTGACTTTTCACCTTTGTTATAGTCCGACTCGTTGGCTGAATGGTCAGCGTACTGGCCTTCGGCTCAGAGGGTCCCGGGTTCGATTCCAGGCAGGGTCGGAAATTTTAACCATCATTGGTTAATTTCTCTGGCACGGGGGCTGGGTGTGTGTGTGTTGTCTTCATCATCATTTCATCCTCATCACGACGCGAGGGTCGCCTACGGGCGTCAAATCAAAAGACCTGCACATGGCGAGCCGAACATGTCCTCGGACACTCCCGGCACTAAAAGCCATACGCCATTTCATTTTTACCTTTGTTGTATATCTCGTTGCAGAGGTATGCTATCTCTTTCGCACCTCTGTCTCCAAGAACTTTCAATACCCCTGTCGGAAATCCATCAGTTCCGCTCATTTTCACACCAGGCAAATGCTGGGGCTGTACATTAATTAAGGCCACGGCCGCTTCCTTCCCACATCTAGCCCCTTCCCGTCCCATCGAATGGCGAAAATTGTACAGAACCATTTATATGCAAAACACAATATTTAATTTCTTCCCGGCAGCTTTGAAAACTACATTGTTTATATTCTTTTCATTGGATGTTCACGAAACAAACAAATCAGTGTCGGCGTGACATAAAGCAACTAGTAAAAAAAAATCAGTTCCGCTTGCCTTGTGATTCTTCAAGTCCTTCAATGTCCTGTATACCTCGCTTTCCAAAATACAATATCCTTTTTCAGTGTCAACGTCATTTGGCTTCCTGTCAAACTCGTATAGATTCTCTACATATTCTTGCCAGTTTTTAAGAACATTGTGAGGTTCGCTGAGTAACGTACCATCCTTTTCTTTTATTTCCATTAGCAACAAAAATCCCCAAATTCAGGAATATCTCTGTTATCATACCCCAATGGGTGGGTGGGTAGAATAACACCCACGATATCCCCTGCCTGTCGTAATAGGCGACTAAAAGGGGCCCCAGGGGCTCTGAACTTTGTAGCGTGGGTTGGTGACCACGAATCCCTTACCTGAGTCCTGGTATTGCTTCCACATACTTGTGCCAGGCTCATTACTTTCATCTATCCTATCCGACCTTCCTTGGTCAACTCTTGTTCTTTTCCGAGCTCGACGCTATTAGGTTTCCAAGGGCTAGGGAATTATTTCCACGCCCTTCGAGGCCCTTATCTTTCTTTGGCCGATACCTTTATTTTTCGAAGTGTCGGATCTCTCCCATTTTTCTCTCTTTTTAGTGTTATATAGAGGATGGTTGCCTAGTTGTACTTCCTCTTAAAACAATAATCATCACCACCACTCTGTTATCATAGCCGGTTTGGTAAAAATGTATAAGACATAAATGATCGGAAATGTAATTCTATATAACTTTAGTTATGTAATATTTATCGATAGGACCACTAATAACATAAATATTTGAGAATTAAATTTTATAGTAATAATGCTATTTGCTTTACGTCCCACTAACTACTTTTACGGTCTTCGGAGACGCCGAGGTGCCGGAATTTGGTCCCGCAGGAGTTCTTTTACGTGCCAGTAAGTCTACCGACACGAGGCTCTCGTATTTGAGCACCTTCAAATACCACCGGACTGAGCCAGGATCGAACCTGCCAAGTTGGGGTTAGAAGGCCAGCGCCTTAACCGTCTGAGCCACTCAGCCCGGCGAATTAAATTTTAGGCCTTCCCATAACTACCATTTCACTCAGCCTGAATAAAATTATTTATGGCCTAGCTTGTAGCGACTTATTCCCCGACTTTGCATACCGATTTTCATTCAATTCTCTTTAGCCGTTTCCTCGTGATGCGCGTACATACATACATACATACAGACAGACAGACAGACAGACAGACAGACAGACAGACAGACAGACAGACAGACAGACAGACAGACAGACAGACAGACAGACAGACAGACAGACAAATTACGGAAAATAAAAAAGTGTATTTTCTTGTTACTGTGGACACGACCGCTACAGACATACTTTTTTAAAAATTCTGAGTAATGCACAGACAAAACTCTTGTTTTATATATATAGACTATTATTATTATTATTATTATTATTATTATTATTATTATTATTATTATTATTATATTATTATTATTATTATTATTATTATTATTATTATTATTATTATTATTATTATTATTATTCATCTGTTTACCCTCCAGGTTCGGTTTTTCCCTCGGACTTAGCGAGGGATCCCACCTCTACCGCCTCAAGGGCAGTGTCCTGGAGCTTCAGACTCTTGGTCGGGGGATACACTGGGGAGTATGACCAGTACCTCGCCCAGGCGGCCTCATCTGCTATGGTGAACAGGGGCCTAGTAGGAGGATGGGAAGATTGGAAGGGATAGGCAAGGATGAGGGAAGGAAGCGGCCGTGGCCTTAAGTTAGGTACCATCCCGGCATTCGCCTGGAGGTGAAGTGGGAAACCAGGGAAAACCACTTCGAGGATGGCTGAGGTGGGAAGCGAACCCACCTCTACTCAGTTGACCTCCCGAGGCTGAGTGGACCCCGTTCCAGCCCTCGTACCACTTTTCAAATTTCGTGGCAGAGCCGGGAATCGAACCCGGACCTCCGGGGGTGGCAGCTAATCAGGCTAACCACTACACCACAGAGGCGGCATTATTATTATTATTATTATTATTATTATTATTATTATTATTAATCTCCTTACCCTCCAAGGTCGTTTTTTCCCTCGGACTCAGCGAGGGATCTCACCTCTACCGCCTCAAGGGCAGTGTCCTGGAGCTTCAGACTCTGGCTCGGGGGATACAACCAGGGAGGATGACCAGTACTTCGCCCAGGCGGCCTCACCTGCTATGCTGAACAGAGGCCTTGTAGGGGGATGGGAAGTTTGGAAGGGATAGACAAGGAAGAGGGAAGGAAGCGGTCGTGGCCTTAAGTTAGGTACCATCCCGACATTTGCCTCGAGGAGAAGTGTGAAACCACGGAAAACCATTTCCAGGATGGCCGAGGAGGGAATCGAACCTCCCTCTACTCAGTTGACCTCCCGAGACTGAGTGGGCCCCGTTCCAGCCCTCGTACAACTTTTAAAATTTCGTGGCAGAGCCGGGAATCAAACCCGGGCCTCTGGAGGTGGCAGCTATTCACACTAACCACTACACCACAGAGGCGGATATTATTATTATTATTATTATTATTATTATTATTATTATTATTATTATTATGTCCGACTCGTTAGCCGAATAGTCAACGTACTGGCCTTCGGTTCAGACGGTCCCGGGTTCGATTCCGGCCGGGCCGGGGATTTTAACTTTCATTGGTTAATTCCAGGGGCTTGGGGGCTACGTGATTGGGCTGTCCCCAACATCCCTGCAACTCACACACCACACATAACACTATCCTCCACCACAATAACACGCAGTTACCTACACATGGCAGATGCCACCGACCGGCTAGAAATAGCCACACGAAATTATTATTATTATTATTATTATTATTATTATTATTATTATTATTATTATTATTATTATTATTATTATTATTATCGTCGAGGATCGAGATCATTCACTTAGCATTTTGTTAACGATATGGATCTTGAGTTTTAGCCTCGAAAGCATCATTGACGACTATTAAATCAAAACCACGACTAGAATAAAAAGTGTTTTTGGTTAGTAAAATAAAAGGCCTAGTGCTGTTATAATTACCAGTGACAATATTCACGTATCATACAGGGGATACGTGTTTATATCTGACGCAGTATCTGTCGTCATGAGAGGCAATGATAACTTGAGTTCGCACTTCATTCAGGTCTGTGTTTTATCGACTGCCATCCAATCTCAGCACTCTGGGACGTGTCAAGTTTGTCTTGCTCTCCGGTTGCCATGGTGACCGTGCTGAAAGGAACGTTAAGTAAGTGGCCTCATTGACTGCAAGTTCCGGCGAGAGCTCTCTGGACTCTGGTCCATTTTATCGCTCTCTGCCTACTGACAGAAAGAGAATAAAAACTTACCGGGTTTCGGATATCTCAGGTTGAGGTCTACTGGTGGATGGGATGAGGAAACTACTAGATGGCAAAATAATGGGATACTAATAGGAAATAACTTTGTTGATAGGTAACGTAACGAGAGCTTTAGATTCTAATCTGGAGCTCGAGTTTTATTTATTACTATTTAGCGAATAACTACAAAATTAAGTTTGATAATGAAAGTGTAAAAATATAAAAAATCAAATAGGCCTATATAGATCATAAACTACACCGAAAACAAAACTTTCACTACGGATATAATTATACAGTTTTAGTTTTAGTAGGCATTCTACAAATATTCGGGTTTCATCAGAATAAGACAGTTACATGAATGTATTATTGAAGACAATTGAAGCACGAGAGAAAATCCACAAGAGATTGCTGTCCTAGAACAAGAGGTACCGTACGATAACACCATCAAGGCGATAATACTGTAATGCCATCCAATACGATTGAGGGTAACACAGAAAAGAGACATATTTATGAACCATGCTCCCATATTTAAGTGAATAATACAAAATTTGACTTGAGCACTGGTCACTGCTCACTGCGTTTTGGTAGCAGGGCAGGTACTCTAAATACACTTGGAATATCTTGATAGGTTTAGTTAACCCCAGAAATACAATCAACATCATAAGCATTATCAAAGACTCGTCCATAAGCATTCTGCACCACCACCTTTATGTTTCATAATTGTTAATCTAGGCCACTTTGTGTGACAATCCACTATGAATGTGTTGCATTCCGTGAAGTCATTACAGTTTTTTTTATTTGCGCACACGAATAGATTCTTTTCCAAATTGTAACATTACGTCTAATATCATTTGTGTGTGTGTGTGTGTGTGTGTGTGTGTGTGTGTGTGTGTGTGTGTGTGTGTGTGTGTGTGTGTGTGTGTGTGTGTGTGTGTGTGTGTGTGAAATTCAGGATCCTTCTGGTCACACACACTATGTATACTGATATTCTTCTGAATATATATACAGTATAGAGTGTGATTCAGCAGCCCCTTCCAATACCGTTTGCTGCAGCCCAACTAACGTGCACGTGGTTATAGGGGTGCTATT
Organism: Anabrus simplex; assembly: GCF_040414725.1. Lineage (NCBI taxonomy): Eukaryota > Metazoa > Arthropoda > Insecta > Orthoptera > Tettigoniidae > Anabrus > Anabrus simplex. Next base: position 228,813,540 of record NC_090268.1, on the reverse strand, counting down.
CTCCTGTAGGCGTACTGTATGGAACTAATGCTCAGTGAGCACATTTTGCACAGGATTCTGAACCCTAGCGAAATATTATATCATCCGTTCGCAAATCATGACGCCTTGAAATCATGTAGCAATGTCCTTTTACCATGTAACTATGTTAGTGTGCCGTGCCTCGTGACCAGGTGTAACGAAGAGGGGAATCAATGCATAGAAGTAGGTAACAGTGTAGTAATTAATGTCTTAAGCACGAAGCGGATGACGTATGTGAGTTGCTCTCGCCGTACTACCAGCATGTTTCCAGCAGTGTAGCGTAGAGTATGCGGTTAGGCGCTCGCATAGCGGTCGACGAAATGTGCCAGCGGCGGTTCGAATCCTGCATCGTTCAAGTATTTTTGCACCGGTATGATGTTTGAATACGTAAACACAGGCCCACGTTTGCCACATTCAAAGAGTAGAATGACGTTGTTATTCATCTTGTGCCCTACGCATATTCCGCTGCTCTGGGCAAGAATGTACTGTAATTTCTCTTGTCATTCGGCATGTTTTCCACAGAGGAATACGTTGATATGCTCCTCATTTATGGCGAAGTAAGACAAAACGCGTGCGAGGCTCTACGTCTGTGCCAGGAACGGTATCCCGACAGGCGACACCCGGCTGCTACGACATTCCGCCGTGTTGAAAGACGCCTAAGGACAACAGGCGTGATTTCCAACCAGCATCAGTCCGCGATTGGCCCGTTGCATCAGGTAAAACAGAAGAAGCAGTTCTGGAGGCAGCTCGTAATAATCAACACATCAGTACAAGGGTGATTGCGCGACACGTAAACACCAGCCAGCCGTCCGTTTGGCGAATACTGCATGGACCCATACCGATTTGAGCTACACCAAGAGCTCCATGGGCGGGATTTCGAAGCTCGAATGGAGTTCTGTCTGTGGCTATTAGGCAGGATGGATAATGATGCAGCATTGGTATAGCACATCTTGTTCTCGGATGCTTCCATAATAATGGGAACGCCAATCACCACACATGTACTATTGGAGTCCGGACAATCCTCAGTGGGTGCGACAGGTGGCCAATTATGTACGATGGGGAGTAAATGTTTGGTGTAGAATATTCGGGGATCGGCTGACTGGACCTTATTTCTTTGAGGACCATTGGACGGCCCCACGCTGACTGCATTTTCTGCGTCAGGAACTCCCACTGCTGCTGGAGGATGTGCCCTTGCACGATCGTGTGACGATGTGGTTGAAACGGGATGGAGTTCCACCACATACGACTTTGCCCGTTAGTAACTATCTGAACGAAGAACTGCCAGGAAATGGATAGGACGAAGAGTCCCTGTTTCTTGGCCCGCCAGGTCACCGGATTTAACGCCGTTGGACTTCTTCTTGCGGGGACATTTGAAGGACGTCGTTTACACTCAACTACCGCTAAACCCCGACCAGCTCCGGCAACTCATCACGGTCGCTTGCTGATCAATTACACGTGGAATGCTTATGCGCGCAAAACGATCTATTGGGCACCGTGCCCGACTGTTCATAAACCAAATCATCATCACTGCTCTTTTTCCGTGAGAAAAATACCGGTACTCACAATGTAAGTGCTATTGCAGCAAATTCCACACTTCTATTATACACTCCTGGGGTCGATGACCTAGATGTTATGCCTCTTTAAACAACAAGAATCATCAACATACACTCCGTTATACCCTCGTCACTACCATCCACGTCCGACTCGTTGACTGAATGGTCAGCGTACTGGCCTTCGGTTCAGAGGGTGCCGGGTTCGATTCCCGGCCGGGTCGGGGATTTTAACCTTCATTGGTTAATTACAATGGCTCGGGGGCTGGGTGCTTGTGCTGTCCCCAACATCCCTGCAACTCACACACCACACATGACACTATCTTCCAACACAATAACACGCAGTTACCTACACATGGCAGATGCCGCCCACCCTCATCAGAGGGTCTGCCTTACAAGGGCTGCACTCGGCTAGAAATAGCCACACGAAATTAAATTTAATTACTTCCATCCACTCCTTTCTGTCGCATATATGAAATGAAATGGCGTATAGCGTTTTGTGCTGGGAGTGTCCGAGGACATGTTCGGCTCACCAGGTGCAGGACTTTTGATTTGACTCCCGTAGGCGACCTGCGCGTCGTGATGAGGATTGCATGATGATGAAGATGACACATACACCCAGCCCTCGTGCCAGCCAAATTAACCAATGATGGTTAAAATTCCCGACCTTACCGGGATTCAAACCCGAGACCCCTGTGGCCAAAGGCCAGCACGCTAACCATTTAGCCATGGAGCCGGACTCTCGCATATATTATTACCAGCTTATGTACACGTGCTTCACTACGGAAATCTCAGAGAGACTGACTTTTCGGTTTTCCTAGCTGAAGTCTACATAGGTCATGCCTACGTCAGTAGAAATGTAGCGATTAAAAGCAATGTTATCATATAAAATACTCGAACAAATGCAAAACCACGTATTTTATCACTTTTAACGAACAGTAGTACGGTTTCGATCTAACACCAAAGTTCCAGAGCCAGGCCGCAGACAGCCGTGAACACTCCTCTGCCATTACTCCGTTAAATACGCACACTGCTCATTCCAATCAGTGCCTCAGAGTACGGATTGAATAGCTCGAATGCTATGATGAGCCAATGTGTTACATATCAGTATTATCAGAAAATTTACGAACCAGAGGAATGGCAAATGCTGGGACTGTACATTAATTAATTAAGGCCGAGGCCGCTTCCTTCACACTCCTAGCCCTTTCCTATCCCATCGTCGCCATAAGACCTATCTGTGTCGGTGGGGAGTAAAGCAAATAAAAAGTACTCGGTACGCAGCAGTAATCCTATCTATCGGAGATGAGTGGCAACAGAAGACACAAAGCACATCACAACCAACAATGCTCAATGTAATGTTGTTGTTGATCAATGTTATGAGCTTTCTAAATTGTAGGTCTTCACATTTAGTTTTCTTTCGACTCTGTGATTTGTAAAATTATTTATAGCTTAGACTGTAGTTCCTTATTCTCAGACTTTACCTACCGATTTTCATTAAATTCTGTTTAATCATTTTCTCGTGACTCGGCGCTGATATGGACTGAGTAACAAAAACCCAAATTCATGAATATCTTTGTGATCATAGCTGGTACGGTAACAATGTATAAGACATAAATGATCGGAAATTTAATACTATATAACTTTAGTTATCTAGTATTTATCGATATGACCTCTAATAACAAATATTTGAGAGTTAAATTTTAGACCTTTCCCTGAACTACCATTTCACTTAGCGTGAATACAATTATTTATGATCTAGATTATAGCGACTTATTCCCCGACTTTGCATACCGATTTTCATTAAGATAGGACCTCTAATAACATAAATATTTGAGAATTACATTTTAGGCCTTCCCCTAAACTACCATTTTCAGCGTGAATACAATTATTTATATCCTAGATTGTAGAAACTTATTCCCCGAATTCGCATTCCGGTTTTCATTAAAATAACGACCACTAATAACATAAATATTTGAGAATTAAATTTGAGGCCTTCCCCTAAACTACCATTTCACTCAGGGTGAATACAATTATTTGTAGTCTAGATTGTAGCGGCTTATTACCTGACTTCAAATACCGATTTTCATTAAATTCTCTTCAGCCCTTTCCTCGTGATGCGTGTACATACATAGGGCCTACATACATACTGTGCCCGTTGCATTTTAGGACGTGTTGCAAAATGGCGTCCAGAAAAGGTATAGACCACTCAGGCTAAGATAGTATACAAGAAAGTCTTGACATGTGAATACATTAGGAGGCCATGATCAACTTGGATCGTCTACACTTAAAAGGCGGTGCAGAACAGAGCAATATCAGGGGAATGTTTTCAAGAAAACAAGTAAAAGAATATATATTATTAAAAGATATACTTGAAAAACTGAACTCGAGACGAGAGGAAGCAAATTGCTGTTGCTGCATCGAAGAAGAGAAATAGTCAATATTACGGCGGAATTTTTGAAGAATAACTGTTCTAAATTAAGAGAAGACGGCAAGATACTTGCTGAAGCACTGTAAAAAATATAGGGACAGCGTAATATACGAGAATTTATTCAAATAAGTACGCTGATAGACCCGATGCGCAACATTAGCGATACATCGGAACTCATTAATTAGAAGTTGTGAAAGAAGAGAAGGATAGAAAATAATCATTCCTTCAGAAAAAGAATCGAGGAAGAAATTGATTTTTCAGAAAAGAAATAATTTTAAAATAGAAGAATTTTCTGAGACGAGACTGAAGATCTTACGCAGATATAGAGAATTGGTTAACTAGAATGCAAGAGAAAACGAATAGAATATTTAAAAAAATATTATTTTAAGGAATTCTTAAAATTAACATTTACTTGTCGACATTATTTGATCATATTGGCAGCTATACCATGAAGAAGATGTCTTGCTAAACTCGAGATGGACCAACCTGGAGGGAGAAATGATCCAACCAGCAGACCCTACCTAAAATGAGGAATCCAGCCGAACCTCAGACCATGGCCAAAGGACCAGCGATGTGACGAGGAGAGCAACTGACAGCTGATATGATGAAAGACGAGCTAAATGTTTACCATAAGTATTATAATTCTTAATTTAGCTAGGCATATGCATTAGTATAAAGTATTCTAAGTGTGAGGTATTTAAGAGTGCAAGTGATACAGTGAAGTAAAATGTGTTACATGTGATCTGCTAATATTATATTAAGTTAGTATATAATTAGACTGGTATCTCGTGGAGTATGGCTATGCATAAAATAAGTGAATTACCAGGGTAATTGAAAATACGAGAAGGAAGAAGAACTATCGAACAGCTGAATATAAGGATTAGCGTATTTTAAATATTATCTACGGATCTCGTGAAACCATTCAATCAATGATTACGTCACAGGTGGATCGCATGAGAGAAAGTGAAAGATATATCGATTTATTCCTTGTAATGTTGTTAAGTGCACGAACGAAATATTTAAGTTTAAAAATCGTAATATTGGAAGAGAATTGATCTATTTAAGGGAGTATTTTACGTAAAGAAGAATGGTACGTCTTAGTAATTGCATTTATTATGGAAGAGGTTATGAATGATGAAATATTGTATTGAGAAAGATGAAATGGAATTGATTGAAGGTTTAATAGTGAAGAGAGAAGTTATATGAAATAATTTGTGTATGATAATGTGGGTCTCAGTGATTATAAGACGTATGGATGGTAGATGCTAAGTTATTCATATGTTGGATCAATTAGACGATGCAAGCACAAGGAAAGAGACACACCGTGGGAATGACACAAAGTAAGGCATGAATGGGGATATATATGTATAGTCGAGATTAGAGAGTTAACGTAACGTCAAATACAGCTGTTTATTATTAATATTTATGTCTTATGACGTATTCTCGTAACATATGTGAAGTGAAAGATGTGTTAAGCCAGTATAGATATTAGAAGTGACGCAGATAAATAGTACAGAGATATCATAATGTAAACACTTTTGGAATTACTTGCACATATGATATATTAAATATAAGCCTAGTGAGTGGATGCATTTTGAGCCGTATAGCAGCAAATTAAGAATTATTTAGATAGAATAGTGAGGTAGATTATTTTATATTTTGAGTGTAGATTTATAATTCATGTAGTAATTTTAAATGAGAAGCTAGTAAATTAGGAGCCGAGATTTAGAAGGCAATAGGGATGGAAACCTTAGCCCGTCAGGCGTCATATTATAGTGATTTATTTGAATTGTTTAATTTTCTTGCAAGTGAATTAATTACTTACATAATAATTGAATGATTGATTTAATTCTCAAACATGATTATATGTGTGGAAGTTTAAGTTCATGTCAGAAACAGTGAATTCAATCTATTATTTTATTTTATTAGCAAGCCAGCGCTGACTTAAATGTAAAATATTAGGAATTATTATTGATTTTAATCGTCGATTATGAAAGTTCTTGATAATACGAGTTCTCAATTCTTTAATGTATGGTTAATTTATTAAATTTTCTCTTATTATTTTCTTATTAAGTGAGTGATAATTTGTAGCAGTTGAGTGTAGATAGACTTAGTTTCTAAGATGTTTCTCAAATGATTTACGTCGGAGTTAAGCGGTCAATTATAGATTTATTCTTGAATGCAATAGGATGGAGACGTTCATCGATAATTGTCGCGAGCTGTCCCTACCTTTTCCTTAATCCTAGCATGAAGAAAAATTAAATATTTTTCTTATGAGAAGAAATACTCTGAGATTATATCTGGCTGTCGGGAAATTTTAGCTGTGTCGTACCTGGACGCGGGAAGGGCGCAATACATACATACATACATACATACATACATACATACATACATACATACATACATACATACATACATACATACATACATACATACATACATACCGACAGACAAACCAAACCAAACCAAACCAAACCAAACCCCATGACACTACAGCCCGTGAATGGCCTTGGCCTACCAAGCGGCCGCTGCTCAGTCCGAAGGCCTACAGATTAGGAGGTGTCGTGTGGTCAGCACGACGAATCCTCTCGACCGTTATTGTTAGCTTTCTAGACCGGGGCCGCTATCTCACTGTCAGATAGCTCCTCAATTCTAATCACGTAGGCTGAGTGGACCTCGAACTAGCCCTCGGGTCCAGGTAAAAATCCCTGACCTGGCCGGGAATCGAAACCGGGTCCTCTGGGTAAGAGGCAAGCACGCTACCACTACACCAAGGGGCCGGCTACAGTCAGACAGACAGACAGACAGACAGACAGACAGACAGACAGACAGACAGACAGACAGACAGACAGAAATTACGGAAAACGCACAGTTAATGTTCAAAGAGATCAGAAAAAGAACTAGGTGAATGAAAAGGAGCTCTGGAAAACCAGGGAGAATACAGATGATTCAGAGCAGGAGTGTTCTGAAAATTGTCACCATAATAATTGTACCGGGAGGTACACCTCTACGCCGCACATTTGAAACTTACGCCTTAAAGAACTCCTCTACAGGAGAAACCGTGAACTTGAAACTGGACCAACTTATAAATTTTCTCTGAAGATGGCACCACTAAAATTTTGTTATTGTGAAGTTTCCAGTACTGTGTGAATATCAATTCGTTTTTGTTTTCCATTCATCAAGAAGTTGGGACATTCTCTCATAGATGTCACTGCTAGAAAACTATGATCATGCACTCTGGTGCGAAGTGAAAGAACCTTTTTGAAGAAATTTTGTATTCATAAGTTTTTTCTTACTAAATTTTGTTCATTCATCTTTGGGTTGGCAATATTTATCTTTTCTTTCCACTAGTTTTGAATTTAGCCAATCAAGAATTTCTGTAATTTATTTTCAACCAATCCCGTATTTCTTCTTCGATATTAAGTGTAAACTTTCATCCACCAATAAAATTGTGAGGGTGTGGCTGTTTTATTCGTGAAAGGTCTCGAACTTTCCCCGAGGGTTTATAAACTGCAGATTTTCCCGTCTCTTGGCCATTTGATCGTCATCTAACTAAGTGTGTGTGTCGAGCAGGGGGCGGGAGGCACCTCTTTTATCAGGTTGCAGTTCTCCGACAAGGTATGGCCACTTAACACCTTCACTTTTGCTTGCTCCGCAGTTTAACCCGAGGGAAAGTTTCGAAACTTTAACTATGTAACCAACTTCCTTAAATGTAATTCTCAAGTCGGCTCATGTAAAATTTCATAAATCTTTAACTGTAAACCGGGGGTAGAGAGTGATATACCCTCTTGAACTCCCCTTCATCTTGGTTTGAGGCACCGCATTTTGTTTCTCCAATGTATTGAAGTTATCTTCATTCGCGCTACTTCAGTAGTTTGGGATTAGCCCCTGTTTCGTCGGCCAAGTGCCCTATAGGTCTGTAATTTTTTGGGGGGAGCTCAATCTTTGACTCCATTCCAGTTGTACTCGGGCCGTTTATTGAACCTGTTCTTTTTCACTAAGGCCCCGTAGGTTGGGTACTAGATACTGTAACTTTTCCACCTCTTCAAAACACTTGAGGAGATGAAAGTTATTATCTTCGGACACATGAATATTAAATAAACTACTTGTGGCTTGCCCGCAAATTGCCACGCAAATAGAAACAATTAACATTCCATGGTTCCCCATTTCTCTATGTAATGTTTGGGCGCCATAGTTACAGTTTTAAAATAAAACTGTAAACCAAAATTTATATTTACTAGCATAGAGACTTACACTTAAATCACAGGGGTAGGATTTTAAATAATTAACCATTAAGTATCGCTTAAGAAAGAAAATTAACGCAATATAAAATACAAATGAATTTATTATACAAAAAAATGAGATGAATCGGAAAAGTTTCCTTAAAGCGTGGAGGAATTTATAATTTACTGAATTTACTATTGCTTGCTTTATCTAATTGAAGCTCACCAATTGCAGCTTCCGTTGGCGTCATCTGGTTTCCGTGGTTACTCGTTCTCTTCTTCTCGATGTAGAATTTGCTCCATGGGCATCCTTCCTTCCTTCTCTGATGTAGTATGGGCTATCTGGACTAACACTCCTTACTTGCCTAGTCTTTAAATTAGACATTGGTCCTATACTTGTAAAAACTGATCAGCGTTGATCGTATGAGGAGAAAATTCAGAGATATGAATTTTTCCATATTAGTAGAAATCTCAATCCAACTGAGCTATACTATTTATGCGGTACAGACTTGTACCAAAATTCCGTAAACTTGAACTAAACATAGTTCTTCGTCCACAATATTTACTGAAAAAAACACAAGCCATAAGCTTGTTTCGTCTCACGTAGATCCGATAACATAACCGAAGCGACAACACATTGTACAAAAATAACAATGTCGTGGAGCGACCACACACTGTTTCAAAATCATATCACGTCGTTCACAGTAGATGTTCACAGTAGAAGTACTAGTGATGGAGTATCTCGTAGTTAGGTTGTAAGGTTGTAAGGTTGGAAGGTTGTTAGGTCCCGTTCTCGTGTTGAGAATCAGTATATATCCGGGCTCATCCCCACTCTTGGTAACAGTTCAATCTCAAAACTCATATACAACGAAGTATCTGATTCGATAGATCGAAGCATCAACTCCCCTCCTCTTCTTCCTCGACAAGTCCAGAAGGCGTGGCGATGATATAGCTGACCAGCTTGCAAGCCTCGCACACGGGTCGCTGTTTACTAGCCTTGGTCATAAAATAAACCCATGACGCACGCAAAATCCCAAGCTTCAAGAATAACCCTCCGTATACACAAACATGAGATGAAATGAAAACAACTATGTCTCAACATATTGACCGTATTTACAACATAATGAATTCCTATCCTACATAATATAATAATTTAAATAATAAAACGATGTTATCATATATACAATATGATTCCAAAACGCCTTGATTACAAATGATTGACGTTGAATAAATATGTTATTACAAATAATTGCCGATGGCGGATAAACTTGATATCAAATGATATCGCGTAAAATGATATTATATTAAATTAGTAGGGCTGGAGAAGCCTGGACGGTTACAATACCTCTGTGTAATAAGATGGCTATTTGTAAATAGTGCCTTGTAAGGCCAGTGATGATTAGATTTTCATATTGTGTTGCCTGGAATAGGCTTGAGAACTGAGAGCGCGTGAGCTCTTTCTCAAGTGTTGTAAAATTGCCTCTGGGAGGCTTGATATTGTAAATTGGGAGCAAGTGCTCCGTGTATTAGGGGATTTCTGCCCTTTGTGTAAAATTGTAATGTTTTATAAAGTTGAGCTGAGAGCTCAGGTAATGTAAAGCCAGGTTACTAAACAGTCACTAAAGTTTGGGTTTTTGCTTTGTCTAAACCTTGTCATGGTACTTGATATGTCATTGTTATCTCACTAAGTGAGGAGTTGTTAAAATTTTGTTGTTGATTTTTGAAATTCCATAGAAATATAACCTTGGTTAAAGTTTTAAATCCATTCATGAATTTGTAGTTAGACCCATTCACCCCGGCACCTTCTTTCACCTCTGCTGATCCACGGGTAGCCCCGTAATAATAATAATAATAATAATAATAATAATAATAATAATAATAATAATAATAATAATAATAATAATAGTATACTCCAAAACTTCAGCTTCAATATTTTTCAATTACGTACGACCTTCAGTACTATTTTTAAAAGTACTTGTAAAGGTAGGTCGATGAAACTTTTTCTTGTGATTGAGCATCATTTAATTGAAAAATAAAGACAAGGAATTTTGCTGTAAAAATATATACATTTTTGGACAAGGAAAATTATCTTTAATTCATACTGGCAAAAGTATTGGTTGATTTCTGCAAACAACCTTCCAATTTTTATACCCGAAGGCAAATAATAACGTCCGAAACCTTCAAGTGACTAGCCCAAATATATTTCATGTATCTTGAAATTCGATGATGTTGAGGGACGAAATAGGTATATGGTTCTCACCTTAATCGTGAAATTGCTAGCGTCTCACCCCTGTGTGGCAGTGGGCTCATCCGTAGTTGAAATGCCACGCCTCTGACGGCTTTTTTTTTCTTTAGCATGAAACTCTAAGGTGTAACTTTCTCTCTACTAACTACAACTTTCTTAAATTCCTACCTTCTGCCGCCGCTATTCCCTTCGACCACTTGCTGCGGCCTTCACTACCTATTACCGTGCTTGTGTCCGGCTCCATGGCTAAATGGTTAGGGTGCTGGCTTTTGGTCACAGGGGTCCCGGGTTCGATTCCCGGCAGGGTCGGGAATTTTAACCTTAGTTGGTTAATTTCGCTGGCACGGGGGCTAGGTGTATGTGTCGTCTTCATCATCATTTCATCCTCATCACGACCCGCAGGTCACCTACGGATGTCAAATCGAAAGACCTGCATCTGGCGAGCCGAACATATCCTCGGACACTCCCGCCACTACAAGCCATACGCCATTTCATTTTCATTTACCGTGCTTGTCTGCTGCTATGTACTCCTATGGACATGTGACTAAGGCTCAATAAGAAATAATACCACTTCTGCTCAAACGAGAGGAATCTCTGTAAAAAAAATAAAAAAATAAAAAAGTACTGTTAACTTTGCCAAAGTAAAAATATCAATATTCTCCACAGCTCGTGAGTCACTCCCCTTACAAGTCACTGGTAACTGATTATCAGTGCAATACTTCAGGTTGGGAGAGAAGATTTAGCTATAGAAGTAGTTACTCTATTCCTATTTTCTTCCCGAATGTAATTTATCTATAGTAATAAAAGAAAGTGTCTGTCTGTCTGTCTGACTGTCTGTTTGGCTGTCTGTCTGCCTGTGCGCGATGCCCAGCAAAATCTACAGCACACAGAGATCTGAAATTTTGAACACAGGTAGATGGAAGGGGGTCCAAATGCACCTCGAAGCCGGAATTTTCATTTTCGCTTTCTTTGGTGAGTTATGAGCGAAAAACCATCGGAAAACGTGTATTGGGATATGATAATCCAACGTGCTGTCACCAAGATTATATGCATAGAGCCACTGTCGCTAGGCAACGTACATAAGGTAGGTAGAGAACACAATTCAAGGAGCCATTTTACATCCATGGCGTAGGAAGCCGTTTTTGGTCTTAAATGGCGTGAAGGTATATGAAGCTGTTGATGGTGATTCGTCCGTCGGATGGGGACATAAAGTCTTGAGCTATTCGAGAGGAGTGGGCTATGTGCCGGTGCCGGGTTTCATCCTCTTCATTCTTACTATCATATATCATGTCATTCATTGCATATCATTAACTCGTCTGATTAGGTTGACGTCATGAAAGATATCCGGTCGTAAAAACTCGCTACGAAGATTCATTTCACTTCATACCCAAACCGTCTAGAGAAAGGGGACAAGGCTTAGACATATACTGTATACATTTAGAGGAAATGTATAGGACACAAGATAGATGATTTTAAGTCCGGGGAATAGGAAGCAATTTTCATTCGGTCCATGATGTCTGTTTGTGTGAAATATTTGTCATAGGAGGGCACCGGTTTTCACCTAAAGACGCATGGCAAGACATGAAGCTGTCAACGTCATCAACAGGCAACTTTTACAAGAATTATCCGATAATTTACAAATTTACAAGTGTCTCGACTACACGGCAGAGCTTTTGGAAGACATGGAGTCACCTGGAGTACCCTCGAACATCTTAGAGCGGATGATTGTGGCACCGATTATTCTTCTTAAGAATAAGGATACTGCCTTCTGCAATGAACACGACTCTGGAACTGATGACTAATATTATTGAAGCCATTGTCATGATTGGGCATGCCGTTAGCGAAGTAATATTCATTCCTCGGATTCGAATAATTTCTTCGGATATACAGTTTAAGTTTAGATATCTGCACTTCCCCCTTTGTTTCAGTTTCGCTATGAACATCAACACGGCACAAGAACAATCTCTTAAAGTTGTAGGACTCCATCTTCGAAATGCGAGGAAGGGGGCAGGGAAAGGGAATAAGAATGGAGACTAAAGGGAAGAGATTCTTCGCCGGGTAGCTAATATTCTTGAGAAATACGAGTGCAGAACTACCAGTAGACGTCGGAAGCAGGCAATATAGGTGATTTAATTCATGTTCTCTTGTTCAGAGTATCTGTTTTCTCTTGCTTGGTTGCTTCACGTCGCACAGACACAGATATGTCTTATGGCAACGATGGGACAGGAAAGGGCTAGGAGTGGGAAGGAAGCGGCCGTGGCCTTAATTAAGGTACAGCTCCAACATTTGCCTGATGTGAAAATTGGAAACCACGGAAAACCATTTTCAGGGCTGCCGACAGTGGGGTTCGAACCTACTATCTCCCGAATACTGGATACTGGCCGCACTTAAGCGACTGCAGCTATTGAGCTCGGTCAGAGTATCGTTTGCAAGAAAATTAAGTTAAAAAGGAATTAAATTTGCATTATTAAACTTTAACACTGACACAACCTGGCAGAAGGAAAGAGTACGTAAGAGGCTGATCTAGGAGATTTGGAAACTACTTCAAGGTTTTATCCCACGATTGTACCTATACCGTACACGGAGAATGGGTTTATTGCCCTTGATTTGTCTTCCGCCAGGTGGACCGAGTGACAATCGGGGAGTTTCACTCCAGGATACCAGCTTCAGACGCCTCAGCATTGCACCGGACTACGACATGGACCACGAAGAGACATCTACCGTAGGAGAAAATCGCATCTTAGTGCGGTTTTCGGTAGCGACTTCCTGATTCAAGTACTGAGCCCGGATGGGCTCTGCCCTACCAACTAGGGTTGGGCACTATGTCACTGTTTCGGCACAATGTGCCGGTGCACAGTTATGTTCCGCTGTTCCAGAACACCGAGTGTCAATTGTTCCGAAACATTCTCAAGCGAGCCGGAGACACTGACTCGCTGTCCCGTCAGAAGCGCCACTGTGCACTGCCCTTCGCCTACTAGCTGAACTGTGCAGCGGGCGTACGGGACGCGGGACTGTAACTGCGCAGTGTAGAGAGAACTTCGATGGGCAACATTACATGCTCCGCGGCAGTGGGAACTGGGAATGTGCCTGTACGGAACGTGCTGTGTGGTGTGTGCCTGTGTGTAGTTATGGCCATGGTCCAGCATAAAGCTGAAGGGAACGTGAACGAACAGTCGGAACACTGAAATTCGCGCCCAATAATCACGTTTAAAGGCTGCTTTTAGGTTAAGATTTTTCCGGTCAATATAAAATACACTTAACACGGTTACAATGGCAGTGCAGGTGTTTAAAAGTAACCAATTCAAGAATAATTTCACCACTTTAATGTATTGGCCTGTATTGTGAGTAATTAGTGAGTAATTAATATCTCGAAAATTTCCCTCAACACGTTCTCGGGGATTTACGTTAACAATTAATTTGGACTTTAAGGAAACTTCTAAGCCCAAGAAAAATATGGGTCGTCGCTTTGAAATTAAAAATATAACTGGATGAAAACATTGATGTACTTTCGTGCTGTTATGCTCTCTGCACTTCGAATTCCTTCCCTCTCAACTTCCATTTACTTTCTTCAATATCTCGAAAATTTCCCTCAACACTTTCTCGGGGATTGACGTTAAAAATTAATTTGGACTTTAAGGAAACTTTTAAGCCCAATAAAAATATGGGTCATCGCTTTGGAATTAAAGATATAACTGGATGAACAAATGTTGACACTCCAGCACAGGGCGGCACACAGCTGGTATCGACAGGCAGACACAGCCAAGGCCAACTAATCTATCTAGTGCGGCCTTGGCACAGCACGTTCGGTTCAGGCACATTCCAGCTGAAGCGGAGCATGTCCTGTTGCCTCTCGAAGTTCTCTCTAGGACGCAGTTACAGTCCTGTGTCCTGTGTCCCGTGTCTCGGCACTCTGTACCGAAACACTCCGCCTCAAGCTCCTTTGCGGAACAAGTGAATGTTCCGGTCTGCCCAACCCTACTACTAACTGTGGACATTCCGGGGTTCGACCCCGCCTGTGAGAAAACTAGTGAGTGTATGGACACTTTTATTAGTGCTACCTCACAAGCACCAGTGCACGCAATCATGTCCGAAGTGTCAACTCCGGTTTCATCAACCACCACAACTACTACCACCGTCTCTGTCAGTACCGGTACTCCGCCCAACATTGCTCAAACGACCACTACCGCCTCTCGTGGCTCTGTGATGTCAGCCTCCTTGGCCACTCCAAGCACCAGTCGTCATATCCCCGTGCTTCCAGCTCCCGTCCGGGACTCTCGAGTCCAATACAAAAGACATTCTTCTCACGTCCACTGTAAGCTGAACCATCATCACGCCGTCTTCATCGTCGCTCAACGTCGCTTCATCAGAACGCCAAGGCAACAACACTATGGACAGCGAGCAACCACCCCCACACCCGTCTTCCCATAATGACTTCCTTCCACTCCCTGTATTTCGTCGCCCCATCACGTCCGTTTGAGATATCCAGCAACGCCCACCGGGCACCCATTCTTATCTTCTCCTAAACCCATCCTCCGAGTTCGGATCTGCCAGGAGAATATTCCGGGTCCTTACAAGCTTCAACATACAGCGCCAAGAAGTAGCGGATATCAGACCAACTACCAACGGCATGATTATCAAGGTTAATGGGGAAGAAACTGCCTTCAAGTTAATTAACTCCATAGGCTCATCCTATTTTCGCTCCACTAGCCTCTTCAAACCACTCACCATCCCTGCTCACAAAACCCCTCCTTCATCCCCTCGATACAGCCTTTTTAGCTGTGTGCTGCGGGGAGTCGACCCGGACGTAACTGAAGAAGAAATCCTAGCTGAATTCAATTTAGAAGACATACCTGCCCGAAAAGTTTTTCGAATCAAAAATGAGTCATAGCCGACTTACATGGTGCGGGTTGTACTCCCGACGGCCGCGGATGTGAATCGGCTGCTTTCAGCGGGGTCTCCATATTCCGTCAGCACTACCGCGTAGAGCCTTCTCGTGCCCCGCCCCCGCAGCCACTCAGATACGAGCGGTGTCTGACCTATAATGATCACAGCACTGCACACTGTAAAGCTGGACGGCCCGTCTACGGTCACTGCACCCAATCCCATTCCACCCCTACATGCCCCAACATTAGGCCCCTTTAAACAACAAGCGGATATGATGGTATCACCCAAATATCACTATAAAATTTGTCACAAATGGAACATAACAATTGCTTTTACACATATCAAGTGAAAAATCTCTGGCAAATTAAGAAATACCGTCGTTATTTGAGAAATATGAAAACATACTTAAGGCTTGTAGACAGGACTGGTTTATGTCGTATTCCGCTGCTGGTGCCGTCTTTTGTTACTTTCTTGAGGTCCAGGGCTAGCACCGAGAAATGCGAGTGCTATGTCTGTGGATTCTCATTATCCTTGTCCATTCGCTGCTGGTGCCGTCTTTTGTTACTTTCTTGAGGTCCAGGGCTAGCACCGAGAAATGCGAGTGCTATGTCTGTGGATTCTCATTAACCTTGTCCATTCGCTGCTGGTGCCGTCTTTTGTTACTTTCTTGAGGTCCAGGGCTAGCACCGAGGAATGAGAGTGCTATGTCTGTGGATTCTCATTAACCTTGTCCATTCGCTGCTGGTGCCGTCTTTTGTTACTTTCTTGAGGTCCAGGGCTAGCACCGAGAAATGCGAGTGCTATGTCTGTGGATTCTCATTAACCTTGTCCATTCGCTGCTGGTGCCGTCTTTTGTTACTTTCTTGAGGTCCAGGGCTAGCACCGTGGAATGGGAGTGCTATGTCTGTACATTCTCATTATCTTTGTCCATATGACTAGAGTGGCCAGTTCAAACAGCAAAATGAAGGTCAACAGAAAAATAGCATGAACCCTGGACCAATAAATATTTTTATTTCTGTTCGAACGAAAGCAGCTCGATCCCTGGAGCAATAAATCACCAGTCCACTGAATTTTCCTTATGTACATTGGCCATACCATTTTGTCACCTATTAAATATTCTATATCACGATACAATTCATGAAATGATGTCATTGACAAGTGAAGCAATGAAACGAAAGCAAAGAACTTCAGTGAACACAGATATCACACACGAAATTGTTGAAAGTGTAAGACAAAAGACATACGTGTGTCACTGTGAGCGCAACACCAAATGTACTTGTAAAGTGGTAAAGTACGTATACATAATATTCTCCAAAAATCAAATATTTCTTAATTTGCCAAAGATTTTTACTTGATATGTGTAAAAGCAATTATTATGTTCAATTTGTGACAAATTTTATAGTGATATTTGGGTGATACCAATGCGCACTATACCCCAACAATCATCATCATCATCATCATCATCATCATCATCATCATCATCATCAAATGCCCCAACACTCAGGCTCCTCCCCAGTGCCACACCTGCAGACAGAACGACCCCACGTCCCGCCTCTGCAGAGCCCGGCCCACTCCTCCCGAAAGTCGCCCCGACTTACTAGCCCCCATTCGAACCATAGACCCTCCAACTACTCCCAGTTCTTCCCTTCCCCCCCACCTACTGCCGAAGACGTTGTCCATTTCATAACCCTTTACCTTCTAAATATCTACCCCCACCATCGCCAAACACTGGTATAATCATGGCAGGTAGTTTACAACGAATTCCGGCCTCCTATCCCATCTCCATTCTTTTCCTGAACTTTCAATCCTTTCACCGGAAACGCTTACATCTTCAGACCCTTACCCCTCAGCACCCAGCACACTCCATTTTACTAAACGAAACAATGCTCCGTCCAAACAATCTTCCCACCTCCCAGGCTCCCCCTGCACCGATCAGACCACCCTGCTGATATCGGTCGAGAGGGCGCCGCCCTCGCCATCCGTCCATTTGCTGCTGGTGCCGTCTTTTGTTACTTTCTTCAGGTCCAGGGCTAGCACCGTGGAATGGGAGTGCTATGTCTGTAGATTCTCATTATCTTTGTCCATATGACTAGAGTGGCCAGTTCAAACGCCCTCGCCATCCGTCCTGCACTTCCTCTTCGCCTCCATCACCCTCCCCACCCTCTTTACTTTCCAGAATCCATCATTACTACCATCTACTTTTCATCCCGGAGTCTTCATGTCGCCATCATATAGAACCGTAACATCCAACCTCTTCCTCTTGAATTCCTTACACACCTTCACAGCACCTTCCCACACTTCATTCTACTCGCAGATCATAACCTCCATAGCCGCAGCCAACCAGAAACCAATAACCTCTTCACCTTTCTCAATCATATCGAATTCTTAATCCCATTACCCGGACCATCCCGTTCCAGCTTCCAAACCACCCCCGATGCAGTTATCGCCCACAACTCTCTCCTCCATCTCCTCACAGTTTCCTGTTTACCAAACACTGGAGCGACCACCTCCCCATTTTACTCCAACTCCCGACCCACTCTCCATGTCCCACCCAACCTCCCCTTATCAAAAGACCGAATTACTCCCTAGCCAACTGGTCCGCCTACCGCGCTTCAATCAATTCTGCTCTCTCTCTCGACCACCCCCACTTCGAACAGACGCCACTTCCATCGACACCTACGCCGAGTTTATCCAAAATACTCTCACTACAGCAGCTGTGAACCATATTCCTACCACCTCCTATAGCCCCTCCAAACCCAGATTACCTGCTAAGTTCCGTCATCTCCAAAAACTTCCCCAATCCTATCTAACTGAATACCAACGTACTACAGACACCTACTTCTTACACCTTCACCGCCAGACACTACGGACCATTGAGAACTACCTGCAGACGTACAAAAGACGTTTTTGGGCCTCTGCTCATCCCTGAATTCCCTTTATGCCAACTCATCCCAGTACTGGAGACGATTATCCTCTCTCCTTGGACAGACAAGCTCCCCTAAGTACCCCATCCTTCATCAAGGAAGATCCCCGTAACACCTCGGAAAAACTGGAGGTCTTCGCAGACCACTACGAAAGATGTTTCACACGCCCATTCGACAGACACTTCGATTATACGAACGACGCATTCTACCACACAATCCGCACGTCCC
This sequence comes from Anabrus simplex, assembly GCF_040414725.1. NCBI lineage: Eukaryota > Metazoa > Arthropoda > Insecta > Orthoptera > Tettigoniidae > Anabrus > Anabrus simplex. The sequence continues at coordinate 228,795,040 of NC_090268.1, read as the reverse complement.
CCACGCTCTCCACTTCTTCTGCCCACGCCCTAACCAATCACATCCTCGATACCCCTATCACAGACAATGACGTAATATACGCCCTCCGCCGGACAAGGAACACCGCCCCAGAATCCGATAAACTCCAGTACCGCCATCTCAAGGAAGCCCCGCCCGTCTTTATATCCTTCTTAGCTCAGTTATTCACCTTCCTTCTCACTTCCGGTTATTACCCTTCCCTCTAGAAACAGGCCATCATGCTGCTCTTTCCTAAACCCGCTAAGGACCCACTAACCTCGATTCCTATCGCACCATCTGCCTTATCATCGTCCTACCCAAAAACCTTGATAAAATTCTAGCCCGTCGTCTCTATAACTATATCCACTCCATGCAGCTTCTCCCAGCCTCCCAATGCGGTTTCCAACCTGGCTACTCCACCCATCATGAACTCTTCCGTCTCATCCAGTTGACCTCCAGAAACTGCAATCAAGCCCGTCCTACACTCCTGATCACATTTGATTTTCATTTCGCTTTTGACCCCGTATGGCATGACGCCCTCATCTTCACGTTACACCATTTCTCTCTTCCCCAGTCCTACATCCGTCTCCTTTCGTCCTATCTCACTGACCGTTCTGCAATCATTCACATCCAGGGCCACCATTCCCGCTCCTTTCACACGAGTATTGGCGTCCCCGAAGGCTCCCAACTGTCCCCACTGCTTTTTCTTCCATTCGTCGCGGACATTCCACAGCCCCAACCCCCCATACATCTATTACAGTTCGCAGACGACACAGCTATTTTCGCTCCATTTCCATCCATCCAAAGCATCAACCAGTGCCTCCAACCCTTCCTTAAATCCTTTGTAAAATGATGTGATCGCTGGTACCTCCGGCTCAATCCCACCAAAATCCAGTCTACCCTTATCTGTTCCTGTAAACGCCGCCTCTCCATTACATGGAATCCAGAAGATCTCAAGCTTACCATACGCAAAACCGCTATCCGCCCCCAACCATCCCTCAAATACCTCGGAATTATAATTGACGAATACCTCGCCTTCCGCCCACACTTCCTTCATATCAAGACCCGAGCCTAGCAGAGATCCCAGCTGCTCCGCCAGCTTGCCGGAACCAACTGGGGTATCAACTCCCAACTTCTAATCCATACGTGCACACCCTTCCTTCGCTCATTCATCACATATGGACATCCAGCCTGGCTCGCTGCAACTAGCACCAACCACCATCTCCGGCGTCCACTCCTATCCATTGGTCGATACCTTAATTTCTGGAAGTGTCAGATCCGTTCGATATGTTCCCCTTTGATTAGTGCTAGAGGATGGCTGCTCAGTTGTACAATAATCACCACCACCAATTGGCCTACTTCCCTCCACATAGGGTTGGCGTCATGAAGGCTACCTGGTCGTAAAACTGGGCTTGATTAACAATAGTACCCATCTCAGATAATTGAGATAAGGTCAAGGAAAGTAGGAGGAAGTTCCTCTCTTCGAGCACGTCTTATCACATTAGAAAACGGGCTGGACAGAAACTTAGCAACAATAGATTTATTGGCGGTGTCATTTCCAAGGTGACCGTTTTGCATCCAGCACTTTTCATGAAAATGTGCAACTCAAAATCTCGAGTGAGTAGGCGAAAACGATGGCACGTCTCAATTACAAATGGATAGCAGTGATTTTAGTGAACCTATATGTTCACATAAAAAATATCCGGCTCTTTGGCTTCGTAAATGATCCTACGATGAGACAGTTCGAGCCTAACCTGGCATCCACTATCTTCGTGCTCACTATGAGCCTCATGATCGCCGATAACCCCGTCTCACTCAGATATCTCCGAAGGAGGCACTTCGTATTCGAGTACATCATCGAGGTGAGTAACCATAGAAAGTAAAAGCAGTTCAGTGTTGCCAACTCATTGATTCCATTGTCCAGTAAATATCGGTGTCGTGAAAGTTCCACTCAGAAAAATATCAGCTCACAAGCACACATTCTGATAGGAAAGGAAAAAATAATTTCTCACATTATTTGATTCTCCTTTACTTAATATACCTATATAATACACATTTTTGCAACGCGGGGCATCAGTTGATTAAAAGTCGTTCCAGATGTCTTCGTCTTAAGATGTTGAGGATACGATCGTAGGCGTGTGTATTTGGCTGCTGCAGTTCATTTCTGATATCCTCAGTGAATAAACTCTCCCTCAAGAGCTCGTAGGTTAGTCTCGATCTTGATGTTAACCCCACTCCTAATACCCTTACCATGAAATGCGTTTTTACTTATTCTAGCTTGGTTAAGTCGCCGACTGTCAGTTTGTGCCAGATGAAATCAATTGTATATGTTGCTGTTGGAAATATAATACATCTAAATAAGGGCATTCCTGCATCTGTTGTTAGTCTTTGAAGATTCTTCAAACTTTAGATTGCTCTTATCGCTGCGGCTGTTCTGTCTTGTATGCAAATACTAAAAGATCCGAGGGTTGTCTGGAAGGTGATTCCTATGTACTTGAATTCTGACACAGTTTCTAGTGGTTTGTCCGATATTGTTAGTGTGTCTTTCACCAATCGTTTACGGTACATCCATTCCTCAAACTCATTTGTTTCATTTTCTGGTGATTTATTGTTAAACTGTTTTCTTCTGCCCACGTTTCAAGTTCCTTTATATCGGTTGATCCAGTCGCCATGTCATAAGCGTACATGATCAAGGTTGCTGAATTGTTTCTGGAATTTTTCAGTGATATCAGCCATCATAACGTTGTATAATATCAGACTGATGGGATTTCCTTGTAGAACCCCATTTATTTGCACTATTTTCTGGGAAAATGTCACTTCATCCGATATTTAAATAAAATTGTATTTCATTAAAGCTTTGGTGTAATCAATGAAGAGCACATGATATTTATGACCCACATGTCTCAATGCATCTTCTATCAAATCTATCCGGCTCCATGGCTAAATGCTTGTCGTGCTGACCTTTAGTCACAGGGGTTCCGGGTTCGATTCCCGGCAGGGTCGGGAATTTTAACCATAATTGGTTAATTCTGCTGACACGGGGGCTGGGTTTATGTGTCGTCTTCATAATCATTTTCATCCTCATCACGACGTGCAGGTCGCCTACGGGAGTCAAGTCAAAAGACCTGAAACTGGCGAGCCGAACTTGTCCTCGGTGGTGATGGTGGTGGTGATTATTGTTTTAAGAGGAAGTACAACTAGGCAACCATCTTCTATATAACACTAGTCAGAGGGAAAAAATGGAAGGGATCCGACACTTCGAAAAATGAAGATATCGGCCAAAGGAAGACAAGGGCCACGAAGGGCGTGAAATTGAAAAACTCCCTAGCCCTCGCAAACCTAATAGCGTCGGGGTCGGAAAAGAACAAGAGTTGGCCAAGAGAGGTCGGACAGGACAGATGAAAGTGAGGAGCCCCGCACAAGTAAGTGGAAGCAATGCCAGGACTCGGCTAAGGGCCCCATGGTTGCCAACCCACGCTCCAAAGTTCAGAGCCACTGAGGCCCCTTTTAGTCGCCTCTTACGACAGGCAGGGGATACCGTGGGTGTTATTCTACCACCCCCACCCACAGGGGGACTTGTCGTCGGACACTTCCGGTACTAAAAGCCATACGCCATTTCATTTCATCAAATCTATTAAGCTTTTTTACGGCGTGCAGGGTACTTCTGTTTTTTCCTGAACCCAAACTGATGTTCTGGTTGATGGATGATTTGATGATTGATTTTGAAAGCGACGTTTTCAAGTACGATGCCTCGAAGAGAGTCTGGGCTTTTTATATGACCTTTATCTTTGAAGAGGATTTTCATCGTTGCCTTCCTCCAGATTTCAGGGATTGTTCCTGTGCTTAAACATTTGTTATAAAAAAGAAACCAGAAGTCTGTCATAACAAGCTAAGGTTTTCTATTCTTTGCCTTTGATATTGTGTTAAATATTTCCTCACTTGTTATGTTAAGGGTGGAGCAGGTTCCATAAATGCTGTTTTATGTAATTCCTAAGCCCTCTCATCATGTTTCTGGTTGAGGGTACCTTTGAAGTGGTTTTCCCATGTTTCCATGCATAATTCCTTTCTTGTCACCAGTCTTGATTTTCTTAGAGCTAAGAAAGGGCGTTGTTTAGCAACCTCAGCTTGCTTTCTTGTTTCTTCTGCAATGACGTTTGCTTTTTTTTTTTTTTAAGGTGTTTATAAGATTTTCTGTCTTCCGCAAATTGTAACAAGCGGACTTCCCATTTTGTGATTCGGGTTCGATGTAAAGTTTGCGAGAGTTTAATTTCGTCTTTTGTAACATTCTTTGTTGAGGCAGGGTTGTGCTCTTCTTTCTTTGACTGTCGTACTTCATGTCTGCAGAATTTCTGTGCAGAGATCAACTGCTTTCCCTAGTTAATTTTGCCGAAGTAGATTCACTTCTTTAATGTTTCCTTGATGTTCACTGAGTTTGCCTGCATCTAGTTTCCTGGAGGTTTTATGTCGATCTGCCAGTGTTGGTGTTGTATATTGTGTATTCCTATTATCGATGCAATTCGAATGTACTTTCTTATCGGTGTCATCTCTGATGTCCAAAGTTCTTGTTGGTTTATTAGCTTGATTCCTTACCCTCTGGAAAACATGAGGTCTGCGAAAATGGAACAATTGGGTGCTATGTAGGTTTTGAGGCTAGGATTATTTATGAGAGTGAAACCCTCCTCTATCATCGTGTCTAGCATAATTTCTGTTTTAAAGTTTTGGTTTATCGATTTTACAATTTAGATCACCCGCAATAATAACCCTTTTGACTTCAGCTGTTTGAGAAAGAACATCGGAAATCATACCAATTGCATCTTCTGTCACCGTATGTGGGTTAATGTACCTACCAATAATAGCAGTATCTGCGGTTTGTATGATTGTGTTTTCGACTTTGATAATGTTCTTAATTATTCCTAAACGGGGTTTGAAGTAAATTGACGCTCATCCTGCCGCCATTTCCACCGTTGATTGAGCGAAAGTGTGTACGCCATAGTATATTTCTAAATTGTATCCTTCTGTTAATAAATAAATAAATAAATAAATAAATAAATAAATAAATAAATAAATAAATAAATAAATAAATAAATAAATAAATAAATAAATAAATAAATAAATAAATAAATAAATAAATAAATAAATAAATACGGTAATTTATTCCAATCCCTAATTCCTCTTCCTACAAACGAATATTTGCGCCAATTTGTCCTCTTGAATTCCAACTTTATCTTCAGATTGTGATCTTTCCTACTTTTGAAAACACTACCCAGGCTTATTCGTCTACTGATATCATTCCACGTCATCTCTCCACTGACAGCTCGAAACATACCACCTAGTTGAGCAGCTCGTTTCCTTTCTCCCAAGTCTTCCCAACACAAACGTTGAAACATTTTTGTAACGCGACTCTTTTGTCGGAAATCACCCAGAACAAATCAAGCCGATTTTCTTTGGATTTTTTTCCAGTTCTCGAATCAATTCATCCTGATGAGGGTCCGATACACTGGAACCATACCGTACTCTAGTTGAGGTCGTACCAGAGGCTTATATGTTCTCTCCTTTACGTCCTTACAACGATCCCTAAATATCCTCATAACCATGTGCACAGATTTGTACCCCGTATTTACAAGCCCTTTTATGTGATTACCCCAATGGAGATCGTCACTGATATTAACATATAGGTACTTACAGTGATCCCTATAAGGAACTTACACCCCATCAACGCAGTAATTAAACTTAGAGAACTTTTCATGTTAGTGAAACTCACAGCCTGACTTTTAACCCCGTTAATCATCATACCATCATGTTGTTGAGGTCTTTTTGGAGAATGAATTCCTTACTGTATACAGTACATCATCACCCGCAAAAAGCCTTATGTTTGATTCTATTTCTTTACTCATATTTATATACAGTGTGAATCAACAGCCCCGTTTAATATCATTTGCTGCAGCCCAACTAACGAGTACGTGGTTATTCGGGTGCTATTCCCCTGCAGGCGAACTGTATGGCACTAATGTTCAGTGAGAACCTTTTGCACACGGTTCTGAACCTTAGCGAAATGTTATATCATCCGTTCGCAAAACACGACGCCTTGGAATAATGTAGCAACGTAATGTCATCATCATCATCATCATCTGTTTACCCTCCAGGTTCGGTTTTTCCCTCGGACTTAGCGAGGGATCCCACCTCTACCGCCTCAAGGGCAGTGTCCTGGAGTTTCAGACTCTTGGTCGGGGGATACAACTGGGGAGTATGACCAGTACCTCGCCCAGGCGGCCTCACCTGCTATGCTGAACAGGGGCCTTGGGGAGGGATGGGAAGACTGGATGGGATAGGCACGGAAGAGGGAAGGAAGCGGCCGTGGCCTTAAGTTAGGTACCATCCCGGCATTCGCCTGGAGGAGAAGTGGGAAACCACGGAAAACCACTTCCAGGATGGCTGAGGTGGGAATCGAACCCACCTCTACTCAGTTGACCTCCCGAGGCTGAGTGGACCCCGTTCCAGCCCTCGTACCACTTTTCAAATTTCGTGGCAGAGCCGGGAATCGAACCCGGACCTCCGGGGGTGGCAGCTAATCACGCTAACCACTACACCACAGAGGCGGCCTTTTAGTATGTAACTAAGAAAACGTGTCGTGCCTCGTGACCGGGTGTAACGAAGAGGGGGGAATCAATATATAACACTAGATAAAAATGCAGTAATTAATGTCTTAAACACCGAACCGGATGGCGTATATACTTTGCTTTCGTCATACTACCAGCATGTTTCTAGCAGTGTAGCGTAGCGAATGTGCTTAGGCGTTCACCTAGCAATTGTCGGAATGTGCCAGCGGCGGTTCGAATCCAGTATCGTTCAATTTTTTTTACATCGGTATGATGTTTAAATGACTAGGCCTCCGTAGCTCAGGCAGCAGCGCGTTGCCCTCTCACCGCTGGGTTCCGAGGTTCAAATCCCGATCACTCCATGTGAGATTTGTGCTGAACAAAGCGGAGGCGGGACAGGTTTTTCTCCTGGTACTCCGGTTTTCCCTGTCATCTTTCATTCCAGCAACACTCTGCACTGCCATTTCATTGTATTCGTCAGTAGAATTTTATTAATCATTGCCTGGAGAGGAGTGCGACATGATTCGGCACCCGGCACAATTCCTATCCTCGCCGCAAGATAGGGGCTACATTCATTCCATCCCTGACCCGCTCACTGACTAGAAAAAAAGGTTGTAGATTTTCATTCATATGATGTTTTAATACGTAAACACAAGCCCACGTTTGCCACATTCAAACAGTAGAATGACACTGTTATTCATCTTGTGCCCTGCGCATACTCCGCTGGTTAGGGCCTGAATGTACTGCATTCTCTGCTGTCATTCGGCATGTTTTACACAGAGGAATCCGTTGACATGATCCTCTTTTATGGGGAAGCAAGACAAAACGCGTGCGAGGCACTACGTCTTTACGAGGAACGGTATCTCGACAGGCGATACCCAGCTTCTACGACATCCCGTCGTGTTGAAGGACGCCTAAGGACAACAGGCGTGATGTGTAACCAGCGACCAGTCCGCAATAGGCCCGTTACATCGGGTTAAAATGAAGGGGCCTGTCTGGAGGCAGCTCGTAATAATCCACACATCAGTACAAGAGCGATTTCACGACAGGTGAACACTAGCCACTCGTCCATCTGGCGAATACTGCATGAACATAAATTTCACCAATACCATCTTGAGCTACACGGAGAGTTCCATGGACGGGATTTCGAAGGTCGAATGGAGTTCTGTCGGTGACTATTAGGCAGGCTGGACAATGATGCAACATTCGTATCGCATATCTTGTTCTCGAACGAATCGCACTTCCACAATATGGGAACATCAATCGCCACAACATGCACTATTGAAGTCCGGATAATCATCACTGGATGCGACAAGCGGCCCATCACGTACGATGGGGAGTGAGGCCCTGTTTATTGGCCAGCTAGATCGCCGGATTTAACGCCGTTAGACTTCTTGTGGGGACATTTGAAGAACGTCGTTTACACTCAATCGCCGAAAAACCCCGACCAGTTCCGACAACTCATCACGGACATCTGCCGAGCAATTACACCTGGAGTGCTTCAGCGCGTAAGGCGATCTATTGGACACCGGGCCCGAATGTGCATAAACCAACACGGTCTTCACAATGAGCATTTCGTTCGTTCGTAATCTGTTTACCCTCCAGGGTCGGTTTTTCCCTTGGACTCAGCGAGGGATCCCACCTCTACCGCCTCAAGGGCAGTGCCCTGGAGATTCAGACTTTGGGTCCGGGATACAACTGGGGAGGATGACCAGTACCTCGCCCAGGCGGCTTCACCTGCTATGCTGAACAGGGGCCTTGTGGAGGGATGGGAAGATTGGATGGGACAGGCAAGGAAGAGGGAAGGAAGCGGCCGTGGCCTTAAGTCAGGTACCATTCCGGCATTGCCTGGAGGAGAAGTGGGAAACCACGGAAAACCACTTCCAGCATGGCTGAGGTGGGAATCGAACCCACTTCTACTCAGTTGACCTCCCGAGGCTGAGTGGACCCCGTTCCAGCCCTCGTACCACTTTTCAAATTTCGTGGCAGAGCCGGGAATCGAACCCGGACCTCCGGGGGTAGCAGCTAACCACGCTAACTACTACACCACAGAGGCGGACACATTTAGCATTTGCCGCGATAAAACATTGTCAGAGCAGTTGTGTTCATATTATTTCCGGTCTCTATGTGTTCGGCCTGCTAACTGATGGGCCCTTCTCCACAAACACATTCATTCACGCACAAAAATTTGTAATCTTCGCCCCAAACTCGAACCTGCCACCTGACATCCAAGCCCGCTCCGCCAAGTTTTTACCAACTACACTACGGTTCCGTACGGCACAGTGCGCAGCTTATAGCAAGTATTAGGTTTACTGCGGTTACAATATCAATTTAGTGTTTCGCCGGCGTGTCAGGTTCATATGATCTAGAAAGCACATGCACGTCTTCCAGTGTTTAATGCAAGTAATACTTACGGCGTCCTATCATGGTGAGGCGGTAAATACCAAGATATCCGGTTGTGTTGTCTAAGCATACCGGAAGGGCAGATGTTTTCAGGACGGAATGAATATTGTGGGTTGCATAAAACTACATTGGAATGGGCGGCTGAATCACGCTGTATATAAGAAAACGTAAAGTTCCAATAATACTGCCTTGATGAATTCTCCTCTTGAAGTTTATCTGAGCACGAGGATATCGTATATTGTTACTGTATCTGTACTAACGTTCGCCATTGCGTTTCGTAGTCCTTCGATATTCCATAATAGTATGGCTATATATTTACTTGAGATCCATTTCTTCGCCTCGAAAGCTTCTTTGGAAATGAAAGCATCGAACTGGTATTCCTTGTGGCCAGTGCTCTAGTATTCCAGGCTTTTCCATGTGTTGAAATGCGAATCCTACTTTAAAAGCCTTCTTATTTCCGAGGACCTGTAGTTCTTCGCAAGTTATCCTTCCTTGGATCCCGTTCTTTTCCGAGTAATTAATCACTAACCTGTAGCAATGTTTTCCTTGATCTTTCCAATATAGAGACAAGCAATCTTGTCAGCAAATTTGAAATCGTCTGCAACCTTTCTCGTACATACAATTGCTTGTTCCTGTCGATCTTCACGTCTGGGGATGGTCTATACTTTCGTTTGGTCTGAGATTTCCATATAACCTGCTCATTGTTGGGGTCATTTCCTGGCTTGTTTCTCCGGTTGACGATGTTAATGAATTTCTGCTTGGACGGATACAGTACTTTTGCATCCATCTCTTACCACAGGCCAGAGCAAAGTGTAGCTTCCACTGAAGTCCCAGACTCATCCATGGTTGTGACAATATGGAAGCTGCTTGGGTGTGGGTGGTCTTGCCTAGTACGCCTCATTTTGGTACTGCCATTGGTTTTTGTGGTTTCCCTATAACTGCATAGCCTTTAGTGGTGCTATTTGAGGATCCAACCAGCCTCTGGGCTGATGACGTAACATTAGTTAAGAAACGTCGTCTTTGTTTTCTTCTCTGTATCACCTTGTAAATTCATCGCCACTCTCTCCATCAATTGCACCGTCATTGTTTGGTATTTCTACAGTGCTCCCTTCTGTGACCTCTTGTGATGTATGATTATTTCTCTGATTGTTCTCTGCAATTGAGCCTATACTCTGAGCCTGGAGTAGTGTGTTTCCCTCTATTACCGTGTTTCTTTGAGTCTTTATTTCTTTCCCCCGTCCGGCTCCATGGCTAAAATGGCTAGCGTGCTGGCCTTTGGTCATAGGTGTCACGGGTTCGATTCCCGGCAGGGCCGGGAATTTTAACCTTAATTGGTGCATTTCACTGGCACGGGGGCTGGATGTATTTGTCGTCTTCATCATCATTTCATCCTCATCACGACGCGCAGGTCGCCTACGGGAGTCAAATCAAAAGACATGCACCTGGCGAGCCGAACTTGTCCTCGGACACTCCCGGCACTAAAAGCCATACGCCATTTCATTGTTTTTCTTTCCCCCTTTTTCATCATGGTGGATCGTGTGGTTGATTCTTTTTCCAAAGATGGCTTGGATTGACAGCTCATGATACCAGACTCATGAGGGCTTAAGGAAACCTCTTTTACCTTATTTCTTTGAATCATCCCCCCCCCTTCGGCCGCCGCTGTGGTGTAGGGGGACGAGGTGGAATTAATGTTTTCTCAAAGAAGTTTGGACTTATTTTTCGATATCTATCTCACAGTGGCATGAGGAAATGTGATTGTCTTTCAGATTTTTTTTTAATTTCGCCAGTTCTTCAATTGCCGAACTGAGTGGCTCAGGCGGTTTAGGCGCTGGCTTTCTGACCCCAACTTGACAGGTTCGATCCTGGCTCAGTCCGATGGTATTTGAAGGTGCTGAAATACTTGAGCCTCGTGTCGATAGATTTACTGGCACGTAAAAGAACTCCTGCGGGACTAAATTCCGGCACTTCGGCGTCTCCGAAAACCGGCAAAAGTAGTTAGTGGGACGTGAGAACAATATTATTATTAGTGCTTCAATTTCCTATTCACATCTAATTTTACGTTTTCCAGTTCTTCCGTTCACGAATGGGGCAGATTTGAAGTTCATTGGCAGCTCGCATTGTATGGATTTCAGGCTAAGAATGATGGCTGCCACTCTCCTGTTTTCACACTTGAAAATTTCTTTATATTTATATTATGGGCCGCTATCCACTAGAAGTTACTAATATTACCGTGAGTGTGGACCTATTTCTGCTTTTGGTTAACACTGTATAATTTTAAATTCAGTGACTCTCTTTCACAAATTCATAGCCTAGCTGAACACGTAACAGGAAACTAGTCTTTCTTCATGAAACAATTGGAACAATGTGTTCTGAAACACTGCCATCATCTTCGCTGAATCAGACATGTGACAGATTGCAGGCCAACGCTGTTAAAAATAAACTTGCGCATCCAAGCGTACGTTATTCCTCCAGTTCTGCTGACTTTTCTAACGGATTAAAAAAAAAGATTTTGCGGGTACCTTTCTTCTTTTTTCACTGTACTGAACGTGGGTGCTCCATTCCTCACACCTTCTGTACAATTTCCCTATTTCCTTTGGTGCTATATGTTCTGCACCTACAACTGATTCTGAAAGAAAAAGATATAGGAGAAAGTTAACAACCAGTGATGAAACACTGAAAATGGTTAGCCTCCTCTTAAAACAACAACAACAACCACCACCGATATACTTTTGTGTTGGAATGATTTCCCCAAGTGGACCAACACTACGACGACTTCTGTTAGTGAACCTGCTAAACTAAGCTATATATTCTTATGATACAACGAATTGTGTGTGGAATTATGCACTCGCTTGTGGACTGGGTTCATCGGAACTGCCGTTTTACTGTGGTGTTTGATTCACTCTGGAAGAATGGCATCTGTATGATCAACCTTGTGGCTTAAACATTTTGTAGTGCCACTTCCGCTTCTGCGGAAATATCGTGGATTACAGAGGTGTAAGAAGATGGCGGAGAGAATGGGTGGACAAGGAAATGACCAGAACATAAGTTACTACATTTAGAAATTTTATTTCTTTGCTCCTTTTTTTTCTTAAAATCTGATAGATAGAAAATCTGAATAAACGACAACAATATATAATAATGAGCTCGTCAGCTTCTACAACAATGACTTACAGTCAAAAATCAGGTGCAGAACTAGAGAGAATTATCAACATGAGGGGTGAGTATTATAGCTCTGAAACAGGTACACTATTTTATAAAAGCTTATTTGTTCCACTAATTTCCATAGTCTAGGAGTCTGAACTCCGAAATTAATACAGTCTAGTGTCTCAGAGCCGGCCCACTGGTATAGGGGTAGCGTGCCTGCCTCTTACCCGGAGGCCCCGGGTTCGATTCCCGGCCAGGTCAGGGATTTTTACCTGGATTCTGAGGGCTGGTTCGAGGTCCACTCAGCCTACGTAATTAGAATTGAGGAGCTATCTGATGGTGAGATGGTGGCTCCGGTCTAAAAAGCCAAGAATAACGGCCGAGAGGATCGTCGTGCTGACCACACGACACCTCGTAATCTGCAGGCCTTCGGGCTGAGCAGCGGTTGCTTGGTAGACCAAGGCCCTTCAAGGGCTGTAGTGCCATGGGGTTTGGTTCGCTTTGGTTTTTAGCGTCTCAGAGGCATACATTTCTTTAGCGCACATGGATATACCTGACAATCTTCAAATGAGGTATTGACACTCACTTCTGCTCAACCGTTTTTCGTTTTCTCTTCCAGAAACATAAAAGAGACAATGATTGCCCATACTAAATGACCATAATGTTAAAAGAAAAAGGTTGATAATGATCGGCCAAAAACAAAATTCAGGGAAGCGAAAAAGCTGCACTCCTTCTAGAAAACTCGTAAAACCCTAAGTGGGCTTATGGCCCAAAGATACAGAGGCTAAGCCTATTCTAAGCCGGGGTGACTAAGTGCGAAACATTAAATACCACAAGAGTGTTAAGAATTTTAAAGGTTAAGAAATTTTAATCACCCCCATCAACAGAGGGAAATCACTCTGAGTTCTCTTACATTACATATTTCCCAGTAGGAAATAAAACAGAGTCCTTAGACTCCCAAAAATTTTACACTTAAACCACGAGGTTTAGAATTTTACTTGAAATAAAAGAGATTTGAAAAGTTTCCCTCAAGCTATCTGCCGGAGGTATCACTTGTTAAGAAAATTCTGCCATTACCTTGAGTTGCTGGGTCTTCCGAACGCCGACCTTCGGCCCCTGCGCCCTTAGTACACGCCGCACACAATAAACAGGAGCGATAAAGATGGCAATACGGGCTCAAAGCTCCCAGCTTTTATAGTGTCTCGAGGGGAAGATTCCAGAACTCTTTACAGACTGGATGCCTGTACACACCCAGAATTTTAATTGGCTAGAAAAGGTATTCACAAGATTTTTGATTGGTTGATAGTGACGCAACTGCGATAACATATATAACTTGAAAACAATATTATCTCACCCATGGGTAACTAATGCTGATATCGAGCTCCAGTTATTATTATTATTATTATTGTACGATCACGATTATTATTATTATTATTATTATTATTATTATTATTATTATTGTACGATCACGATTATTATTATTATTATTATTATTATTATTATTATTATTATTATTATTATTGTACGATCACGATTATTATTATTATTATTGTACCGGGCGGTACACCCCCCGAGCCGTTAATTCAAACTTTGCGCCAGTTGGAACTCCTCTACTGGAGGAAACCTGAACTTTAACTACTGTGTTAATTCTCAAGTTTCTCAGAAGATGTCCCTACTTGTAAATTTTGAAGTTTCTGAACTGTGTCGTTTTCGATGTATTTTTGTTTTGCCTGTAGTAAGAAGTGTGAACATCCCCTTCTAGAGGACACTACTGAAGAATGACAATGGTGCACCCTAGTGCGAAGTGAAAGAACTGTTTTTTGGAGAAATTTTGAGTTCAAAAGTTTGTTCCTTGTTAAATTTCTTTCTGTTATTGTTTAAGTTGGCTGTATAACCCTGCTCTTTCCCCTTGTTTTGAATTTACCAATCCCGAATTTCTCTGATGAATTTTCCACCAATAATGTGTTTCTTCTTCATCTGGTGTAGGGGTTTTCGTTATTAACCAATAAAATGATTGTCGGCGGGTGTTCTCATTCCTGAAACGCCTCGAACTTTCCACGAGAGTATATAAACTGCTGATTTTCGGGTCTCCGCGCCACTTCAGTAACAGCTATCAGTGTGTAAAGTACGTAGCAGGGGGCGGGAAGCGCCTCTTTCTTCGGGTCAGCAGTTCAACCACAAGGTAATGGCCTTTTAATAACTTCTTTTCTTGCTAGCTCAGCAGTTTAACTCTCGGGGCAGGTCCGAAGCCTTTTCCATGTAACTTTCCTTTAAAATGTAAAGACACTCGGTATCAATTCTTTCTGTTTTAACTACAAATTGGGATAGAGAGTGCTTAACCCTCTCGAGCTCCCACTTATATTGCTTCGAGGTGAACTTATTTTCTCAACCGTTTCTTCTAGCGTAATGTAAATTGTCTTCTCATATAAGTCACCTCTTTAGTATGGGATTAGCCCTTGCATTAACGGCCTAGTGCCAAGTAGGTTTTAAACAAAATGTATTAGGAGTGCAGCTTCGCCTCCTCTCAAATTGGTATTGTCGAGGCCATGTAATATTTCTGTTTCTTCACTTAATAGGCCTCAGTAGGTTGGGTATCCTTTTACCCCTGTGTCTATGTCCTTGGAGGACAGCTGGAAAGTCGAGTTTGGTGTGGCCTTTGATAGGCTTAAACTTTGAGAGCGGATTGCTCTTATGAAATTGATTTTGGGTGCCTCGAGGAGGCTTTATTTTGTAATTGGGAGCAAGTGCTCCTGAACATGATTGGGGTCTTCTGCCCCTTTGTCGAATCTTGTTTTTGGGTAAAGTTGGGCTAATTGCTCAAGAATTGTGAGTCCGGGGCTCGAAGCCTGTGAATACTGTAATTGTACATTTGTTGCCTTGCTACTCTGTACCTGCCATTCTTGTTATTTCTTGATTTTGCTAAGAAAATATAACCTTGTTAAATTTTATCTTAACTTTAATTTCGTATTTTGAGACCTGTTCACCCCCGCACCTTCTTTCACCTCTGCACATCCACGAAAACTCGGTAACATTATTATTATTATTATTATTATTATTATTATTATTATTATTATTATTATTATTACTTGTATGTATGGCTGTGAAGTGTTACATGCAATTAGTATTTGTATTATTACGATACGATCGCGTTGTGTGTGAGGTTATGTCATGAAACATGTGTTGTACATAGACATTTATATCAGTTCCGTTAATGTAAATACCTGTAAATTAATATTATAATATATTCTTACCTGTATATATAAATTGTAATCCATAATTGTGAAACACACTGTAACTTCCAGAATGGTGTAGGCACGAGAACGATTGAGAATAATCCATACATTACAATCTATGTATTACGCACTCTAGAATTTTAACGAAGGTAATTTTTTTTTTGTAATGTAGCTTTCTAGAAGCCTGGTCAGGCACATAAATATGGAGACGATCTTGTCGGTGACAAGTTAGTTGTTGAACGAGTTATTGCTTGGAGGTTATTGGAAGAGAGTTACTGGTTAGCGAGTTAAGGTGTAGCAAGATTGTACTTGTGATCTCGTGATATGCGGTAAACACAGTTGCCATATTGAAGAGATCGGCAGTTGTTCGTTTTAAATGGCGGTTTGTGATGTGAGTGTTTTGTCTGTGTCAACAGCGATTAAGGTTATGTGTGTGTGTGTGTGTGTCAATTTTTAAATATATGTGAATAAAATAATCGTACCAACTGACAACATTTCGTATGCGTCTTTGTGGACACGTTAATAGATACAGGAGATTGGTTCGGGGGGTGGTTGTGTGAGGGCTGAAGTGTTGACAACCTTGACACGAAAACAAACAATTTTCAAAACTGTGAAAATTAACATTCCCTTAAGAATTATTTGTCATTAATTCCGCTAAAGGGACACTTAGGCCGATGGTAGAGACATCTAACAGTTGCAAATCCAAGTATATTGCATTAGTTCAAGTTCAATAATATAGATGGCCTTATAGAAGGCGGGCAGTTTAAGTGGACGGAGAAGGTGTACCCCCGGTGCAGTAACATTGGACCGTTCTGGTACAAGAAAGATGTAGTATTCGCCTTCTTATTATACTAGTTGGTTGGTGCTTGGCTCCCCGTGCTATGTGACAATACATTTTATTCTGAGTTTGAGCAAATTTCTCGGTTTCCTGGAGACATTTAGAGCTCTCGTTCAGCCACAGTCATGTAGACACTATGGACTTTATTGTGTAAGCTACTCAAAGATTATACATGTTTGTGATTGCGAAATTGGACAAACGGTATTCTAGATTCTTTGGTTCGAAAGTAAACATTTTAGAAAAAAAAGTAACGCCGCATAGTTTTTCCTTAAATTAAATGAAACATGTGCTGAGTTAAGCATTTGTCTAATGATACTGTTCTGATTTTTCCAGAGTATGGTGGCCATGGTGATCACTAACATAGCCATAATGTTCTTCTGGATTCCTCTTCTCCACCTCATAGACAGAGTCGTTGAGACTCTCTTTGAATTTGTAAGTACTGCTGAAATAATATAATCTGTTCCCATTACTTGAAAATTTACTGGCACCCAGTAGAATATCTAGTCTATATATAAAAAATAAAGTCACCGGTAGGTGCCTGTTTGTTCGTGTTCCCCTGTGGGTGGGGGCGGTAGAATGACACCCTCAGAATCCCCTGCCTGTCGTAAGAGGCGACAGAAAGGGGCCCCAGGGGTTCCGAACTTCAGAGCATGGGTTGGCGACCACGGGACCCTTAGCTTACTCCTGGCATTGCTTCCAGTTACTTGTGCCAGGTTCCTCACTTTCATCTATCCTATCCGACCTCCGTTGGTCACCTCTTATTCTTTTCCGAACCCAACGGTATTAAGTTACGAGGCCTAGGGAGTCTTTCATTTTCACGCCCTTCATGGCCTTTGTCTTTCTTTGGCCAATACTTTCATTTTTAGAAGTGTCGGATCCCTTCCATTTTTTCACTCTGATTAGTGTTAATAGAGGATGGTTTCCTAGTTGTACTTCCTCTTAAAACAATAATCACCACCACCAGTACCGTATAAGTCACGGCAAATATTTCTTTCTCACACATTTGCACGGTGCTACCATACAATGATCATACTATATGTCCTGGAAAACATGATACTCATAGTACATGGACACAGGACGAGATGGCGGTGCGTTTGACAGGTACTACGCATAGGGCGATGGGTCTACAGTAGTGAGGCTCTGTGCAGAATGAATGTGACGAGGCAAGAACAACGTGGGGAGTACTGGAAACCCGCCATACTTATCGGACCTGTCTCCATGCAATTTTGAATATATCCGCAACGTGGAAGAGACATGGGAGACAGTCTGGGACACGAAGGGACATTGCTACTGCTTATGACGCATCAGATTGAAAAATACACACATGGTGAGGCAAATGTTATCCAACGTCTCCGTCATCGTTGACGACGTGTTGTAGAGGATCTAGGGAACTACTTTGAGGGTGTACTATACTCTCTGAGAATAAATATTATGTAGCACAAGGATTTCATGAGTAACAGTTTTCTCGACTTACTTCCTGGTAAACCTATTCATATATTCCACACAACTTTAAGCTCCCCGCTCTCATCTGTGCACAGTATTTCCATGAGGGGTGTAGGAAATGTGATAGGGACCTGTCTGCCAAAATAAAAGTTCGGGCCCCCTCAAATAAAATATAAATCCTATGAATAACTTAATACAAATGTAATCACAGCAGGTAGAAGTAATGAAACAGTTATAATCCTGAAACAAACTCGTTAAACAAGCTCTTTTTAATACCCAACGCACACTGTAAGACTACTCGGCAACACAGCAGTTCGTGGAGCGAAGTGAGCGCGGCAAAATCCCCGGCCGACTGAATAGTTCTCAGCGCCACCGCTAGGCGATCTTTTGTCTGATTGGGCAGTGACATACTGCGCGCACTCCACTTCCTCTGACAACCACCGCCATCAGAGCAGAAAATACCTATAAATAATGTTTAATAGGTTTTATTTGACTGCCTTCGTGGTTGAACGGCTCAGTTGCTGAACTGTAAACTCAGATGTTTGAACTTAACTTTAATTGGTTTCGTGTTTCACCGACTATAGAACTACACTCTGTAGCCGATACCGAAGTTTCAGTTATAATAATATATTACACAGACAAATATTCGATCAAAATTAAATAAAGACTGTTCAAATAAAGTTTAAAAAATATCAAACTGTACAACTGATAAGCCTATTATTAAATTTACGCAAACAGAGCTCGTTCGAAACCGAGTTGTTACTAACGATGTCGAATAAATGTGACCAAAATTAAATGTTCTGCAAGATATTTGTATAATACAATTTCAGGTGCACTACATAGCAAGACAGTATCATTTTGTAACTAAAATATGACATTTTGACATCAGTTTAGATTAATGTAATTATTTTAAAATTTGGTGCAGGTCTTTTTTGAAGAGCGAGTCACGGAGTTCCGAGAGACGGCAAGCATTTGTTTACAACTCTGCTGTGCGACACTCAACACAATAAATTGCTGCCGGATGCAATCATGTGGCAATTCCTCTACGTACAAACTGAAAAAATCTAATGATTCTACTTAATCGTCCAAATATTTTCCGTGCAGAGTAACATTAGGCTAGACCGCGGGGCCCCTTAAAGGCCCGGGCCCGCCTGCATTGCAGGACTTAACGTTACTCCCCTGATTTTCATTTGTCTGGTAAATTCCTCATTCGTGTGGGGGGAAAAACAGTTTTCATGACTTATGCCCCATCCCTCGTATTTACGTCATGCTTATTGTAATACACTCATATTTATAAAAAAACAGAACACCTTGAAAGACTAGAGACAGGAAGTTCGTATTCACAGGACATGTTCATTAGTATGTTCTGCAGAGACGATTAGCATTTCAGTCACCTAGGTTCACTATGTGTCCTTTTGCCTCGTAGGCACTGGGTCCTTCATGGGCACTGATAACTTGTGATGGCATCGACGCGTATAAAGCGCGAATGACGTCCTGGGGTAGAGCCATATATGCTGCAATCACCTGGTTCTACAGTTCATCTTTGGTGGTTGGCATTGTGTCACCATATTTATTTTCGATTGGCGACAAGTCCGGTGATCGGGCAGGCCATCAGTAGCGGCGATTGGGAATTAGAAGTAGGGGGCAAAAAATGTAAAGACAAAAAAGTACCCGAGTTTGTGGGGATATAGCGGGGGGGGGGATTTTTTACGTTATACATTAAAACTGGAAAAGAAAGCTACTAAATGGAATTTCGACAGAGAGGTAAAGATTCTCAGCCTAACAACTTAACTGTGTTGATAATATTTATTTGAGATTTTGATTCAATACTATACAATAATACTTTCACGAGAGGAACAATATTACGCATATATTACAATTAAATAGACGTACGGCGTGATTATATAATTAAAAATCATTTAGTATTTGACTAAAAACTAAAAAAAAAACCTAACAGACTCTAAAGAGACTGTCAGACTAACGAATGCGCGCGTACTCTTCCTCACAGCACAAAAAAAGGTCTCCACTGGCGCTATACAAATCGGTTAACCGCGTGAACGACTTTGTTGCGTATTTCCGCTAATAATTTCGTTATTAATTAATTAAAGAAATAATTAGCTGATAAAACAACAGGGCTTGTACAAATTGCTTGTTTTAATAATTCCTATAATTCCTTGTTTCATCCAGCTAAAATGGAATACAAATGTAAAGTTTTCTCCACAAAGTAGGGCAGCGACTGCCCCCCCCCCCCCCCCCGCCCCCCTAAACGCCGCTACTGCAGGCCATGGCAACAGTCTGACATCCTGTGACAACAAGAAGTCACGTCTTCGTGCAGCAACATGTGGTCGCGCATTGTCCTGCTGAAATATGGCGTCTGGAGTGTGGTGCAGAAAGGGTATGGCTACGGGTCGCAGGATGTCATTCACGTAGGTCAAACTGGTCACAGTGCCCTGGACACGCACCAACTGTGATTTATGGTTTTACCCAATAGCACCCCACACCATAAGGCCTTGAGTTGGTGCTGTATCTCTTGTGTGAATACATACCCTTGGGCACGATCAGTGTTTACATGTTTGCAATTACTTTAATACAAAAAGCTATTTAGTTCCAGAGCATTTCAATGAGTATTATGATTCCTGTCCCAAAATGACAAATACTTCTTTTATAATTTCCTTTAGAATGAAAAGTATTTGCTTTGAGAGTATCTATTAAAATTACATTGATTCAGTTGTTGACTGCTTGACAGGACGCTTGTGATTCATTCTTTCTCCTTCGCCTGCCACAGTTAACGCGGAAGTGTAGGAGAGTAAGTTCGTTTAACGACTACGCAATTATTCACAAGTATAAGCAACACTGCAACGCTATTAAGAGAAACGCACTGAAGCAATTTACAGTCGATTCTGACAAGTACAGATATCAACAAGTCCTCACACTAATTATTCAGTTCACCTTCACAATGTCAGCTAGTCTATAAATCTCCAACTTCTGGAAATGTTCTTGCAATGCTCCAAAAGGAACACACCCGAACATACAAGAAGTAATAGATCGACCGGCCTCTAGATTGGAGTACTACAGTGTAGATTAAATCAAATATTCAACTACAATTTGAAAAACCATGAAGAAATCTGCATAATTCCTAAAGTTTCCACACGTATCTGGATAATAAACCATTACTGTAAGCCTCCAGAAACCTCCATATGTAACAGAATGATAGTTGATTATACCCAAGGACTGCAAAATTACTCAGATAAATATTATACAATTATTCACTATTCAACTATGCTGAACGTAATAATTTCTCTGGCATTTGAATATTCTCAGTTCGACTTAAAGTACAACTAATTGTTTCTCTGGATACTGCCTATATTTGACTATAGTTACACGTGGTCGACTGAAATAACCTACGACAGTAACAAGAAATTGGACCGCAGCCTACCCAGTTGCGCAAGATCTGCCGGAAATTGAAATGCCAACATCAAGTGGGCATTGGTTTAGAGAAATGCAATTTCGCCTGAGCAACTGGATAAGTAATATATTTATTGGATTATAGTTTCCATGTCACAGGTTCAAGTATGTGCGAGAAGACATGCAACAGGGTGGTACATTAATAACCACTGTAGTCACCGTGCATGCATTGTGTCGTACAGGTGCCGTATGTCATTTTGTGAGATTGAGTTCCACGCCTGTTGCCCTTGGTCAGTCCAATCAGCAGCGGTTAATGCTGGTATTGGATGACGATGGTCTTGTCGTCCCATAATGTCCCATACTTACTCAATGGGAGAAAGGCCCGGTGATCTCAGAGAGGTCAAGGCAACTGGTCAACATTCTGTAGAACACGTTGAGTAACAGCAGCATTATGAGGACGAGCATTATCCTGTAGAAAAACACTCTCTTCAATACTGCGAATGAATGACAGCACAACCGGTCCTTCACCAGTCTGACGTAGGCTACAAATCGGCTATCAAGGTTCTTGGGATAACGACGAGAGTGCTCCTGCTGTCAACGAAAATCGCTCCCTATACCGTATCTTCGCGTGTAGGTTCGGTGTGTCGACGCCGCAGACAGCTTGGTTCCAAGCGCTCACCTGGTATACTCCTTACCAACCTATGGATCTCATCTGAGAACTCAACAGATCTCCACTCCAGCCTCTGATGAGCTCTAGCTTGA
Organism: Anabrus simplex; assembly: GCF_040414725.1. NCBI lineage: Eukaryota > Metazoa > Arthropoda > Insecta > Orthoptera > Tettigoniidae > Anabrus > Anabrus simplex. The sequence continues at coordinate 228,773,219 of NC_090268.1, read as the reverse complement.
TAGCACTGAAGTCGCAGATGGAAGTGATTCGGAGTTAGCGGCACAATACTAGTACAAGATCTGCTTCCTCTCCAAGCTGTCCCTCAAGTAATCGATTTGTTACAGTTCGCTGTGTCACTGTGGTTCCAAATTAAGCTCTAATGACTGCTGCGATCTACCACAGGTATGCGGCGAACACACTCCGTATTGACACGTGTGCGGCCGGACTCCGAACTTCCTGAGACAGTGTATTCCCCTGACCATTGTTGCCAACACCGATACACCGTGATTGCATCCCTGCCAAGTCTTTCTGCAATATCATGGAAAGAACATCCACCTTCCAACTTTTCGTAGCCCTAATACATGATCTCGTTCAAAATCAGTAAGCTGTTGATAATAATGCCTTCTTCGTCTCCTTAAAAGCATGTTTGACTCTCTCCTTCCTCACAACGTCAATTCTGTACGATAACTAACGCTTACGAGGAGTACAGCGTGTATTTAAAGCAGACTTGCTTTGCAAGGCCATAGCGGTGCTACTAGCACCACTCTTCGTTAACTAGCACGGTAATTTGAATATCGTCATCTTTCAGATGTGCGAAAACGCTTCCCGAATATCGTTTATGTGGCACAATTATTTATTTACACTAATATTCCTGACCATTTTCCTTCACCATGTCTTTACCTCTCGTCCTATCATGACCACAATACTAATACGAGATCTGGTTCCTCCCCTACCATACCCGTAAACCACACTGAAAATGAAAGCAAATCATGAAACATGAAAGGAGGAAATAGAAATACACATCGCAAGAACAGCTGACCAAACCAATCTAAACTATCCCACACTTCTGAAAGTACTCAACCAATCCAAATGTTAGTAAAACAACATTTCTCACTATTTATCTGTACTAAATTCTAGGGATGGATGGGTTTCCATTTTCAGACCTTAATTAAAGGCCACAACCGTTTCCTTCCCATTTCTAGCCCTTCCCTATCCCATTGTCGTCGTAAGACCTATCCGTGTCGGTGCGACTTAAAGCAAATTTTATGGTTTTCGGAGACGCCGAGTTACCGGAATTTAGTCATTCAGGAGTTTATTTACGTGGCAGTAAATCTACCGGCACGAGGTTGACGTAACTGAGCACCTTCAAATACCACCGGACTGAGCCAGGATCGAATCTGCCAAGTTGGAGCCAGAAAGTCAGCGCCTCATCCGTCTGAGCCACTCAGCCCGATAAGCAAATTGTTGTGTAGTGTGATGTAAGGTCTCCGACCCAAAGTACGTCTGGAATATGGGTTAGGTCATATATATCTGTACTCATTCCATGAATTTAGGCAGCGGATCATCACTCGCGACCGTTCAATTGTTTTTGTAACTCTTTAATTGAACTAACGATTTTCTGCTTAACATGTTTCTCCCACTTAGTCACCACGTAATATGGGATTAGCCTTTACTTCATAGGGCTATCAGCCCACTTAGGGTTCTGACCTTTTCATTTTTGGAGCGGTAGATGTCCGCCTCCTTTCTAGTTAGGTATAGGCCTACTGTAATGATTACATTTTCTAAATTTGTTTTGCTGTGGCCAAGTAGTTTAGGCCTTTGGCTTCTGTACGAGGTTTGTCCGGAAAATATGTATAAAAGTTGAATAATAACTTTATTTGACAATTATTCAGGTATTACAATATGGTCTCCTTCAAAGTACTCTCCCTGAGACAAGATGCACTTCTGCCAACGCCGTTTCCACTGTTGATAACATTGTTGAAAGTCTTCAGTTGTGATGCTGTTCAGTTGCCGTGTCGTTTCTCCCTTGATGGCTTCCACATCACCCAAGTGCCGCCCCCGAAGCACCATTTTACATTTCGGGAACAGGAAGAAGTCACAAGGGGCTAAATCGGGTGAATAAGGCGGGTGGTCTGTCACGGTGATTGAGCTTTGGGCCAAAAACTCACGCACAACGAGCGACGTGTGAGCGGGCGCATTGTCGTCATGAAGGGTCCACCTGTCCCCTTGTGCCAAATCTGGTCGAACTCGGGCCACACGAGCTCTGAGACTAGATGTTCATGCGCTGTTCCTCAATCAGAGAGAGCTCCATACCGACGGCAGGTGAAAACGGGTAACTTTCAACAAGCAGCCGCACACTGCTACTGACACGCAGAGCTCTCCGACTTGAACTGAACGTTGAGAAGATTGGCGACAACAGCAGTGCCACCTGGCGGCGCCTCCACGATACGTGATACGTCACCCCGACGGATTTATACGTATTTTCCGGACAAACCTCGTATATAAGATTTTTGAAGGGTAACCTTAGTAAGTAAGCTTGATCTGTGTTCTTCAATCTAATAGGTGAATTTGTTATCAAACATGTAACTTAAATTGAAAGTATTTATCAAGAGCCGATAAAGAAAGTGTTGCGTAGTGTGATGTAAGGTCTCCGACCCAAAGTACGTCTGGAATATTGCTAAAAGGGTTGTGTTCCTTAGTTGGAAATTATAATAACAGACGTGGTCTCTTTCCCGAAATTTGAAGCTAGCCTCTATTTTGAATTGAGGATGAAGCAACTAGATCTTATCATCATCATATTCATGTAAATGAGAGCTCAATCCCTTGATAATTGTACCTGTTAGGGGCCAATAGGCGCATGCTGTACCTGTGTCAGAGCTTTGAGCTCTTTCTTTTTCTCGATCCGATGAGCTCCAGTATCGTTTCAAGTTGTAAGGGTTTACCGAACAACTTTGCTCTTCTGAGAATTTTAAACTTACTCGATGCAAATCTAAACCGATTAGAAAAGAAATATTTGTTTTAAATGCTTGTATTCGCTTAAGTGCGGCCAGTATCCAGTATTCGGGAGATAGTAGATTCGAACCCCACTGTCGGCAGCCCTGGAAATGGTTTTCCGTGGTTTCCCATTTTCACACCAGGCAAATGCTGGTGCTGTACCTTAATTAAGGCCACGGCCGCTTCCTTCCAACTTCTAGCCCTTTCCTGTCCCATCGTCGCCATAAGACCTATCTTCGTCGGTGCGACGTAAAGCAAATAGCAAAAAGAAAAAAAATTATACTAGTTTAACTTTGAATACTGCTTGTCTGCCCATTCTACGCGGGCGCTTCCTGTTCCTGTGTGAGCCGCAGAAACACAGTAACAGTATCCATGGTGGGTACTACTAGGATTCGGTGTGCTCATGGTTACTGGTAACGCTGGCTGGACTCCGTGGTGCCCATGGTGCAATAGGGTAAAGTGTCCAGGAGTGTCCATGTCCTTATTGCCGCAGAAGTCGGCGAGAATATTGACTGTAGAGGTGATATTCAACGGACTTATTGAGAATAAATCAGCAATTTAAAATAGAACTCACGTTTATTTGAAAACCTCTCTCTGTATCCGCACCGATTTGTGTGCCACACTCGTGGTGATGGTGGTGGTAATTTTTGATCCTGCACTCAAGATTCATCATGCTCTTTCTGGTATAATGCACATGGTTAAAAGTGATTTGATAACACCTGAGAATGTTATTGTAGAACGAAACATGTCATTCTGCTTATAATTGTCTTTTACGCAGGTATGTTGTGGTGTTCTAAGTATTATATTTCGTGTTCCGACAGACTGAAAACTCATCAATTATATTAACAGAGCCCACGGCTTCCTTCTCCAGAAATTATAAATTAGTCTCACCATGGCTAGAAATGTAAATCCATCAACAGTCTTCCCATACAGATATAACTGTCGTGCGAGTTGTTTGTGCACTTCATTATGCTGTTACTTCACAAATTCCCTTTGTACTACTACACCCCCCTACACTGTACTGCACTCCGCAGCTCACTCTACAATGCTCATTCCTAGAGACAAGGCATTACGCGTCACACACCAAGCTTGAGATTATGCAACGGCATTTCGACTCACTGAAGGGGAATTTCTGATGCATAATGGCGCGTGTTCTGTGAGTTCGCATACCCTGACAGATCAATACTTTACTTCTAGTGTTGTTTGTTTACACGCTCGCGGCCTTCTCGGGAGGGATGTTGTCAAGCGCTGCTCAGTGCTGCTAAACTCTGTACTTAGGAACTAATGAGAGAGTGATGCTTCGATAGCTGGTGGTGGTGATTATTGTTACACGATTCGAAGCGGCCCTAGGCCTCTAGTTTCGTGTGGTTTTTTTTGTTTGTACTTTTATTCAGCCGGAGTTGGTAACGCAATGTATTTATCAGCATTGATGGCAATGACGTCAAATTCTGTTCACGTTGACCAATAAGAATGCAAGTAGCTACTTTAGCCATGTACGATGGCGAGTGCTGCTCTTCATTAGGTTATTAAAGCAAATGTACTTCTGGGACCAGGATGGTGGGCTCCTAGACATCGCAATGAGCACATCCCTCCTCTAAAAGGAATTCCAAGTAAGAATTGCATTATTTTCACTTCCTTATAATGTTATAAACGTTGGGCTGCGAAATTTAAAGTTTTACCCCCCCTGACAGGCAGAACCAGGCATCATGTGAAGAAATTAAAAACTGTGGATCCAAAAGTCCTGACTCCACCTCATTCAGAAACCACCGGCAGCAGTCAACACGCAAAAGTTCGTCTGGACGCTTTAACGCATGCACAACAGTAAATTTGAAGTATACAGTTTACAATTTATTTGCTGAACATAACAGGTTTCCGCCACAATACATGTTTCCATTCAAACCAAATAATAAATTAAAATTAAATTAAATTCTAAATGTACTATGTGGGCTTTCACATGGGCGGGAGACCGACCCTAATGTGAGCTCCACCCCTATAACTCTAAATATCTTAACTTAATCTTGTGACCCCTCACACAGGCGGTAACCAATTTACATGAGAGGCGCCACACCTATAGCTACTGACCGGCCGTGCTGTTCCATCCTGGTGAAGAAAAAGGGAACCACCCTCCCTGGAACAACACGTCCGGCCCCCCATACAGGTGACAAAGATCCCCACCATTCCGCTTGGCGGCATGTCACACGGGTGCTGGCGCCCAGTTCCGCATGTATCCTGCCTCTCTCTCTCTCTCCTTTCTCAATCTATTAACACTTTTCTACCACACTAGGGATAGGACAGCCCTATCCCTTCCTTTTATGACGTCCCTCCCCCTTCCCTTCTTACAAACAACAAATAAAAATTTAAAAAATACAAAAACAATATAATAAATAAGAAAGGAATATGTATATATACTAAGTCTACTGTGTGGTCACTCACATGGGCGGAAAAGCCAAGCCCTATAACTAACTTACTCTAAACTCCTAGTTTATTAAATTACACCTCATGCCGGCGGATGACCAAACCACATGTGAGGTGCGACCCCTAAAACTACTGCCCGTCCGTGGCACCCCCTCTTGGTGAGGCACAACAAAGTAACCCTACCCATTCATCTCTCCCATATGCATCTACCTTAACTCTTACACATACTTATTCCAACAGAGCATTGCTTTCCATATCCGCCGACTTAACATTTCGTCATCCTCAGAGCATGTGCCTACCTGCTCACATACTGACTTAGCAGTTCCTAATGCATGCACTGCAATGTATGCACTGACCTAATTCAAGATAAATTCCAGTTCACTTGTGCGTCAACAGTTGCGTTATGACTTCTATTATCTAACTTGCCTGTTTTTCCAACTCTTGTCCCGTTTCTCTACGGGGTCGGGTATGAGGTGAGATGAATCTGTCGTGGCGGGTTTTTATGACCGGACGTCTCATCAAAGGAGTTAATGAGATGAAATGAATGACGTGATATATGATAGTAGAGAGAGGTTGAAACCCGGTGCCGGCTGACAGCCTACTCCTGTCGAATAGCACCAAGGGGTCTGCTCAAGGTTTAACGTCCCCATCCAACGGACGAATCACCATCAACAGCGTCATATGCCCTCACTCCATATGAGCACTGTGGAGAGGTTTGGAATTTAATCCAGGATTTTTGCACGAAATCTAGTGATTAGAAATTGTATATCACCACCTCCCCTACTCTGCCGGCCAACATTCTGTAGGTGAAATTTTTTTCGACCAGCGGGACTCGAACCGGCTAACCTCGGTGTCAGACCGTTTAGGCTTCAGCGCCTTAACGATCACGGCCACCAGACGGGCTTTTATCTAACTTGCTTACCAATACTATTTCAATTTTACGTCCATATCTTGCCATCTCAATAATAACTTGCCCTATCATCGTCACTTAAACCTTCCAAAATGACAATATCTTACCACTTCCCTGTCTTATTTACCCTTCACACACCTTCCACCTTTACAATGTATCTCCCGATTTAACAAGCAGAAATAACAAACTTGCAGTCACATTTTACAAACATTTTTATCCATACTTACCTTATTTAACCGCCCTTAACAAACCTACCACCTACACAAACTTACATCTGACTTTTACTCATCACTCTTACACAATCCTCTAATTTATTCTTATTTTACACTCTTTACACTTCCTTACACATCCACTTTCAAGTCTTATACCTTCTTGACTCGCCAATGAAACCTCACTGTTTTCACTTAACTTGTTACGGACTCAAATAACATTACGCATTTTGTATTTTTACTTTTTTTACAAACGCTCCTTAACGCACTTAAATACCTATTTAATTCGCCCCTGTACTCCAATTCTTTGATAATCCACCCTACGATTTTTTGCTCATCCCCTTTTTCTAATAATTCCCGTTTATTGGCACTCAAAAGTTTATTTCTTACCTTTTCCGTATCTTTACAATTCCCTATTAAGTGTAGATCATTTCCTGATGCCCCACATAATACGCATAGTGTCTTTTCTTTACCCTTTGTCCATCCCTTGTTTTTGTGTAACCCCATCAGCCACCATAGTAATCCACCTCTCTTCAACCTATCTACATTCCTAACATTTAACACTGTCACTTCCATTACTTTGTTACAAACACTATGCGATCCTCTGTTCCTACACTCTCCTATTAGTTTCTGTCTTTCAGTATCTCTGATCCTCCATAAAAGCACCCTCTCTCCCCTAACTTCCTTCTTCCAAACCTCTTCCCACATGTACCCCATTCCCACACTTTCCAAGTATTCCCTTTTCTTCTTCAAACTTCCCTCTTATCATACCGATTTTCAGCAATAACTCCTCAAAAAGTTTTTATGTGTGTGTATAACGAACTCCTAGGGTGACAATGTGCAAATGCTAAACTTACCTTCTTAGCCCTCCCTTCTTCCCTCCCCATATTAAATCTGATCCAGATCACTTCTTGCATCTCTGTCTCAAAATCCTCTACTAATCCACTAATTTCTCCCTTTATTAGAACCACTATTCCTCCTGGTGCTCTTCCCTTACTCCGCTCCTTTATTTTGTATTTATACTTAACCACAAACCTTTCCCATGTTAACTCTTTCCCCTTTTCAAGCCATGTCTCCAAGAGTGTCACAATATTGTAACTTTCCACTATTTCTTTAACAATTTTATTACCTAATTTACCTCACAGCAACTCAATATTCACAAACCCTATTTTCCAATTTTGTTATAACATACTCTCCCCTCTATCCAAGTTTCATCCCCTAATCTTGCTTCTTGTTACTATAGCCCTCTCACTTTCTCGCTCCATCTCTCCCTTCTTTATCATTTTGTCACTCTATTCCTTCTTTATCCTCCAAACTTTTATACCTTTTACCCCACAAGTCCTTTAGACTCATACTTCTTCCTTTGCTCATAGGTCCTTTTTCTTTCTGTTCGTCACGCCTATCACCACCCTTATTGTTCACTTGTCCACTGCACTCTGCTCCTGCCGATTCTTGAGACTCTCCCTTGCGCACCACCTCCCGACTCCCTTTTTCCATATCCGCCCTGCACTGCCCACTTCCTCCTGGTTTACTCTCTTCACTTGCCTCCACACGTTCCATAGCTAGTTCTGCGTCCTTCCTTCCTCTTGCCTTGCCATCACTTCCTCCTCCGTTCTGACATAATTGTCCATCCCTTTCAGTTTTGACACTGGCCACTCTCTAAACCACTTTCCATTTGCCCCCTTATGTGCGCCTTTAGTCCTTGGTGTCTCGCCCTCCATAGATGTCGCTTGAGAATTTTCATATTTTCACTTCCTTCTTTACCATACTTCTCATTACCCGGATTTTGTGTCCTTGTAAATTACTGGCATTCCTTAACACTATTTCTGTCATTAAAAAGATAGTAGCTTAACTCTAATTGGTCTGCGACCTTTAGCTTTACCCATTCTTTCCACATCGTCTATATCCACTTCACTCATCTTATTCTGAATAACCTCCACCACTTTACAAATTACGTCCACCTTTTCTTCCTTCTCATCTTCTTGGACACCATAAACAAAAATGGATTTCTTCATCCTTTCCTGGTTGCATACTTCTGCTTCTTTCTTCAACTTCAGCACCTCCTCTTCTAGACTTTTTACTTTCCCCCTTTACAGCTCTACTTCTTTCCCGTTGCTACACATTTTGTTCATCGTCTCTTCTGTCTTTGCTTCCAGCCATTTCTTCATATTCCCTATCTCCTTTGACTGCTCTTTCATCATTTCCTTCATCTGGTCCCAAGGTCAGGTTTCTTGTATAACTTCCCTCACTATCTCCTTGATTGCTGCCAAGTCTTCCGAGCTGAAATTGCCGCTGGTATTCGGGCCAGGGTTTATTTCCACCCTCCCCCTCCCCAATGACCAGAAGCACAGCTATCACTGCTGCCACCAGTACCGCTCTACCCATCTTTCGCAACTTTTCTTTTCTCTCCATTCTTAGAATTCTTCCCCTGCATGCGCTGCCACCTCTCTATGGCGGCCGGTACTGTTCAACTCCCACCATACTTCACGGCGCGCACTACGCTACACGTCCTCTCTCCCCGCTTGCTCAAGCTACACTGATCTGAAGTATATATATATGAATGTCCTTTTTCATAATGTTTCGACACGACGATCTCATAATTTCCACTTGCACATATAAACGGCGTTCAGATTTCGTCGGACTTCATTCCAGGCAATGTTTTCTGGTGTCCGAACTTTTTTCGGATAGTTACGCTCTTTATTCAGTACAGAGCCTGTTTCAGGCCAGTTTGCCACTAATGTTTGCATTGCAGACTTTATTGGAGGTTTTACCAAGACACTTCCAGGCTTTAACTCTTGCGCACACAGTTTCTCACACGTTTCCCACGAATCGTGCTTTGCATATCGCTCGACAATGAACACGCGCTGTTTTATCGTGAGCACAATTTTGTGGTGCACTGAACTGATTACTGCTCCTCTCTCTCACTCACACATAATGACACAGCCATGCGGGAGATGCGCACACGCGGACATGTGAGAGCAACCGATTGGTGCATCGAAATCACGGTTTCTTTTCGCACCGCTGGACGCCTGATAAGCGGCGCACGGTTCTGGACGCGCTGTGCCTTTGACAGGTGCGACTTGCTCTCAGTACCCCATATAGGGCCGGCATACTCGAGTATCGGTCTGATAGTCTATGATGATGATGATGATGATGATGATGATGATGATGATGATGATGATGATGATGATTGTTGTTTAAAGGGGCCTAACATCGAGGTGATCGGCCCCTATGGTATGAAATGAGACGAAATGCAATTTAAAAGTACAAAATTCATCCACTCATCGTAATTCAAAACGTGATGATGAAGAATGAATTTATGAATATGAATTTAAAACAATCAGTGGATCTGACCCGCAATGCCTCACAATTCCAGAAACAATATTACTGACCAAGGGACTGCTTCCAAAGCACAATCCTGAATCGATGATGCTTGTCTAAAGGGGTTCAATATCCATGTCAACGGTCCCTCATAATGGCACTTATCGCTAGTAAAGCAGAACCATAGTATTTCTCAAGTTGCGGTACTAATCAAAGCTAGCGCAAACTCACGGTATTCCAAACATCATGGTACTACTCACAAGTATTGTACATCGTACAGGTAACGCAGACCTCTGGTGTTTCTCACATAATGTCACCACTCATAGGCAACACAAACCCCATAGTGTTCCCCACCTATGTGTACTAATCACGGGCGCCGGTATTTCCGTGGTGTTCCTCGCATAGTGGGTACTAAACATAGGCAACGAAGACCCACGGTGTTGCTCGTATTGTGTTACTAACCAGAGGCAACGACCAGACCCGTGGTGTTGCTCACAAGGGTACGACTCACGGGTACTGGAAACCCACAGTGAACCCCGCTGGACTGCTACGAATCACAAAACTATTGTGTACCTAACAGAGTGGTACTACGCGCAAGTAAAAACGACCCATGGTGTTCCCCGCGTGATGGTACTAATTACAAGTAGTTTCATGGTTCTGAGTCAATCATCTCTTGGTCGCCCTTCTTAGTCTCCTCTTACGACAGGCAGGGGATACCGTGGGTGTATTCTTCGTCTGTGTCCCCACCCACAGGTGGTAGACAAAGAGAAGAAAGAAGGAAAAAGGAGGGAACCGTTCTTCGAAAAATTAAGCAACGGACGAAGAAACGCAAGGGCCACGAAGGGCGTGAAAATGAAAGACTTCCTAGGCCTCGAATGATCTAATACCATCGGGGTCGGAAAATAACAAGAGTTGACAAGGGAGGTTGGAAAGGATAGATGAAAGTGAGAAGCCTGGCACAAGTAAGTGGAAGAAATGCCAGGACTCAGCTAAGGGCCCCGTGGTCACCAACCCACACTCCCAAGTAGAGAGCCCCTGGGGCCTCTTTAAGTCGCCTCTTACGACAGGCAGGGGATACCGTGGGTGTATTCTTCATCTGCGTCCCCCACCCGCAAGGGGTAGTGTGTTTGGTCCGCGAGAGGTATTTTATTTCCCTCCAGTCCGCCGGCAAGCCGGTTAGGACCCCCCCTATCCGCCACCTGGGACGCGCCACGTGGGAGTATCACCTCTCCCCCTGCTACGCCTGCGTAGTAGGTTCTTGGGATTGTCGATGTATAGAGCAGTGGCTGGTTTTCTATTGCTAACCCATTGTCGGCTCTAATCGTCGGCATTAACTTATAGAGGCGCAACTTGCCTCGGCTGTGATACAAGAACTGTGATAATCCTCTGTCCAGGGTGACACCTAGATACTTAGTTTTCTTAGGTCACCTGATAGGTTTGCTGAAGAACATCAGGGACTCTGGGTTGGGGGTGGGGGCGGCGTTTAATAAATAGCGTGGCGCTACATTTATCAACATTTATCTTAACTCTCCACTTCTCTCAACCGGATTCGAGAGTGGAGAGCGCGTCCTGGAGGTTGTCTTTCAACTTAGACACCAGCCACAGGACAAAGGATATGGCCGTGCTTTCCGAGTACAAATACAATTGCGCATTCGGTGGTTTTGGCATGTACGACATAAAAAGATTGAAAATCACGGGTGAGATAACACAGCCCTGTGTATAGGGTGCCGGTCCGACAGTGCCTTGCCAATCTGCGCCTGATATTTTCTGTCTTCTCAGTAGCTCGTCAGTAGTCAGGAGTAGTCCCTGTACCAAACCTTCTTTAACGGAAAATGTTCTTCCTTCACCGGCTCATAGCCAGGTAACGAGTATTGTGATTCACAGCCCGCTCACGTTTATAATGCTTTATTTTCGGGTCGTAGGATTGTCATAGTCGTCTTGAAATGTTACCAGACCTTTGGGTACTGTAATGAAAAGTCTGTTGCCGTTGTCAGTTTCATTTTGTCTTTATTATTTATGGACACATTAAATTAAGTGTAACATAAGCTGATTCTGCGTGACGTGGTAGTTCGGCGCAAGCCGGAAGTGACACAGCATACGTTCCACGCTGGAAGTTTTATGGCTGCTGTACTTCAACGCGCTACGAATACTTCACGATTTCAACGTAAAGTGATCTGTGTACCGGCGTTACTGGTATAGTATGTATGTACATTTTTGTTTACGTTGCGTGAGCTTGACAGTGATTGTGAATTGATGAACAAGTGAGATAATTATGAATGTAGAAGTCCGTTAATGTCACTTTAACAACTTAAATATGTATGTCTTCTTCTTCTTCTTCTTCTATCTTAATCTGTTTAAACTCCAGGGTTGGCTTTTCCCTCGGACTCAGCGAGGGATCTCACCTCCACCGCCCAAGGGCAGTGTCCTGGAGCTTCAGACTTTGGGTCGGGGGATACAACTGGGGAGGATGACCAGTACCTCGCCCAGGCGGCCTCACCTGCTATGCTGAACAGGGGCCTTGTGGAGGGATGGGAAGATTGGAAGGGATAGACAAGGAAGAGGGAAGGAAGCGGCCGTGACCTTAAGTGAGGTACCATCCCGGCATTTGCCTGGAAACCACGGAAAACCACTTCCAGGATGGCTGAGGTGGGAATCGAACCCAGCTCTAATCAGTTGCCCTCCCGAGGCTGAGTGGACCCCGTTCCAGCCCTCGTACCACTTTTCAAATTTCGTGGCAGAGCCGGGAATCGAACCCGGACCTCCGGGGGTGGCACCTAATCACGCTAACCACTACACCACAGAGGCGGACTAAAGATTTCTGTACTTACCTTAAATCAGTTTCTTGTCCGTTACTTCTTGCGCCAACTGCTGGACTGATTCCAGGTCTCCCAACTTGCTTGCCTGCATTGGTTTGAGGGGAAGGCGGAAGCGTAGCAATTCGGTTTAGCGAATAGAGGGGGAAGTGCTACGTGGCCGTAGTGTGCTTGTTATGGCGTGTATTCGAATTAATACGTAATAATGACTTGACAAAAAATAAATATGCAGAAAAGAATTAGAGTGCTTTGTATGACTTTATTTTTAGTGATAAAATAACCTACATAACGGTCGCGAGTGATGGTCCGCTGCCTAAATTCATGGAATGACTACAAATATATATGACCTAACCCACACTTCAGACGTACTTTGGGTCGGAGACCTTACATCACACTACACAACAATTTGCTTATCGGGCTGAGTGGCTCAGACGGATGAGGCGCTGACTTTCTGACTCCAACTTGGCAGGTACAATCCTGCCTCAGTCCGGTGGTATTCGAAGGTGCTCAAATACGTCAGCCTCGTATCGGTAAATTTATTAGCACGTAAAAGAACTCCTGAGGGACTAAATTCCGGTACCTCGGCGTCTCCGAAAACCGTAAAAGGAGTCAGTAGTAACATTATAGTAACAATTTGTTTTAAGTCGCACCGACACAGATAGGTCTTATGACGACAATGAGATAGAGAAGAGCTAGAAATGGGAAGGAAACGGTCGTGGCTTTTAATTAAGGTACAGTATGGTATGAAAATGGAAAACCACGGAAGACCATCTTCAGGACTGGCGACAGTGGGGTTCAAACCCACCAAACAGCTACTCGTTCGGTCCTTACATCATAACAACCAAACTGCAACGCCACAATCATAGGCTAAACAAAACACAATGTCCATACCAGATGTAAAGAACACAAAAAAGCTGTTGGATAAAATCGGCATTCGGTATTTGGAGAGCACGTATATGACAGGTCACACCATTTCACAGACATCAAGACAGATCTAAAATTTTACATATCAAAAATGAAAGCAAACCATGAAGCATGAAAGGAGGAAACAGAAGTACACATCGCAAGAACAGCCAACCAAACCAATCTAAACTATAACACAATTTTGAAATTACTGAGCTAATCCAAATGTTGGTAAAACAACATTTTACACTATTTATCTATAATAAATTTTAGGAATTTAGGCAGCGGCCCACCGCTCGGCACCGTTATGTAGGTTATTATTTTATCACTAAAAAGAAATTCATAGCGGTTACATACATAACTGAGAGAAAAATAGAGTCAATAGGCCTATAGCTCAGAGAAAGAAGCCGTGGCTTCGGAAACAATATTATATCGGGCGGGTCTCGAACCCAGAAACATAATTTACAACTAACATCTTCATGGGCCCAGGAGATAAATATTTAGTATTAAACCCTTAAACAGAGAAGAGAACATTTCGTGCTCTTAAGAACTTAAGCAACTATTACACTCACTACCCTAATATAATGCGGGAGACCCATACATAGAAAGGATAGAAGGATCCAGGAAGTTAGCAAAGGAAAAAAAAATATATTAACGGTTAATGTGAAAGGCCGAGAAAAAAATTTGGGAAATGGACGCTGAAAACACACAATCACTCCAACTTTAAAGTCCAAGGAAAGCACATAACAGGGCATAAGGTCCGCTGATGCAGAGGCTGAGCCATGCTTCTGGGTGACTAAGGGAAATACATTTTAAAGTGCAAAAATGGGGTAGATGAATTTAGAAAAATAGAAAAAGTCACTCAAAATAAAATTTGAAGAAACGAAATGAGGGTATACACTCGTGCGTCCTTACATTTTCACAAAATCCCCATTAGAGGAGATATTTAAAGTTCGAAGAAAAACCTACATTCGAATTAGTCAAAAGAGAAATCCCTATATTGCTTGCTTGCTTGTTGTTTTAAGGGGCCTAACATCGAAGATCATCGGCCCCTATCCATATATTAAAATGAAAGTAAAGCCAGGTCTACCTAACCGTTATTGCCAAGGGGGAACGTTGGAATCTTCCCTTTTTCACACCTAGATAATGTTCACATACTTAGGTTTAAAATTCTGCCTTGACCTGGTTATGCCGCCTTATTACGCCAGGTCCCGCCCAGCATCTGCAGAGGGAGATCTCCTCAGTGACGTAGAACACTCGAAGATACACTGCAGCAAGACAGCTCAGCTCAAAAAGCTCACATCTTTTATAGGGGGCTGGCAGATAGCTCTAGAATAATGTCTTCAATAATTTTATTGGTTGACTTGAATTTTTTAAGGATTAATATTTGATTCGCGAATAAAATGTATAACAGTGCTAACTCCGAAATAACAAAAAAACTATTGAAGGGTGATCAGGTTACCATACCTCCAAACATACAAGCATATCGGTACGGTAATACGACCTGGCCAATCGGCATGCATTCTCGAAAAGTATGGCCGCCGTTGCAATGATGACCTCTGACTTTTGCGAAAGTGTTACCATCTGGTATGAACTGTAAAAAAATATGACAATGATTAGCAATTGTTTTTGTGTAAATCGAGGAATTTTGTTCGTTTGAATAATCCTCATTCTTTCTGCTAACCAAGCTCTAAAAGTCTAATAACGTGTACAAAATTACAGGTTATGTAATTATAATGTGGGCTAATAAAAGCACTAGCATGAATTTCTCCAAGTATAGATAGTCATAAAAGCAGATCAATGCAAATATTGACTGACTTCGCAGAATCTTTCATAATTCATCGATTATATTGTATTAAGTATATTGTAAATGTGGACCAATAAAATCTCTGCCACGGTTTTCTGAGTGACTTAATCTGAACTTATTTTAAGCGCAAAAAGATCGAATTATTTCGTAGTCGAGTTTTAAACATTACTTTGAATAATTTAATTGTTATATTTTAGGTTATCATACAATGTTAAACAGCATGATTCAGCCACCCCTTCCAATATAGTTTTACGCAACCCACAATCTTCATACAGGAGAATACAAAATTTTAAAATATTGGTTTAATACATACCACACGTCCGCCTCTGTGCTGTAGTGGTTAGCGTGATTAGCTGCCACCCCCGGAGGTCCGGGTTCGATTCCCGGCTCTGCCACGAAATTTGAAAAGTGGTACGAGGGCTGGAACGGGGTCCACTCAGCCTCGGGAGGTCAACTGAGTAGAGGTGGATTCGATTCCCACCGCAGCCATCCTGGAAGTGGTTTTCCGTGTGGCTTCCCACTTCTCCTCCAGGCAAATGCCGGGATGGTACCTAACTTAAGGCCACGGCCGCTTCCTTCCCTCTTCCTTGTCTATCCCTTCCAATCTTCCCCATCCCCCGCAAATCCCCTGTTCAGCATAGCAGGTGAGGCCGCCTGGGCGAGGTACTGGTCATTCTCCCCAGTTGTATCCCCCGACCAAGAGTCTGAAGCTCCAGGACACTGCCCTTGAGGCGGTAGAGGTGGGACCCCTCGCTGAGTCCGAGGGAAAAACCGAACCTGGGGGGTAAACAGATGATGATGATGATGATGACATACCACACGCAATGTAAGTTCAATACCCGCTTTCATGCAAATTGTGTGTGAATGAATGTGTTTGTGGCCCTAAGAAGTGCTGATTATTTAGCATACAGACCGGAAATAATAGGAAAACTGACCTGACGATGTTTTATCGCAGGAAATGCTCGATGTTACGACCGTTTTGGTTATGCACATTCGGGCCCGGTCTCCAACAGATCGCCTTACATGCTAAAACTCGGCAGGCGTCCGTGATGATTTCATGGAGCTGGTCGGGGTTTTTGGCGCTTGAATGTAACCGACGTTCTTCAAATGTTCCCACAAGAAGAAGTCTAACGGTGTTAAATCCAGTGATCTGTCGGGCCAAGAAACAGGGCCACCGAGGCCTATCCATTTCCCTGGCAGCTCCTCATTCAGATGGTTACGAATGGGCAAAGTATAATGTGGTGGAGCTCCATCCTGTTGCAAACACATCGTCAAACGATCGTGCAAAGGCACATCCTCCAGCAGCAGTGAGAGTTCCTGACGCAGAAAATGCAGGTAGCGTGGGCCCATCCAATAACCCTCAAAGAAATAAGGTCCAATCAGGCGATCCCCCAAGATTCTACACCAAACATTCACTCCCCATCGTACTTGATGCGCCGCCTGTCGCACTCAGTGAGGATTGTCCGGACTACAATAGTGCATATTGTGGTGATTGGCGTTCCCATTATTGTGGAAATGCGATTCGTCCGAGAACAAGATATGCGATGCGAATGCTGCATCAGTGTCCCGCCTGTCTAATAGCCACCGTCAGAACCCATTCGAGCTTCGAAATCCCGCCCAAGGAGCTCAAGATGTTATGGGTGAAATTTATGTTCATGCGGTATTCGCCAGACGGACGGATGGCTGGCTGGTGTTCACCTGACGTGCAACGCCCTTGTGCTGATGTGTGGATTATTACGAGTTGCATCCAGAACGGCCTCTTCTGTTTCACCCGATGTAACGGGCCTATCGCGGTCTGGCGGCTGGTTGCAAATCACGCCTGTTGTACGTATGCATCTTTCAACACGGCGAAATGTCGGGGCAGCCGGGTGTTGGCTGTCGGGATACCGTTCATGGTACAGACGTAGTACCTCGTACGCGTTTTCCCTTGCATCCTCATAAATGAGGAGCGTGTCAACGTATTTCTCTGTGGAAAACATGCCGAATGACAGCAAAGTACATTCGTGCCCTAACCAGTGGAGTATGCGCAGGGCACAAGATGAATAACAGGGTAATTCTACTGTTTGAATGAGGCAAACGTGGGTCTGTGTTTACGTGTTCAAACATCATACCGATGCAAAAATATTTCAACGTTGCAGGATTCGAACCGCCGCTGGCACATTCCGTCGATTGCTAGGCGAACGCCTAACAACATCCACTACGCTACACTGTTGGAAATATGCTGGTCGTACGACGAGAACAGAATACATAGGCCATCCGCTTCGGTGTCTGAGACATTAATTATTGCACTGTTACCTAGTTTTATGTATTGATTCCCATCTTCGTAACACACGGTCAGTAGACACGACGCATTAATATAGTTCTTTCTTAATATGTTTACCCTCCAGGGTTGGTTTTTCCCTCGGACCCAGCGAGGTATCTCGCCTCTACCGCCTCAAGGGCAGTGTCCTGGAGCGTTAGACTTTGGTTCAGGGGATACAACTGGGGAGAATGACCAGTACCTCGGCCAGGCGGCCTCACCTGCTATGCTGAACGAGGGCATTGTCGGGGAATGGGAAGATTGGAAGGGATAGACAAGGAAGAGGGAAGGAAGCGGCCGTGGCCGTAAGTTAGATACCATCCCAGCATTTGCCTTGAGGAGAAGTGGGGAAACCACGGAAAACCACTTCGAAGATGGCTGAGGAGGGAATCGAACCACCTCTACTCAATTGACTTCCCAAGGCTGGGTGTACCTCGTTTCAGCCCTCGTAGCACTTTTCAAATGTTGTGGCAGAGCCGGGAATTGAACCCGGGCGTCGGCGGGTGGCAGCTAATCACACTAACAATTACACCACAGAGACGGACATTAATACAGTTACACGGTAAAAAGACATCGCTACATGATTCAAAGGCGTCATGGTGTTTTTTGTTTTTTTGTTTTTGCTTGTTGCTTTACGTCACACGGACACAGATAGGTCTTATGGGGACGATGGGATAGGAAAGGCAGAGGAGTTGGAAGGAAGTGGCCATGGCCTTAATTAAGGTACAGCCCCAGCATTTGCCTGGTGTGAAAATGGGAAACCATGGGAAACTATCTTCAGGGCTGCCGACAGTAGGATTCGAACCCACTATCTCCCGGATGCAAGCTCACAGCCACGTGCCCCTGAGCGCACGGCCAACTCGCCCGGTGGCGTCATGTTTTGCGAACGGATGATAAAACATTTCGCTAGGGTTCAGAATCGTGTGTAAACTGTGTTCACTGAACATTAGTACCATACAGTAAGCTTGCAGGGGAATAGCAACCCTCTAACCATGTGCACGTTAGTTGGGCTGCAGCAAAAGATATTGGAAGGGGCTACTGAATCACACTGCATAATGTAGATGGCGTAAGTAAGCTGGATTCTTTCATCGATACCCCCATCAGCTGATCAACGTAAACAAACGAGTCTACTCCATCACCAAAGCGAGAGCATTATGGGAAGAATAAAACCGGCCACACACACACACTGCGAGAATGCTATGTGATTGGCCAGGTCGTATTATCGTAGTCCGCCTTTGTGGTGTAGTGGTTGGTGCGATTAGCTGCCACCCCCAGAGGCCCGGGTTCGATTCCCGGCTCTGCCAATAATTTGAAAAATGGTACGAGACCTGGAAAGGGGTCCACTCGGTCTCGGGATGTCAACTGAGTACAGGGGGGTTCGATTCCTTCCTCAGCCATACTGGACGTGGTTGTCCGTGGTTTCCCACTTCTCCTCCAGGCAAAAGCCGGGATGGTACCTAACTTAAGGCCACGGCCGCTTCCTTCCCTCTTCCTTGCCTATCCCTTCCAAACTTCCCATCCCCACACAAGGTCCCTGTTCAGCATGGCAGGTGAGGCCGCCTGGGCGAGGTACTGGTCCTCCTCCCCAGCTGTATCCCCCGACCTAGAGTCTGAAGCTCCAGGACACTGCCCTTGAGGCGGTAGAGGTGGGATCCCTCGCTGAGTCCGAGGGAAAAACCGACCCTGGACGGTAAACATATTACGAACGCACGAACGTATTATCGTAGTGTTATACCGAGACGCTTGTCCAAACACAAACATTCTCGATAATTAGTTATAGTCTCCCAACACAAGGTAGCACTAGAGAATTGCTGCTAGGGACATCTGGTCCCCAAAATTAAAACTTCTAGGATATAGCAACTTTGATCAGTCGTTGGTATATATATTACACTACATTCATACGGAATAGCGGGGATTTAAATTCAAGACTGTGCCAACAATTGGCACACTAACAGTACTACCGCGGAAGAATCAAGCGCACAAAATGTCGGAGTATGCGCGGCCTGCTCCACTGCTCAGATGAAGCTTACCAGCCCTTCACGGCCTACACAGTGCTGAACACTGCTGTGCTGACAACTTTGACGTAACTCTCTGAGGCTATAGTCTTTCATCGACATCTCCAAGTGGAACGGCTCCGATCACCGCAGCTACTCACCTTACTCCTCATTTTTTTTGTCGGCCGGGTGGCTCCAGCTACTTCGCCGACTTCAAAAAAAAAAAAAAATTGGCTGACGCCTTGTTAGAAGTTAGCCACTCTTTTCTCCTCACCATGACGACCACTACCACTCCCATCACAACAACCACCACGACCTCCGCACTTAGCATTCCCTCCCTTCCTGTCGCTGCGGTTACGTACTCCCATTCTTCCTCTATTCTGACCACGACCCTTCCTCTGCCGCCATACCCTGATCCGCCCGGTTACCTGTACATCCCTCCCCGCTACTTCAACCCTTCAACCATCGCTGAAGAAGCCTCCGCTACGACACCAGTCACACAGCCTTCACCTCCAGCAGACGCCGTACGCCATCAACACCACCACCACCGCCAGATTGCACCACTATGCATAGTTGTGTTCTACGCGGCGTGGATCCTGACATCTCAGATCGAGAGGTTATCCAAGAACTTAATCTCGAATGCATTCCTGTCCGTCGTGCCTTCCGAATTTGGAACGACTCCGGACCAAATTATCTCGTCCGTCTCCACCTGCCTACGGAAGATGCAGCTCAACGTCTTGTCACCAGCGGCGCACGTATCTACGGTCGTCGACATCAAGTGGAACCTTCACGCTCCCCTCCTGGATCTTTCAACAGCCCACGTCTTCGACCCCGGCCCGCCCCCTCATATCGACCTCCATCACACGTTCGTCCACCAAATCAATCCTCCTTCTCACCACCCTTAACAGCCGACCTTCTTCGACTTCTCACCACCTCATTGTACTCTATCTCCGCAACCTTACACCTACTAACCCTTAATGCCAGCCCTAGTACTCTCCTTTGAATGTTCACCCGTTACACACATCCCTGGTATTTAAATAATATTTACTTCCACTTACCCGCCTCCTTACAATATTGCTCCTTCCCCAACTCTTTCAACATCTCCGGGCCGGGAGACAGCGTCACTGTTTCAGGGCCCGCCTCGCTCGAAGGGCGGGGAATGAAACACGTCTCAGGAGCAGCAGCAGCCGAGAATCGCACTCCTTCTCGCGCAACTCGAAACTCGAAACTCGACTGTTCTTTCCTCTGCGCATCTTCGTTTAATTTTCATTCGGCCTGGTGGCTTACCAACTCTAATCTTGCTGCCTCGCCGAACCCAAAAAAACATATAAGGCTGACACCAAGATGGAAGTCGGCCTCCCCACTCTGTTTGTCTGTCACGCCAGGAATGTCAATCCAGCTATCCCCGGAGAAGAAATTGAAGCAGAACTCCGCACGATTAGCATCCACCATGCCATACGATCTTTCTCCGCCCCGGGACGATCAACTGATGTGCTACTCTATACTCCATCTGCAGACGACTTCTGGAACGCTGCTGATAATGGCAGCCTCCATCGAGTAGAAGAAGTTCCGGTAACAACTACATCGGCCCAGCCAACTGCATATACCACAGCCGAGCCTACAACTGCGCCATCACAGGGACTACCATAACAACAGACTTTGTCAAATTTCTACACCACTCCCCTTTACCACCACCGTCACATCGACCACTTCGACATCTACCCTCACAACGTCACAGATCCCTGTTACAACAGTTGTCACATGCCACCCACCATCACTAATGACCTCTTCACACCTCACTTTCCCCACCCCTCCACAACCTCGACATCAATATTGTGCCCTTCCTAAGGCACCAAATGCGGTGATCTTCTTCCTTCCTCTGTGCGCCGGCTGCTCCTGTAAATAATGACATTTAAATGATACTCACCGCTGCATGTAGACTCTTCTTCCTCAGTCGCGATGCGTCCGAAATATCCCACGGGTGATAGGCCACACGTCGATCGGGGAGTGAGGAAATGAAAAGATGGGGTAAACTAAACTAAAATGACGGTACCCAAAGACTGAATTAAAATTTAAATAACCAACTGATTTATTGAACAAAGTGCAAAGTGCCAAAAATTGAAAATAAACTGGTGAAGAATTTAAACAAAGTGAAATGAAATGAAAATTTAAAAAATTAAAGATCTACCTTACAATAACTCAATTATCTGCCTAATAAAATTGACTAAGGTCGATCAAAATTTAAAATTATTCCAGATTACGCCGACACTGTCTCCAAGACGATGACGTGAATAAATTCAAAACTCTGGTCAGAAAATACCACCTCATTTGAAATACTGAATTGTAATACACAGAAAAATGTCTATCAAAATAAACTAGTGTAGTTAATTAATTAATTAATTAATTAAGTCACCAAATCAACACTGACTCAGAGGTGTTTATCAAATATTTAACACATGTGACTCAGTTGGGAAACACCCAACTTTAAAATAATCATGGACTGCACTAACCATGTGTAACAAATAAAGGAGAGAATTTAGAGAAAACAACCATGAACATTGTATTTCATCTACCACATAACCACTGCCACATTCAAAACTACTCGTGGTTGAAAAAAGAAAATATTGAAACATGAACCTGAGTGTTACAGTCACTCATTTAATTATTTAAACTTCACTTGCATGACTGTGATAGCCTGGACTTCTTAAAATAATTCAAATGATTAGGCCAAGTGCCTCATGTTTACATTTCAAATGACAGCGATCCTTTTACATTAAAATTTTACTTAATTTGCCGCTGACTGCATTTCATTACGAACTCATTATTTGTGGTACCACCGCTAGATGGAGGCAGATCCCATCTCATTTACCTAATTCATTTGCGGCACTAATGATACAACTGGTTTATTAAAGATCGCTTCATTTCCTAATTAAAATGTAGTGGATTTTAAAGGCTTGGTAATTACTGAATGTCTGGTATGAGCATACCACTACTATGGTTTTGACTATGACCTAATCGATGATCTCTTATCCTAACACATGAAATCTTATTTACATAATTAAACTTGTTAATGGAGAAACACTGCTCCAACAAAAAAAATACTGAAATCAAAAATAGCCTAACTACACCTATCTATTTACATCAATGTTTGTCCAACCCTTGTCCCGTTTCCCCACGGGGTCGGGTATGAGGTGAGATGAATTTGTCGTGGCGGTTTTTTTATGACCGGATGCCCTTCCTGACGTCAACCTCATCAGAGGAGTTAATGAGAGATGAAATGAATGACGTGATATATGAGAGTAGGGAGAGGGTGAAACCCGGTGCCGGCACATAGCCTACTCCTGTCGAATAGCACCAAGGGGTCTGCTCAAGGCTTAACGTATCAAATACAAATAATTCACGTATGATCAGATCCTACAAATAAACGGTAATAAAAGGTACACAAAGAAAGAATAATAATAATAAACAAATCTAGATCCCAACATCGCTGCCTGCTGAAAAATAATAAAATAAATGAATGCGCAAATATCGGAGCCTAAAGAAAATTTTACCCCGCTACGAGTAGCAAAATATTGTGAATTTTGACGGCAATCTTCTAACCTCAGACGAAAAATGTCTGGCCAAGACACTATTCAGCCTTTATGGACAATAATTACTGCTATTACATGTCATCCATGATTCTACATGACTGTCAAAATACACATTGATTCGTCGCTCCGCTCACATTTTACCTCGTGTTATAACTCGCATATTTGCCGAGCATCTACTTTCCCTGGAACTATTTGAAACAATACGGGCTTCTGCCTACAATCGTAATCCATGTCGTTACGTATTTAACACTCTTGGTTAAATTATTCATCTCAATTCTGTTTACTCATCATAATTCTCGACGTAGTAACTCATAATACGGCCTCGCTCATAACCGGCGGGCGAAATATCTGTCGTGCACATCTCTATTTCTTACGACAGTTCATGACATGGTCCAAATATCACATTTCCATTATCAACGCAGATCATCAGGGATATTATTCACTTAGCTCGATCTCTAGATCATTCTCTGCTTCACATGTTACAAGATATCAGAGCTGACTTATCAATGGCTTCCTGTCACTAACTGTTCACTAAAAATGACGAGATTGCCTCTCAAAAACACGGCTATTGAAAATGGGTAACCGCAACTACACACAGAAATAAATATTCGCTTGTCCACCAAATCGTCGCAAAAATACACGGTATAAGAACTACCGGAAAACGGTCATCTGAATGATGATTACACAACATAAACAAACTGAATGCGCAAGTAGCAAAATAAGCATTAAAACTCAACAAGGCGGCATCTACAAAATCATAACTTCAACAGAAATATCGCTCATAACTAACGTTATAATAACATGATGATTATTATTATCTGCATTACTCTCATTTAAATCTCATAAGATAGCATTCTAATCTGTCAAAGTGACTTTCTACAAAATAATCCAGAAATAATATGCAAACACATCTACGTAAAGAGAGTGCAAATAACCCTAGCTCACACTTATTATTATTATTATTATTATTATTATTATTATTATGTGAATTATTTATAATCCTATCTAACAATCTAAGCTACATTTGATCATCAATTGGTTCATAGTCCTACATATTTATTTATGCATTTTTTTTTTGCTCATACCTTGGTGATGGAGGCAGGTTGGATCACCCTCCGGGCTCTGTCATGATGAATTAGAATTCCATCTTGAAGCTGATGTGGTATTCCGAATTTTCACACACGCATACTTGATACATTTTCATAAAGGCGTTACACACGTTCACATTTACATAAACACTCGCATTTTCTAGCATTTCAATGAAGATTATACAATAGCACTGCATAAACCCCTGACGTGAAGTCGAAAGTTTTCTCTCCGCTACCTGCCTGCCGTCTCCTGCTGGTCACACACCCCTCTCAGTTTGTTTGTTTGTTTAAGGCTTACCGGTTGTTCACCTCTTCGGAACATAACAGTGTACTCAAGGTCTAAACATCGCGGCCTTCCATTAATGAAAAGTCATTCTCCTCCCTGTCTGCTTTAACTAGTTTCTCCCCGTAACATCTCGCTTGCCATAACAGTTCATTGAAAGTGATGAAAGCAAGCTAAAAGTCCTGTTTCCAATGATGTGTGGAGAAATTTTTATACTAATCGTCCTCCAAAATAAAAGAATAAAATGGCCTTTCAACAAATGTCCAAACTACACGTGGATTAGAAAACTTTATGCAGTTACGTGTTGCGACATGTTCCATTGTCCCTCTCGGTTGGTTATGTAAGTTCATTTAAGGCAAGTGTAGAAAAGTGTAGCTATTGCTTGATTATCTCTGCATAAATTCAAAATAAAATAAAAGTTTGTTAAAGTGTTCATTTCTCCTGAAATATTACTCTCCCAAGTAAATACATGGCTCACTCGGATGCCAACAAGTGTCTCTAATCGCTTTCCTACCAGACTCAGACTTCACAAAAGAAAAGTTCACACAAGACTGAATTCACTCCGTACAAGACTGAATTTGAAAGCTGACTCACACTAACTGAATTAACTGACACACTGAAGATTCACCACTTTGCTCGTTGGTTTTGTAATCAGTTCTCCCCCCACTTCGAAAATAGTTCTGTGGAAGGGATGTGGCGTAGTAATCTAGCACTTGGGGGCGCTTTATCATACATCCGTAAGTTAAAGCTTTAAGAAATATGTACAAAATCTTCCTAATTTCGGTCTGACTTACTTGTTATATTGCGCCGTGGGAAATGATCACAGGGTAATCCACACGACGACGCGCGTCACCGGCGTTATTTCCTTTCTGCGAATCCTCTCTTCCCGCCATGACAGTTCAATTCCTGGGCGATACTACTCTTCAGTGTAAAGTTAAAATTTTCTTAATTAACCAATAATTAATCACACATTTGCACCGATAAATTTCCAAATATTATTAGGAAGTCAGGACACTGTTTTTCACAACTACTCCGGGCTCCAAATAGCGAAATACTGACTGTAGATTCCCGCTATGACACAACATTTAAATTTGCAATTTTGTGATTGGCTGAGATGTTCGCGCTCTTCGCAGCATGGATGCTTCCATTTTCTGCCAAGGGTTGACGGGTATTATCGTTGTCTCTCTTGCCCTTCTAAGTAGGTCAGGCTCAACGCGTGATTTTCCCGTGAGAATCGAGTAGAAAGTTGCCACTCCTTGCCGGTACCATAAACTTTATTGGATGTAGCACTTAGGCCAGTCTATAAGCTGTTCGTGCTACGAGAAAAGTTTTGCGGATCTCCTTGCCGTCTGACAGGCGCCAGAATGTTGCTTTGTGACTGCCAGCTTTCACAGCCTACTGTTGTATTCCAATATGCGAATTATTCAACTTTTAATTCATACATTAATTACGTAAATTCGCTTATGGGTGCAATATGTACTTCCTGGAACAACGAATACTACAGTCGACGCACCGCCTTCTCCAGCCTCACCCAGAACAGCAGCCTCCGCAACATCATCGACCTCCCAGCCATCACCAACTTCCCCCAGAATGCCCAGCTGTGTCATCCGTGGAGTGGACCCGATTCTCTCCTAAAGGCCCATGTTTTATCAACTATAAGCTAAAGACGACCCAGTTCGCAGAGTCTTCCGCATCAAGAATACATCAGTGCCCACATTTATGGTACGCATCCACGTCCCGAGCGCCGCAGATGTTCAACACGTCATCGACCACGGAGCTTACATATGGCCAACGTTATAGAGTAAACCGTCCATCTCCCCCCCTAATTCTGTAAGACATCCCACCAAAACTTCTCACCTCATCAATCTTTCAGTCCACCTCCTCACCCATATAATTTCTTTCCTTACCCATCTCCGACACTGGAAATAATCCGGTACCTAATATCTTTCCTTCATAATCTCATTACGTCCTTGCAACTCCTCACCGTTCAATACTATCTCCTCTTTAAACCTCAATAAAATTCACATCTCCGTAGCCCAGAGGCCCCATATTTCCCTCTCATTAAATTTCACACATCGCCCTTCCCACCCTACTAATTCTTCATATCACACAGTTCTTTTTGCTTCCCTTGGCGCGAGAGAGCGCGACACGCTCCAAGGGGCCCGCCCCGTCCTCCGCGCGGGGAATGAAAACATTTTCGTCCTCGTCCGAGAATAGCTGGTGTACCCGTGTAAAGTAAATTCAGTAAGATGAAAGGTTAAGCCAACGGTCGAGGATTGCTGTACCTCTCCTTGTTTGTGCCGGGCTCCTCCCTTTTAATATATCATGTTCGACTTCTCTTCATTAGTTCCTGTAAATTCCAACCACTTCGAGGTCTATGATATATTTTATGTTGTTCTGAAGCTCAAACAAGTAAATTAATTTTAAAAATATACAATTAAGTAGCAATTCAATCAATGACCGCCCTGAATTCATTTGGATTGCAGCTGCTGACCGTGTGCTACTGCTCGGGACTGGGGCTCTTGCGGCTGATAGTGCAATTTCTGGAATATGAGTCCTCCCGAGACTGCATCGCCACCATTCTGGCATTTATATTCCTCATGTTGTACCTGCAAGCCAACGATTATGTCTGCATATTCAGTGACTACTGGAACAAGTAAGTGCCCTTAAATGCTATTCACTCAGCCATCCAAGTGACAGGTGCCGTAGCATTGCCACTGGCAATGGATTTATTTCAATTTTATAAATTTCGCACAAATTAATCCAAAAAAGGAGATGTTTAAATAAAGCCAAAAGAAGTGAAATATTCGTTAGGAATCGGAAGAAAGATAATAGACAGGTATTATTCATATTCGTACTGACGAGTGAGAAGATTCCATCCTGAGTAGAAATCACGAGTAGGCCTAATTGCTACAAGGCAGAAGGTATATTAGAATGGAATGGAATGTTCCACATTTCCGTGCCCAGACTTCTTGTAGTAATATAAGAAAGCAAAACCAATGGTTGTTATATCATCTTGAGTCTCAGGATGAAATTAATCTTATAGATCAATTTTTACGGAGGCCACATAATTTTCAGTGAACGCTGTGACGATTTCACTGTTGCAGTCAAGTTAATGACTGATGCATATTGTTAAATACGGGCGAACTTCCATTCTCGTCATAAGTCAATGCGAAATGTGATCTCCTTTAATTCCCATTTAGACGATGATGATGATGATAATTCAGATCTTCGTACCTTCCTTAGTTATAAGATGTGAGTTCCAGCCTCCTCATAATTTAACTTCTCACTTACTGTATCATCTTTAGACACTCTCCGTGAATATATTACTCGAGTATCAGACCCCCTTCTTTCACTTTTACAGCCAAAAAGAAAGTAAGGGGTTTCCAATATGCGATAACCTCAAATTTTCTGCAGTGAATACAGGACTTCTACACTATTCTTTAACAAGCTTATAAATGTATTCTGAGTTTTACTGGCTATTTTCGTTGGAAGGCAGTATTTATACATTTAGAAACGATAAATGGTGAACACATGACTTTCAGGCCTACCTGTAAAGTACATAAAGCCAGTTTTAGTTAGTCTTATATCACGTCATTCGTTTCATCTCATTAACTCCTCTGAAGAGGTTGACATGAGGAAGGGCATCCGGTCGAAAGAACTCGTTACGTATCTCTTCAACTCGACCCCGCAGAGAAGACAAATAATGATATCGTATTATGCAATAGTAATATAAAATAACATAATTGCCAGTCATTTGTCTCTGTCAGTTCAGCAGTACGCCTACCACACAGTGAATCTGATCACTGCTATCATTTGAACTATCGTCTTCTTGTGCTGCCAACTTCCCTGCTACTGGCGTGTCGTCATTCCAAATGACGTCATCTTCACTGCCACCTCTTCAGCCATACACTGCCATCGAAAGCATTCGAGATCCCGTATTTTTGAAACATTTGAATATAGTTTCACTCCCGACAAGAGAGTCCAACAGTGATAATCTATTCGCAAATAATTTCTGGAGATGGTCTCTGTTATTTCCAGCTGGTGTATGTGTAGCAGAAGCTGTCCGGATAAAGCCGTGCTGTAGAAAGCGTGCCAACCCACCAGCACCAGCTGATAACTAGCGTATGTCACGAGTTGTACTTTCGAATGTAATACATAGTGATTGGAAGCATTCTTTGGATAACTGTAGCTATTGAAAGCCAGACTTTTATTTTTAAGTATATTTCATGCTTTTGCTCTACATTTATCACATCAGGATTTACCTAAAGATCTGTAATTGAGATAAGTGAGACCGCATTGTTTAGGTTAGGTACGTTATCGAGTGTCCGGATAGTGCCAGAATTTGCACGACGGAAAGAATAAAAATAAATAAGAGGAAAGCTTGCCTCATTTATGGATGTCTACAAGTGTGGCGGTAATGCGTTTTATTATCATAATGTTTAATTTCGTACGTTCGTTACCTCCATTTTTATTAACACATAGTAGACTATGATTTGTCTAGCATCTCCAAAAATCGTAAAAGTAGGTACCGAGGACGTAAAATCAATGATATTATTATTATTATTATTATTATTATTATTATTATTATTATTATTATTATTATTATTATTATTATTATTATTACGGAGATATCCGTGGTAGGCGGAGGTGAAAGAAGGTGCTGGGTGGAATAGGTCTCAACTACAAAATTAAAGTTAATTTAAAACTTTAACATAGGTTATATTTTCTTTTCAAATTCAACAAATAACAGAGTATAACAGGTACCAAGTAGCAGATCAACAAATTAAGAAATTACAAATTACAGTTCGTTACAAGATTTGGGCTTCGAGCCCCAAGTATAATTTCTGAGCTCACAGCTCACAACCACAAATTACCAAAGGGCAGAAAACCCCTAATTGCATGGAGCACTTGCTCCCAACATTTAACCTCAAGACTCCCAGAGGCACCTTTACCACAACACCATAAAGAGCTGACCCGCTCTCGATCTTTCAAGACTATAAAGGCAATAGCAGACTTTTACACAACCTGCCAGCAAGGCATAATAAGGAAACAGGGGTATGTCGTACCCAATCTACTGGGCCTTAGTGTGCAAAAACTAGGTTATTATAAATGGCCCAAAACAGAAGGATGGAGGCGTGAATTAGCACTCCTAAATCTACATTTTAAAACCTAAGTGGCTCTAGGCCGATACACAGGGGCTAATCCCAAGCTAGGGAGGTGACTCGTATGAGAAAACTTTAATACATTAAGGAAGAGAAGAAACGTTATGAAAACGTAGTCACCTCGATTTCAAAATGAAGGGGAGCTCGAGAGGGTAAAGCACTCTCTATTCCCGCTTTACAGTAAAAGAGATTTGTAATTTTTACATAGACTGAAACGGAATTTACATTTTAAAGAGATGGGTTGCATATTAAAGGTTTCTAACCCTCCCCGAGAGTTAGACTGCTGAGCTAGCAAGAAATAAAGATGTTAAAAGGACATTACCTTGTTGAAAAACTGCTGTCTGAAGAACGAGGCGCTTCCCGCCCCCTGATACATATTCACACACTGAGTAAGATGTTATACGAGTGGCCCGGAGACAAGAAAATCAGCATTTTTTATACCCTCGTGGAAAATTCGAGACCTTTCAAGAATGAGTAGACACACCCCCTCAATTTTTATTGGTAGACTCTGAATTACACATGGAAATTTGAAGAAGAAAGCTATGATTGGAGGAAAATTAATTACAGAAATTACTGATTGGTTAAATTCAAAACAGGCGGAAAGAAAGGGTTAATATTGACAACCCACAAACCACGGAACAAAATTTAGTAAAGAGAAAACTTATGAATACAAAATTTCTCCAAGAAGGTTCATTCCTTCACACCAGAGCGCATTATCATAGTTTTTGGTAAAGACATCTGTTAGAGAATGTCCACACTTCTTGATCAATGAAAAACAAAAGCAAATCAAAAACACACAGTGACATCTTCTGATAACCAGTAGAGCTAGTTCAGTTTTTAAAGTTCAGAGCTTCTCCTGTAGAGAAGTTTCAATTGGCGCAAGATTGGAACTTGCGTCGTTGAAGTGTACCTCCCGGTACAATTATTATTATTATTATTATTATTATTATTATTATTATTATTATTATTATTATTATTATTATTTAGGTACGTTGGTGAGTAAACAATATTTATGACTAGACTGTTGTTATCACGTTTTAAACCTACTTCCCTCGAAGAATACCTATACTGGCCAGAGTTATGATATATTAAACGATCACTTTGTTAATGATCTCGCCTGCTACATTAATAGCAACAACCGTGAATATTTCTGAACTAAGGTAAACTCGTGGTTATGCAGCTCTTTTCACGCACCCCTCCAGTGGAGGGGAGCTGTATGTACAGTTTTTACCGCCTGTCAACCTTCTTGCAATTCTTAAATCTCTGGCAGTGCGGTACCGGAAATCAAACTCAGGAAACGGTAGCTAATTGTCGTAACCATTACGCCGGCGGATATTGTTAACTACAAAACACAGACATATAGCATGACTGACGAGTGATTACAATGTCCAAAAATTATTCACCTATTTGTGCAACGCCAGCAGAGCTGCAGTAGGCCTACGCTACGGCGGCGGATATTTCGGAACTACAAAACACAGATGTACTGCATGACTTTGACGCGTGTTTTCATTGCGTGGGTCGTACGGACGAAACTGTTCACAAATTTGTATGATGTCATCGGAGCTGCAGTAAGGCTTCTACCCGCTTCGAAACTTTTCTGACGAATTACGTTGACGGGGTCTTGTATGCGACATTTACTTTTTTTATTTTCTTTGTCTCTAAAAGCCAGGGGGTGGGGGTCTAATACGCGAGGAGGTCTAACACGAGTAAATACGGTATAAAGGAAAGAAGATGATATGTTCCTTCAGTATTATGGCCTTCCCCGAATAGAGTGAGAGTGATTTAACAAAGAATCAGCCATGCGACGTTTTCCTATCAGTTTTTTTTGCTAGTTGTTTTACGTCGCACCGACACAGATAGGTCTTATGGCGACGATGGGACAGGAAAGAGCTGGGAGTGGGAAGGAAGCGGCCGTGGCCTTAATTAAGGTACAGCCCCAGCATTTGCCTGGTGTGAAAATGGGAAACCACGGAAAACCATTTTCAGGGCTGCCGACAGTGGGGCTCTAACCTACTATCTCCCGAATACTGGATACTGGCCGCACTTAAGCGACTGCAGCTATCGAGCTCGGTTCCTATCAGTTAACGCGGCAGAGTTTCGCGGCGGTGATACAGTCATACAATAGTGCATTCAACTATTCTAAGATGTTTGTTAATTATCAATGTTACGGAAAGGGTCGCTGAAATTGTTCACCTTCATTGTCCATATATTTTTGATACCTCTTTAAGTAACTATACATTACTCGCTGCAGTTCACGTTGCGTAATGTACTGTAAGTTAATGAATTTCCAGGTGGATTATTCATTTAAGTTCTGCTGTACATTCAGGATCAACTGTTGCCAATGACACATAATATTCCTTCGGTGAGAACTGTACACTGTCTGTTTGGTTTTCTATACTGAGTACTTCCTGTAGCCTGAAATTTACTACGAACAGCGTGGTTTATTTTAAGACATGGAACCTTTGCGGCAAAGGTATGCAGTTCCTTCTCAACCACCTTACCTTAATTCTTCACACGATTGCGAACCATTGCCTAAACTTTCCAAGATGCGTATATTCATTTACTGGCCTGCTCACGTCCTGTACAGTGACAAAACCAAACTGTACGTGTAAAATCATTGGCCAGCAGGAAAGGAGTTTGTATTGTTCAGTAGTTGGTAATTAAATCTATCTACGTGTAACAGTGGGAGTGATGATATATTTAATATATTTCAACAATTGACAGTGGTTTTGCCCTCGGGATGGAAACTGCCACACGATTTCTGGTATTTTGCTATTAAAGTAAATATATTTCTGGGACGGATTGGTCAGATCCTGGCGTTGGCAATGCACACATCTCTCTCCTACTTGTTATATGTTGAATGAAATACGATTTCTGAGATTCATATTCCTAAACTGTGTACTTGATGCTGAAGGGAAATTATATAACTTTACCAGTTTGTCGTCCGAGAATTTTTCTTGAAATCGTGCTTATAGTTAATAGGATGACCGAGTGAACACGTATGTATATAAATAAAGACATGTTGCGCAGTAATAAACGTATACTGAGCCATAATACAGTTCGCTATTTCATTCCTAATGGAGAGCACTATGTGTGCCTAGGTGTTATTAAAAGGAAATATCTTCATTAAAGTAATGACAAAACGGGATTGTAAATAAAGGGTACAGAGCTCTACACATGGTTATGAGGTTATTTACGGGTTGTAGTAAGGATGTAAAGGGGAGGACTTGTAAGTCTCTAGTAAGACCGCAAATAGAGTGTCAAATCATTGGCCAGCAGGAAAGGAGATTTTATTTTTCGGTAGTTGGTAATTAAATCTATGCTGAACAGTGGGAGCGACGCTACATTCAATACATTGCAACCAATGACAGTGGCTCTTCACTCGGGACGTATGAAAACTGTCACACCATTTCTGGTATTCTGCTATAAAATTTTGCTCACCAAGAATACTTGATTGGAGAACTGAAAAATATTTTTAAAAAAGCAGCTCGATTTGTTCTGGGTGATTTCCGATAAAAGAGTAGCGTTACGAAAATGTTGCAGAGTTCGGGCTGGGAAGACATGGGAGGAAGGAGACGAGTTGCTCGAATAAGTGGTATGTTCCGAGCTCTCAGTGGAGAGATGCGTGGAATAACATTAGTAGACGAATAGGTTTGAATGGTGTTTTTAAAAGTAGGAAAGATCAAAGTATGAAGATTAAACTGGAATTCAAGAGGACAAGTTGGGGCAAATATTCGTTTATGGGAAGTGGAGTTAGGAACTGGAATAATTTACCAAGGGAGATGTTCAATAAATTTCCAAATTCTTTGCAATTATTTAAGAAAAGATTAGGTAAACAACAGATAGGGAATCTGCCACCTGGGCAACTGCCCTAAATGCAGATCAGTAGTGTTTCAAGTTGAAATTCACACAACAGAACAGCGTACAACTGACAGGCGCGGTTTTTGATAGGATCTCACTCTATAACAACCTTTTGTTACATCCAAGGCGAGGACAGATGCAAGTGTAATGAATTCGCCTCCTGTGAATGGGGGAGGTAGAATAATAACCACGGTATCCCCTACCTATCGTAAGAGGCGACTAAAAGGGGCCCCAGGGGCTCTCAACTTTGGAGCATGGGTTGGCGACCACGGGACCCTTAGCTGAGTCCTGGAATTGATTCCAATTACTTGTGCCAGACTCCTCGTTTTCATCTATCCTATCCGACCTCCCTTGCTCAACTGTTATTCTTTTCCGACCCCAACGGTATTAGGTTTCCGAGGCCTAGGGAGTCTTTCATTTTCTCGCCCTTCGTGGCCTTTGTCTTCCTTTGGCCGAAACCTTCATTTTCCGCAGTGTAAGATTCTCTTCTATTAGTGTTATTTAGAGGATGGTTGCCTAGTTGTTCTTCCTCTTAAAACGATAAGCACTGTACTAATTCGGCAGACGACTGTCGTGTCACCGATAGGAAAAGCACGGCGCTGTTGGTTCTTAGTTCAAATGCTCTCCTAGTATAAATACAGTCTAATATAACAGTCGCGAAGCTCTGAAGATATTTTTCATCAGAGGCGACTTCAGCGCTCCAAGCGGCGAGATAGAGGCAACTTGCTAGCAGACAACAGGAAACGAATTACCACCACAGTCTAAAATGGTCATAACTTCTGAACCATTCATGCAAATAATGCCCGGATAAGGTTATTGTAATCCTTATGAAATAGTGGAGGAGGTCAAATAATTTATTTCGATGAGGAATTCGAGGATTATACCGAAATATTTATTTAATCTTAAGGAGTTATTTTTCTTTACCGCGGACTATTCGAAATAAGTATATACCATCGCGGACTTTCTTGTAGAGGTTTCTATGCTCTACAATTCGTACGCTTACACTTGGGGTCTATAGTTGACGGTTCAGGCAGCGTAAGCCAAGAAAACAAGTGACCAACCGACCGACACCTGCCAAGATGGTCTAAGAAGGCCAGCGCTCTACCATGGTGGGTCACTTGCTTTCTTGGCTTACGCTGCCTGAACAGTCAACGATAGACCCCAAGTGTAAGCGTACGAATTGTAGAGCATAAAAACCTCTACAAACATATCCGCGATGGTATATACCTATTTCGAACCGGTTGGCCTCTAGATGCGATTTTATGTTATAGTCCGCGATGAAAAAATGTAACTCCTTAGGATTAAATAAATATTCGATATTATCCACGAACTCCTCATCGAAATAAATTGTTTGACCTCCTCCACTATTTCATAAGGATTACAATAATCTTGTCAGGACATTATTTGCATGAATGGTTCAGAAGTTATGACCATTTTAGACTGTGGTGGTAATTCGTTTCCTGTTGTCTGCTAACAAGTTGCCTCTACCTCGCCGCTAGAGGTGCTAGTGTCGCTCCAGCTGTCAAGTGGATGAACCTTCCTCTTATTAGAGCTTCGCGACTGTATATATTAGACTGTGGTATAAATCAACCTTGAAACACCATCAGTCCATCACTCCCTCAATAAGAACGTGGTTCTGTTCTTAGCATCAATCCTTGGCTCCTTCTGTGGCCGCTGTTCACGGTGAAGTTTAGGAAAATCACATTGGTAATACAGGAACAGCGTAGAACGTATCTTAGAGCATCAGGTTG
Source organism: Anabrus simplex (assembly GCF_040414725.1). NCBI lineage: Eukaryota > Metazoa > Arthropoda > Insecta > Orthoptera > Tettigoniidae > Anabrus > Anabrus simplex. The sequence continues at coordinate 228,738,055 of NC_090268.1, read as the reverse complement.
TGAGAGGTGTAGTTCCAATGGCTTCCGCTCCGTCTCCATAGTGTAACGGTTAGTGCTGTTAGCTGCCCGAGTTCGATTCCCGGTACTGCCAGAGATTTAAGAATAGCAGAAGAGCTGGTACATGTAGCTCACCTCCATTGGGGTGGGGAGTGCCTAAAATAATAATAATAATAATAATAATAATAATAATAATAATAATAATGTTATTTGCTTTACGTCCCACTAACTACTTTTACGGTCTTCGGAGACGCCGAGATACCGGAATTTAGTCCCGCAGGAGTTCTTTTACGTGCCAGTAAATCTACCGACACGAGGCTGTCGTACGTATTTGAGCACCTTCAAATACCACCGGACTGAGCCAGGATCGAACCTACCAAGTTGGGGTTAAAAGGCCAGCGCCTTAACCGTCTGAGCCACTCAGCCCGGCGTGCCTAAAGAGAGCCGCACCACCTCGGCACGAGCTTCACCTATCCAGCTCTAACATGCAGTCGACGATGATTTTCTAGCCAATACAGAGAATGACTTTCAAACTTTGCCAAATCTATTTCACTAAGCATATACCATTATCGAGTAAGAAATGAATATTAACAAAACATCAAATCAGCAACAAACTCAACGAGTCAGTTGGTCGTGTGGTTACGGTCGCGCAGCTGTGAGCTTGTATTCGGGAGATAGTGAGTTCGAACCCCACTATCGGCAGTCCTGAAAATAGTTTTCCGTGGTTTCCCATTTTCACACCAGGTAAATGCTGGGGGTGTACCTTAATTAAGGCAACGGCCGGTTCCTTCCCACTCCGAACAGTTCCCTATCCCATCGTCACCATAAGAACTATCTGTGTCGGTGCGACGTAAAGCAAATTGTAAAAAAATAAAAAAATAAAGCAACAAACTCTAGAGAGGAAGCTCCTTTTAATAACCTGCGAGATCCTGTACAATATCGAGCACTTTTATTACCCTAGCAGCCATGGCACGACAAATACAAACATCGGCGCTGATATATAAAATTGGATGTTGGTATGTTTGAAGCTAATAGACTCAAAAACTACTGGACCGATTTCGCTGAAATGTTCAGAGTTTGTTCTTATTACATCTGAGAGGGATTATGAAATGGTTTAAACGAAATCTGATTGGTAGTTCGGCACTAAGGGGTGAAAAATAAAACAGGGGAAGATAAGCAAACCGCAAGACACGTCCGATCAGTGGGTTGCCTACCCAACAGCATGTGAAGATTATAATGATTATAATGTGTTCCTTAAAACTTATTTCTGCTTTTATCAGATAGTGTGGGGGAAGGACACCCCTCCCAGCCCAAGGGGAGAGGATGAAATGTAAAAGTAATCGGACCGATATTAGTGTCGTATATGCTGAGGTAAGTAAATGTACACAGGCAGGACAACGTCTGTCGGGTTTGCTAGTACTGTATAATCTCAGGTGAAAACCGTACCATTCCGTGCTAGTTGGCTTTAAGTCGTCTGGCTCTGTGTGATTATAATTTGTGAAGTTAAAGTCTGAGAAGAGTTATGATGATACAGTTCAATCCTATTCGAATTTCTACAGTATTTCTAACCGTAGCAGACATGCTGCTTCAAAACATTAGGTATTTCGAAACTTCGTGCACCGTGTAATTAACCTTAACTGTCCTAATTCTACCACAAGGTTACCGTAATGTCGGGTGCAAGTTTCTCTACTCTATGATACATTGCGTGTCGGTTTACATTCAGAAATAGATATATAGCAAACTAGCAAATGTACCCGTGCTTTGCTACGATATTCTACCTTGCATACGGAGTTCTACGTAAGCCCGATTCCACTTCCACTTACTTGTGACAGGCTCCTCACTTCCATATATCCTATCCGACCTCTCTTGGTCAACTGTTGTTCTTTTCCAACCCCGACGGTATTAGGTTCCCGAGGCCTAAGGAGTCTTTGATTTTCACGCCCTTCGTGGCCCTTGTCTTCCTTTGGCCGATATCTTTATTTTTCGAAGTGTCGGATCCCTTCCAATTATTCTCTCAGATTAGTGTTATATAGAGGATGGTTGCCTAGTTGTACTTCCTCATAAAACAATAATCACCACCACCACCACTAGTACTATTCGAATACGATTGTAACCTCAAACGGTATTCCGCAAATATCCCACTGAATGGCAGCTTGACGCCTCTCTCGCTTTCTACCCAAGGAACAAGCACGAGTTTATAGGAATGATGACGAAAATGGCATTAAGTTACTTAAAAAGTCGACAAACTTGACCATATCGGTCTTTAATTGGTCCGTATTGACTCGAAATAAACAATCCCCCTTTGTACAGTATTATTACGTTACTTCCCTGCAGGCAAGCAGCCAGAGACGTTGCCATGGTAAGCGGTAGGTTTGCTGTCGGTCCGCGAGGTTTTCCTTCATCCAATGCAGAGCACGGAACCCCCAGAAAATAGTAATTTTCTCCGTCATTTGAAGAGTAAGCGAAATTATGTGCATGACAAAATTGTTTAAAATGAAGGGACGTTTCAAATATAGTCCACAGATTTTACAGAAAATCAATAGTATAAGAGAAAATTGAAAAATGAAAATCCTGTTGTGGTTCAGATATAAACCCCCAGTCTATTCAGTGATTTTTAAATCATGTTCATATCTAAACATGCTTCTGGATGAGTATGTTCTAAATACGTATGAAGTTTGGCCGAGATCTACTCAGCCGTTTCACCGTGATGGTGGAACAGACGGACAGACAGACACAGACAAACAAACAGACACGAAAGCTAAAAACCGCAGATACGGTCTTGAGTTGATCTAAAACGAATAAATATCTGAACAATTGGCAAAACAAACAAAATTACAGACAGCGGACCCCCTGCAACGTCTTCGAAAGAGAGTTTTCTAATGGCATCCCACCTGATTGATCCCTACTGTGCCGCCTTATTGTTCTAGGATTTCGACCATTTGTTTATGCTAAAGGTGGGCAATGACAGAGCCCCGCTCCCTGAGCTAACGGCATGAGTGCGGGAAGAGCCAAGAGCAGCTGACTTCCAACACTTTGTACTGTACAGGCTACACGGTGGTGATATGCGGGGTCAAAGCGCAAGCAAAGCAACAGCAATGTATATTATGTTTACGCAGTACAATCGTTAAGTTCGTTTGTTCATGCTGTATTCGTAAACAAGCTTTAATGTTGGCCTAGAGTATGTCTATGAGTACGGGTAGTAATCAAAGAAGTATTTAGTTATCACATGTCAAAATAATTAATTTTGTTTCCTACACATAACCTAATGGAGTGAATATAATTAAACGCATAAACTTAGCACATACCGGTTTGTATAAAACATAAGTTTTGCTTCCTCGCCGTAATCTAATGTACTGAATTAGGCACAATACAACTGTTTAATCTTTTTAGATACGCCCCCTTTCACTAAGTGCAATTGCGAGCTTTTGGAAGCAGCTGCTATATTCTAAATTCATTGTAAACGTCCTGTGCAGGAATCGGCCGCGCATCTGGGGAGGAGCAATCAAGGGAGCTGCCTCGTCCCCCACTCCTGTCGCTGCTCATTCTTCGTCTACACATCGTGCTAAGCACGCCACGCAGTGGCTGAGTTACGAGACAGTGAAGCGGGAAGAGAGAGAGCGCGCTAATCAAACCTCCCACTCTACCTACATGACCACGCTCCGTCGGTCACTCAGAAGGATGTTTACAGAATATTTGGACTATAATCTGTACCTTCCGCCAGTGCGCATACTCCATTACCTGCCTCAGCTGGAGCGCTGCTCACTGAGTTGAATTGTGCCCGCCTTTGTTTTATGCGAATGTAAGGTGTCAAATATTTCTTGTTAAACCGCCTTCGTATGCCTTTTGGTTTCGAAGTTATTAATCACAAGCAAAGATGGCTCAAAATAATCATTTCTCTTATACACACACTCTGCCCAGCGTATTCTACTGTGGCCTTCCGAGTGTCATTATCAAGCCCCACATTTCCAATCAAACTGTGCCTCCGGGCTTGCATCCGGGAGATAGTAGGTTCGAATCCCACTATCGGCAGCCCTGAAAATGGTTTTCCGTGGTTTCCCATTTTCACACCAGGCAAATGCTTGGGCTGTACCTTAATTAAGGCCACGACCGCTTTCTTCCAACTCCTAGTCCTTTCCTATCCCATCGTCGCCATAGGACCTATCTGTGTCGGTGCGACGTAAAGCCCCTAGCAAAAAAAAAAACTGTGCCTCAACCATTCGCAATGGATTTTGAATTTCGGAGCAATACGCCTGAGTGTGAGCACGTGTCTTTGTTGCAGTAAGTTTCAGGTTTTAGTGTATACATTCTGATACTATAGACGCTATAACGCCAAGAACAAGCTGGACTAAGAAGTCCGTAATAATGATGTAAAATACTCTTACTTCAACTTCAAATACTAACTTCATTTAACGAAGTTGGCTGAAGTTGCTGAAGGTTACGGTGTTAAATCCTTTCGGACATGTAAGAGGGTGGTGATAGTTCTAAGACGCAAACCAATGAGATTATCGGCCTGGAGTTTAGTTGTACTTAAACTATGACACAGAAACATTGAAGAGCCCCTTCGCTGTCTCTTACGACTGACAGCAGTTGAATGACGTTTATAACATATTCTATTATTATTATTATTTCTCAGCATTCTTTATTTTATAAAATTTTCTGCTGGTAACTCTGTATATTAAATATCCACGGAGGATGGCGACTTATGCATGGAGGTGCGACTGTTGAATCGTGGGCAGGGAACTGCAAAATCGCGCGTTCTGCGTCTGAAGGTTCCACCATTTTTTATTTATTGTGAATCGCAACACAGCGGCTGTCTGCGCCTACTGCCCACTGCAAGCAACAACAACAATTTCATGTACCATCCTTCTTCCTCTCCGCTTAGAAGAGAAACGAACGCGAGACCTAACGCACACAACTGTACGAAAGGAATATTCATACGTGAAATGAAATGCTTGAACATTTTACCCCCTTGCACTACATTCAATCTCGAAGTATTCCTTAAATAAATGCACACTGAAGCATTCTATAACAAAATGAAATCAAATAAAATTAAATTTTACTGGTCGTTTGCCAATAATACTACCATAATGAGAACACACGTGGCACAATACCTTAAATAGGCAGAAGGGTTAGAGTAGATCTTATAGAGAGTGACAAATTTGAACAGACCTTCGAAATGTTAAGCGCAACCAGTAACACACTCTCGGCATGCTCCTGGAGCCGACTCATTACCAACTGGTTTTGACTAATGTTGTGAGCAGCTGCAAACACGCGTTCCCGTACTCCTGCAGGATTCCATTTCTCTGTGATTCACCTTGCACTTCACATGATTTTAACAGGAGAAATCTAAGGGATTCAGATGAGGATTTTCACCGGCCAGCCGATGGCACCTGAACGCCCAATCTGTCGCTGCGGAAAGGTGTCGTTCTGTTGGAGGTGCACTGTGTTGATAATCTGCAGGGGAGCTCCGTAATTGGTGGAATCATATGTGCCCTCTAGTGTTGAGAGGAATATAGGAGTCTGTCTTCCAGAAACTGTCTGTAGAACACACCAGTTAGTATTTGAGGTAATACCATAGGTTCTGCCATAATGCCTCCCAACATCCCTGTCCAAACTTTAATCGAAAACTGAACATGGTGACTTGTTATGTAAACTAAAGATGCCAGTCCTTGTAAAAGAGCCCTTCTCCGTGAACAAAATATGATGTGTGAAGTCTGCGGGTTGACCAAGAACCCATTCAGAGAAGCCATACGTGGTAAATAATGTCTCTCTGACAGGTGCTGAACATGCTGGTACACGTGTTGCAGGTCTTCTCTCGATGTCCAAAGGGACACTCCCGCTACTGCCGCGATTTGGTGACTACATTACCGGGTTCCTCGTTAACATGTTCTAATATTCCTTTTGAACACAAGGACTACGTCTAAGTCTACTGTGTTCACGGGTAGGTATTACGTTTCCCGTGTCGGCTATTCTCCGCACAGCTGCTGTAGTCGAATGCCACTGTGGACCCCTTCTTTGAGGGCACCCCTCAGCCTACATCTCAGCAGTTTCACTAGCTCTCTATCGAACTTCCTCATTAATTAAAAATCATGTCAAAATAGCCCCTCGTTTTGAACTATCCAACGGCTGAGTGGTTTCTACGTCGCTGTCCGCTACACCCACACAGCAGTCATGCTGCGAATGTCAACAAAATATCACTGCCTGTCAACGTCCTGGGCCTCGTGCAAAGCACGCACACCCTTTGCTGCGCTGCCAGACGCTCTGCGGCGATTGACGTTATATTTCAGTACTTATTTACAACTCAAAACCTAGAGTTACACAAAATCTACCCGATAAACATTAGTTCAGATACTTTATACCTACAGTCATCCGCCTCGTGTTCCAAACCATTATCGTTGTACATCACTGCAAGCATTTGAAAAACTAAATGCATATTATAGCGAAACGGTGCAAGCTGCAGAGACGAAGCGGGAAACGCCAAGATCCATTAACGGTTCTGTTTTCTTTCATAAATTACATTCCACCCTATATATCCTGGAGTTCCAACTGAAGGCACGCGGGGCCTTTCCTTGTGGCTCGAGAAGCCATTTAAAAAATAGTATCTACAATGTTTAAAATTAAAGTATCTACCTTTGCTGAAGAAAGGGTGAGTTCAGATATACTGATACTGTGGAGAAAGAAATATCATTTATTGATTTAATTTTTCAGTCGATGATAAAATTAACCAAAGTTTTGAAATGCCCTAGTATCACCACATCATCCAGGTATCACTTCGCTAGGTAGAATGAACTCGTCCACGGCTGCTGTGGAAATCGCTTTCACTGTTTGAATTTACATTTTATGCTACATATTTGTTTCAGTTATCCATCAACACATACAGTATGTTATTTTAGTGAAATTATTTTTAGGTTTCCAGCGTTAATATGAATTGCAATTGGTTTTCCTACGTACTACTAATGTATTCATTCTAGGGATGTAGGTAAAGCTGAAAAGGTTACCTCTCGTTTTTACTGATACAATCCCTGGAAGACTGTTCATTATATAAGCAAAATAAGTTACTTTCTAATGTTTAAAATGTATTTAATAGTAAGGTGTATCTATAAATTGTGTTTCCTGTTCATAATTTATTTACCATCTCTTCTCATTGAATAATAAATAATGTTTGCAGCCACCTCCATTTCCTGGATACGATTGTGATCCTTTGGCCTTTTAAAAATGGAACCTCCTGATCTTTATTTTGAAGTGTAGACTTAGAACCAACATATTACTTTAGTGTGTCGTAGGGTAGTAATGCCTGCTGGACTAGCCTAAATGACTGACTCACATACTTCTTATTCAGTCACTTAGTTCTTCATTCGCAAGTTCACTCATAAGATTACCCTCCCTCCCCGTCTTTACATCACTTCTACCCTTCCCATTTTCATCTCGACAGAGACTCACAAGTTATGAGAAGTGAATGACAACGATGCGACGAGTGATACTTTAGTTCTGGACTCTTATTTTTCGTCTTTCTTGGCTGATCTCACTGGATCATCTTCTGCTCACTTCTGATTCTCAAGGAACTAGAGAGTTCTTAATTTTATTGCTTCTCAAGATCTTTCCTCTTCTTCATCGTTCGAAGAAACTGCATTTTCCTTTCCTCAGTTCATGCTGCGAAGCACAGTTTCTGGTCGGATTCCTCTTTCAAGACAACAGTTTTTCACCATCACAAATCGTCCTGGGCATTGTTTCCACTTGTAACCGACTCCTTCCTAAGAAATAAAGCTATCTCTATATAGACCATGAAGGCCCCTGAAAAAGTTTTAGGTCAACTAAAGACGTATCAGTAGTTTTTAGCTTTCGTGTCTCTTTGTCCGTCTGTTCCAGCATCACGGTAAAACGGCTGGATAGATCTCGGCCAAACTTCATATTTAGAGTACACTAATCCAGGAGTATATTTAGATATGAAAATAAATTAAAAATCACTGAATAGTCTTGGGGTTTATAGGAAAACCAGAACAGGTTTTTTTCAAGTTTCGCTTATTTTCTGTCAAATCCGTAGACTATACGTAAAACATCCCTTCATTTTAAACAAGCCTGTATAAAAGATACATAAAACAACAACAGTGCCCAATCGTCAAAAGGAAAATTAATAGGAGGGTATCGGCTAAAAATGAAATGTTGTCACGTATTTAGATGTTCCTAACTATTCTGTACGAGGGCATAGTTGGATGGGGACTGGGCTATTACGGCAATAAAATGCCCTGTTTACATACCAGAGTGTTCCACTGTCATCTGAGTGTTTGGGAGGTGACAGCGTCAGCTGAAAGTGTTCACAAATCATGGCTCAGCGTGCAGACCGAGGTAGGCAACGGGAGCAGCAGTTGTTGAATGAAATTACTCGTGCACTTACATTTCAAGAAGGTTGGTCGCAGAAGTACGTCGTCAGAAGTTAGGGGTGACTCAGAATTCGATTTGGAATATGTAATAATAATAATAATAATAATAATAATAATAATAATAATAATAATAATAATAATAATGCCGGGCTGAGTGGCTCAGACGGTTGAGGCGCTGGCATTCTGACATCAACTTGGCAGGTTCGATCCTGACTCAGTCTGGTGGTAGTTGAAGGTGCTCAAATACGTCAGCCTCGTGTCAGTAGATTTACTGCAGGACAAAATTCCGGTACCTCGGCGTCTCCGAAAACCGAAAAAGTAGTTAGTGGGCCTTAAAGCCGATAATAATAATAATGTTGCTATTACGTCCCACAAACTACTTTTATCGTTTTCGGAAACGCCGAGGTGCTGGAATTTTGTTATTTAACGTACCAGTAAATATGCCGTCACGGGGATGACGTATTTGAGCACTTTCAAATACCACTGGACCAAGCTGGGATCGAACCCACCAACTCGAGATCAGGAGGTCAGCACTCAACTGCCTGAGCAACACATCCTGACATTTGGTATCTGTGGGAACGTTTCCAGGTGACTGGAAGTGTTGCCAGGCACCCTGGTATGGGCTGTCTGCTCCACGGCAGGATCAATTTGTGAGTCTACAATCTCTCCGAAATCGCCAAGTTACAAAGAGCACGAGCACTACAGGTAGACCTACAACAAACTTCTGCAGTACGAGATATGAACGAACGGTTAGAAACGGATTTCGACAGGCCAATTGAACATCCCGATGACCCGCTCAAGTACCTGCATTGGACAGAGGACATCATGCTAGGAAGCTGCAGATAGCTAGAGATCATGTGCGCTGGTATCAAACACACTTGTGTCCTGTGCTGGAGCGCATGATGCCAACAACGATCAAAGTTTCCTACAAGAACACGTGCAAAGAATGGAGTGGGCATTCAAAAGTCCAGGCTTGAATCGATCAAACAAGCCTGAGACCAAGTGAAGCAACGCACCACAACGAACACTACAAGGCCTTGAAGAATGGGGATGTCTGTCTCAACTGAATGTGCAGCACCTCGTCAGAAGATGAGAAGTTGTGAAGCTATTATCCTTGCGAGGGGTGTCTCAACTGAATGTGCAGCACCTCGTCAGAAGATGAGAAGTTGTGAAGCTATTATCCTTGCGAGGGGTGTCTCAGCTGAATGTGCAGCACCTCATCAGAAGATGAGTTGTGAAGCTATTATCCTTGCGAGGGGTGTCTCAGCTGAATGTGCAGCACCTCATCAGAAGATGAGTTGTGAAGCTATTATCCTTGCGAGGGGTGTCTCAGCTGAATGTGCAGCACCTCATCAGAAGATGAGTTGTGAAGCTATTATCTGTGCGAGGGGTGTCTCAGCTGAATGTGCAGCACCTCGTCAGAAGATGAGAAGTTGTGAAGCTATTATCTGTGCGAGGGGTGTCTCAACTGAATGTGCAGCACCTCGTCAGAAGATGAGAAGTTGTGAAGCTATTACCTGTGCGAGGGGTGTCTCAACTGAATGTGCAGCACCTCATTAGAAGCATTAGAAGTTGTGAAGCTGTTATCTGTGCGAGGGGTGTCTCAGCTGAATGTGCAGCACCTCGTCAGAAGATGAGAAGTTGTGAAGCTATTATCTGTGCGAGGGGTGTCTCAACTGAATGTGCAGCACCTCGTCAGAAGATGAAAAGTTGTGAAGCTGTTATCTGTGCGAGGAGTGTCTCAACTGAATGTGCAGCACCTCGTCAGAAGATGAGTTGTGAAGCTATTATCCACGCGATGGGTGTCTCAACTGAATGTGCAGCACCTCGTCAGAAGATGAGAAGTTGTGAAGCTATTATCTGTGCGAGGAGTGGCAGTACTTCTTATTAAGGCGCTTAATTACCACGTAGCCATTTTAATGTATGACTACCACTTTGTTTATGATACTTGTGCAATGGCGACATGTAATGGGTGTCCAGTTATTAGTTGTTACAAGGAAGGAGGTTTGTTTCATTGCGTTTCAGTTTTCCCTTCAGTATGCATATTGTGGATGTATGAACATATTATAAAGAAGAGACCAAATTTTTTTTTAGCAGTGTATAATCCGTTACCCCGGTGTTAAGTGGCATAGATTGCCCCCCCCCCCCATTTAAGAATCCTGTAGGATGAATGAACCTCATGGCCACATGCCTTACCAGAAGTACTGTAGAGATGTCGTTTCTAACTTGTTTCGACTTCCGACGGGAAAGTGTACCCACCTCCTTACTTTCCCGGCTCCCTTCCAAACCCACCTTTTCTCCTTTCTTTGACTGAGGCAGAATTTCGTAATAATTTATTTCACCCATATTTCAACCCTCTTCTCATTCTTTAGCCGATACCCTGCTATTAATTTCCTTTTGCAGGGTGGTACCTGTTGTTGTTTTATGTACCTTATAGACAAGCTGGTGACATTCCGAATACATTACAGTATTCTTCATCAAGGTTGATGATGTATGCTCACTCGATCCGAGGTAATCATTCTCTCCACGCAGCTAAAATCAACTGCCAAGGGACTGTACCTCGCCTTGTATCGTCTCAGGCTCCCGCAATCCCAGAGGATATCTTCGGAGTATTTGGGCATATCTCTCGCCCAGCGATCAGATGGATATTTTCCGTTAGTGTTCCGTAACTTGGGGAGGAGGTGTGTCTGTCCTGCTCACTGGTGATTTGTGTGTAATATGTTTCATCCAAGAACTACTGATTTTATAACCTCTTTTTACATTCATATCGTTTCTCTATTTCTATATCCTTTCGAATTTTACTTTCGAGATTCGAAGACAAAGATGCTAAAATCATTGTTTCATCAAACGAAATTTTGTTCTTTTTCCGGAAGAATATTTCGCTATAGTTTAAATGTACGTGTCTTGATTCTTGGAGTAGTAGTTTAACAGACCACGGAAAATTCTTCTCAAAAATTCCCTTTTATTCCGATGGCTTGTATCACATGTACACCCTAAAATAATGCGATTAATACCCTCGATACCAATATCACTTATTATCTTCTGGCCCTGATAATATAATGTTTATGAGACATATAAAATCTTTAATTCTTTTACCTTTCTCTGACCCTAGTGACGTTACGTTTACGGCAAGGCCCCTTCCTCTCTGTTCTCGATGCCTTCTTCCGTTGCATAGTCTGAATTCGACCCTTTTTAAAATGCTATTTGCTTTACGTCGCACCGACACAGATAGGTCTTATGGCGACGATGGTATAGGAACGGCCTAGGAATGGGAAGGAAGCGGCCGTGACCTTAATTAAGGTACAACCCCAGCAATTGCCTGGTGTGAAAATGGGAAATCACGGAAAATCATCTTCAGGGCTGCCGACAGTGGGATTCGAACCCACTATCTCCCGGATGTGAGCTCACAGCCACGCGCCCCTAACCGCACGGCCAACTCGCGCGGTGAATTCGACCTCTAGGTGTTATGCGAGACTGTGGATGGCTCATCACTTTCATCATCGTATCCTACCTCCCGTCATGAACTCATGTTTCGAGAGTTCTAGGGTGCCTTTCATTTTCATTCCATCACCTTCTTCTTCTTTGCCAGTATCCTCATTCTTAGGAGGGTTGTACCTCCTCCTGATTAGTATTTAGAAAAGATGGTTGTTCAGTTGTACCCCTTCAAACAACAACCACCACAGCCGGAGACTGATAATGTCGTTGTTTTATCATTTAAACCAACAGTATCACCTCAGTCACAGTCTATGTATCCATTCAAATTGAATAATCACCAGTTTCACCTCTTGCACATTCTACATACGTATTAAGGTCTGTTTCTAACAAGTAACATTATCTCCTTAAGCCCACCATTTTTTCCAGCTGGTTCAACTCCTTCCATCTATGTGATTTTGTGTAGGTTTTTGGAAAACAAATGGTGTTCGAAGGGAGGCCATTTTCGATACGCCTGCCATCACTGCGCGCCAGAGCCTACAGTTTGCTGCTGCGCAGACTGAAGTGACAATCGGAGCGGATAAGTCTGAAGTTTACCTGCTGTTGGGTAAGTACCGTAAGTATGTAAGTCTGTCGCTTACTGAGTCTAGTCCAGCAGACAGTATTATTCATTTTTACGGGCTATGCAATCTACCAATGTAGTTTAAATTCTTCCTTTTAATGTACCAAAGACCCTTCAGCATTCCTTCGGGTGTACTGCAACCTATACGCTTATTCTGCTAAACTGTTTGTAATTAACGCCTATCCATTATTCCTGCATTCCTGTCTAGAGTATGCAGGCTCAGCAATCTGTTTAAACTCTTTGGTCCAATAATTATGCACTGGCGGAAAATGAAACCCGAACACAAAAAAAGAGTTGTTCTAGATAAACAAAATTCGAGAAGTGTATTTACACATCTGAAAGATGACACCTATTCAGATTTGTGCGCTAGTCGACGAAGAGTGCTGCTAGCAGCGGCACTGTGATCTTGCAACGCAAGTTTGCTTTAAATGCGCACTGTGCACTTAACGAGCGTTAGTCGTCGGCCGGTGTTGACGTTGTGAGGTAAGTGCGAGATACAGAGGCCTTTATGGAGACAAAGAAGGCAAAACCAGCAGCTTACTGAGTTTGAAAGAGGTCATGTAACAGGGTTACAATACTGTGGATATTCTTCCCGCGATATTGCAGAAAGACTTGGCAGAGATATCTTCACAGTGCATCGGTGTTGGCAACAGTGGTCGCGGGAAGTCACTGTCTCAAGAAGACCTACGCGCATGAGCCACTACGGATAGGGAAGACCGCCGTATTCACTGCATGGCTGTGGTGGATCGTACTGATCTGCACCAGCCATTAGAGCTTCAGATGGCGCCGGAGTAACACAACCAACTGTAACAAGTCGGTTACTTGAGGGACAACTTAGAGCCAGATGTCCTGTAGCGTTCATGCCACTAACTCTGAATCACTGCCATCTGCGACTTTTGGAGATCTATTGTGTTCTCAGATGAGATCCATAGATTGTTAAGAAGGAGACCAGGTGATCGCTTGAAACCAACCTGTCTGCAGCGTCGACAAACTGGACCTACACCAGAAGTTATGGTCTGGGGAGGGATTTCCTTTCACAGCAGGAGCACTCTCATCGTTATCCCATGAACCCTGACAGCGGATTTGCACGTCAGGCTGGTGATTAAACCAGCTCTGCTGCCAATCATTCGCAGTATTTAATGGGGAGTTTTCCAACAGGACAACGCTCGTCTTCATACCGCTGCTGTCTCTCAACGTGCTCTACAGAGTGTCGGACAAGTTGCCTTGGCCTATGAGATCAACAGACCTTTCGCTCATTAAGCACGTATGGGATATTATGGGACGACAAGACCATCGTCATCCAATACCAGCATTAACCGTTGCTGATTTGACTGACCAAGTGCAACAGGAGTGGAACTCAATCACATAAAATGACATACGGCACCGGTACGATTCATGCACGTTTGCATGCTTGCATTCAAAATCGTGGCAACTACAACGGTTATTAGTGCACTACCATTGTACTTCCTCTTAAAACAATAATCACCACCACCACCGCCACCTGTCGTATGTCTTCTCGCACAAACTTGAACCTGTGACCTGGACACTGTAATCAAATAAATATGTTACCTAGACAATTGCTTAGCCTAAATTGAATTCCTCTTAACTAACGTCTTCTTGGTATTGGGATTTCATTTTCCGCCAATGTATTCCCAAATATATTTCACCTATGGAGGCTAGAGCCTTGCATCAAATGATGGGTAGTTCCTATTTCTTTTCTGCATAATCTGCATTCTGGTTTGCTATTTAGAATTCCCTTCTTATTATTTGAGTGCTTTTTCAAAGATGCGGTGGGTTCTATTGTGAATCTGAACTGAATTGTACTGCACTTAAGTTATGTATCAATTGCCTTCTTACATGGTACGGTACATTAATAAATAGTTCCTTTGATATCGGTGGTTCTGGCTACCTTTGAGGTGTTCGTACGTGGACCAGCTCTTGATCGCTTCCCAACACGTAGGTGTTCTGAGAGGTAGTTCTAGTCCTGGTAAACATGATGCTGATCTTTGTCGAGCAAGTTGTTCAGCGTTTTCATTTCCCTTAATGCCCCTATGCCCTGGAACTCACAACAGATTTACGTCACTGTTTTTTCTGAGGTTCGACATTGCACTGAGGCATTCTTCTACTAGTTTAGAAGTCACTTTGTGGCTCAATAAAGCCCCAAGTGCTGCTTGGATATCTCAGAATATTACAGTAGAAGGGAAGAACTGGGTCACTATGTATCCATCTGACATTAAACTAGCGCGCTTTCCAATCAGTATCAGAAACTCAGCGTATAGAGAGGAATTTCTTCAGTGTCGCCAATCTTATAATAATATCGCTGAAAAGGGAATTATTATATGGAATTTATGAAAACCTCGTACCTTCAGCGAGGGAAAGGTGCTTTCAAATCCTGAAAAGTGAATATTTCTGACTAGAGTGAATTAGAGTGTATATCTTCTGTAAGATAATCTTCCTCTTACTTACTGGAAGAGAAAAGAAGTTAAACCCTATCAATTATAAATCTCCGGTCTCTACACATCAATAGACATAAAGGAGAAAGGCATTTCATTAGTTGACACATAAGCGTGAGATACTCATATTAGAAAATTTGCTGATCCGTTAATGAACTTCTTTCTGATACAAAGAGATCAAAGATCGTTCAACGCATATCATCGTTTATTTATGACGTCACGGCAATGTAAATAAGTGTTGTGATGGGTGCTCCGTATTTTGTTCAATTTCTTGTGGTCTGAGGTTGTTTGGAGACTTGGAGGGATGTTTGATAACGCAGTGAGAAGTTTTGAAACTCAGCAATTATTGGATATTGTTAAAAATATATTGTTTTGGTTGTAGTGGGTGAAAGTAAATTAAGTCTTTTTTCTATAGTTCTACCACCTTCGCCTAACTATACACGTAAATGTAATATCGAACTTCACGTACATCAATAGTGGACACTGACAACTTCTTTGAATTAGGTGCTGTGTGTCTTCACTAAACTTAGTTTGTGTTTCGAGTGCAGCAAATCTGCACCAAGGGCAGATATTACGTTAAAATTTAGTGTAATGTGTGTAATAACTGGTTTCATAATAATAGTGTTAATTGAAAAGAAGAGGATATAGAATATTTTAAACCATCATCTAAGTAGTGGCATTGCCGTCATTGTTCGGCATCGCGAAGGAGAAGCATGCATGAACTGAGTAGTGAGATTATGAGAGATCCAGACTACATTGGATTCTGATTGGCTAAGAGACGTGTGACGTCACAGCGCGGAAATTTGAAATGTGGTGAGCGGGAAATTTGAAAGTTTGGTGGGTTGTCAAAGGAGTTTGACAGGTATCAGCGGCACGAGGCGAGATATGGTGGGTTCTGGTGAACTATATTAAAACCATGCCGGCTACAGGTGAGCCAATTTGACAGAGAGAGTGTCAAATTTACAGACTTGGGCGTGGGCGATTTGAAAAGTTAATTAGGATGGCTGGCTATGTAGGCAGGCTTGTACAGACTCGAGTTCGACACAGGACTTAACCTAGCTAGGCAAGATGGCTGCTATTTTTCAACCTGACAGAGGGATCGTCGATCTTGCAGACCCAAATTCGATACTTATAATACTCCAGAGTTACCTTAACCGACTTATTGAGAAAGATGGCTGCTATACATAGGGACAAACGGTGACAGTTCTAGCAGCTACTTCTTCTTCTTCTTAACCGGCTGCACTTCTTTACACTAGCTTGTAGGCTTCTAGCGCAAGACTACGGTACTAGGCATTACCTGTATAGGTTTTACGCTCTTTTATGAATGGACTGTTTTCTTTGGTTAATTTTATTAGGAGCTTTGTAACATTGTAGTCATCAACCCTGTATACTTATAAGTAAGATGCAAAATTTGTTTGATAACCTGTGTTACTGTAGTAACTGTAGTAGTGTGTTATAAAACGTTTTAATACGTATGCATTGCTTATAATAGAATAACTGCAGGGCAATTTCAGGGTATCGCTTGTAGATGAATAACTTGGAATGCAACTTCAAAGCATTAGAGCTGAGCTGTATGATGGCGATTATACATGGTTTGTATGGGACTAGGGATGTGGTGTAAGACTTAATACGTATACATTGCTTACATGGGAAAGGGAGAGAATCAGAAGGACTTGGAGCTGAGCTTGAAATTTGGAATAAGATGGTGAGTATACATGGTTTTTTTGTGGGAGGTGATGTAAGGCTAATGCGTATACATTACTGTTATGAGTGCCTAACTTTGGAGAGCTAACTTAGGGGAGGCTTATAACTTGTTTCTTTGAGTTCGACACTAGAGGCTAATCTCGTAGGACTTTGTTTGGGCTTTACAGGTCCTGTTTTGGGACCTTTCTTTTTTACACTCTACTGAAAATATTAAAGTGGAGCAATTCGGCCTTGAGCTTTGGCTACTGATAGGCTGCTGTTCACGTACAAGATTATTCGTAGTCAGTGCTGCTATTTAGACTGATTGCACACTAATTTCAATTTTTTTACGTACACACACACAAACTTCAGTTAGGACAAACACATGAATAATAATCATAATAATGTATGTTCAGTCTTCGGCTTGAACGCTGGTTAGATCTTCATAGGCTCTGGTGGGGAATGTTAAAACTACATGGTAACAGGCGTGCCAGGCTGACAGATGGAATGCCAACATTATAGAGCCAAGTTCGAAGCGTATAAGACTCTGGGAAAAATTGTCTTACTAGGCGAGATGGCTGCTATACATTAGAATAATAGTGACAGTTCTGGCACTTTCTCTTCCTTCTCTTTTAATCTTCTCTACACTAGCTTGTAGCTCAAGAGCCGGGCCTCCGGGGGTGGCAGCTAATCACACTAACCACTACACCACAGAGGCGGACTACTAAATTAACAAGTAATAAAATTGGTGCACCAACATAATTTATACCGGGCGAGTTGGCCGTGCGCGTAGAGGCGCGCGGCTGTGAGCTTGCATCCGGGAGATAGTAGGTTCGAATCCCACTATCGGCAGCCCTGAAAATGGTTTTCCGTGGTTTCCCATTTTCACACCAGGCAAATGCTGGGGCTGTACCTTAATTAAGGCCACGGCCGCTTCCTTCCAACTCCTAGGCCTTTTCTATCCCATAGTCGCCATAAGACCTATCTGTGTCGGTGCGACGTAAAGCCCCTAGCAAAAAAAAACATAATTTATTTTTTTAACAAAAATATTAATTTTGTCAAATTTAATAAATTTAAGTGTGCTACGAACATCTAGGGTGAATGAACGTGAAGGCTTTATACCAATTTCCAGTAGAGGGATAAACACACGAGGAAAAATATAACAACATTAAGCAGAGGTCACGTGAAAAGGTGCAAGAAATAAGAGAGTAAGGACCAGCTTACAGATAAAACATTAACTCTCGAAAACCGACCCCAAAATAAAAATTCAATCACAGATCAACAAACCAAAACCAAGAATAAAATCAGAAGGGCCAGTAAACAGACTAAATCAAATCACATGGACGAAGAAATAATTTGGCAACTCCATGTACAAAACTAAGCGATCCAATATCCATGCACTGAGTATCAACAACCACCAATCCTCAAATCAGCGCCCCCACGCGAGAAGAAAAGAAGATCAAGTTCAGGTAACAATGAAATAATTACGTCATTAAGCAAAATGGAGGGAGGGAAACGCAGCAATGCAATATCAAAGACAAGAAATTAAATGCTTGAAACATTCCACTAGCAACTCGATGAATCCCTACGTAATTATAATCATTAAACAAAATATCACACTTTTCGAATGTTACACTTCAAATACACGAGTAAGTTTCAAATTTACACGCCGAATTACAATATTTTAATATTTACGATTAATAATTTCTAAGTAATCATAATTTCAGAAAAATGAAAAATATTAGATGTCATAGAGAAATAAAAATGTATGCAATGAAATAATAATAATAATAATAATAATAATAATAATAATAATAATAATAATAATAATAATAATAATAATAATAATAATAATAATAATACATTTTAAACTTAGGAAGAAAAAGGAAGCAGATGGTGATTTACTCAGCGCATGAGATCAACACGAGGCAATTTAAGGAATCAAAAACCGGGCGAGTTGGCCGTGCGCGTAGAGGCGCGCGGCTGTGAGCTTGCATCCGGGAGATAGTAGGTTCGAATCCCACTATCGGCAGCCCTGAAGATGGTTTTCCGTGGTTTCCCATTTTCACACCAGGTAAATGCTGGGGCTGTACCTTAATTAAGGCCACGGCCGCTTCCTTCCAACTCCTAGGCCTTTCCTATCCCATCGTCGCCATAAGACCTATCTGTGTCGGTGCGACGTAAAGCCCGTAGCAAAAAAAAGGAATCAAAAGAAATGAAAATAATTAACAAACCACAACGGCAGGAAGAAAACAAAAACCCAAAGAATGAGGGCGAGGAATACCATATCCAAAATAATGCATGTAAAATAATAGGAATAACATAAGCACCGAACAAAATAATGCAAGAAATCACTAATAAATAACCGAAATGATAATAAGAGAGAAGGATAAAATTATAACATAAAACAATGTACAAGACATTTTAAAATAAAAAAATAGCGCTCCAACGGTGTAATAAAGAGAGGACTTAAAATCAAAATATCTCACCACATTCACCAGAATAATAATTTAAATGACGCATAATAAGATTAAATTACATGATCCAAAATCATCATCATCATCATCATCATCTGTTTACCCTCCAGGTTCGATTTTTCCCTCGGACTCAGCGAGGGATCCCACCTCTACCGCCTCAAGGGCAGTGTCCTGGAGCTTCAGACTCTTGGTCGGGGGATACAACTGGGGAGAATGACCAGTACCTCGCCCAGGCGGCCTCACCTGCTATGCTGAACAGGGGCTTGCGGGGGATGGGGAAGATTGGAAGGGATAGACAAGGAAGAGGGAAGGAAGCGGCCGTGGCCTTAAGTTAGGTACCATCCCGGCATTTGCCTGAAGGAGAAGTGGGAAACCACGGAAAACCACTTCCAGGATGGCTGAGGTGGGAATCGAACCCACCTCTACTCAGTTGACCTCCCGAGGCTGAGTGGACCCCGTTCCAGCCCTCGTACCACTTTTCAAATTTCGTGGCAGAGCCGGGAATCGAACCCGGACCTCCGGGGGTGGCAGCTAATCACGCTAACCACTACACCACAGAGGCGGACATGATCCAAAATATTGGATAAAATCGGTACTTCCAAGAGTGGTGAAGTATTCCATCGTAACTTACCCATGCCGACCCATGTAATGATAGATCACCGAAACAAATTAACAACAAATAATTATTTAAAAACTACATGATTAAAGTCAGAAACAATCTTGAAAATAATCCCTTATTGGGATTCCTAAGTCGGTCTCATCCGACACCCATAAAACTTAGCTTCATCTTCATTCCGGGCCAACGAATCACTGCTAGGCGCGTCTATCCTCGCTGACGGTTAACAACGGACAGTCTGCACCAACTACTGTACACAAAGACTTGAAGCGGCGAAATACGCGCACTCTGGTGGGAGAATTCGTACACGAGACGAGTAAGTGCACTCTGTGCCAAATGGCGTGAGAGTCCACAACGAGTCACATACGGCAGATACCAGCCAGTATTTTTAATGCGAGCGGAAAAAAATGGAGTCAATGTCCAGACACATTTTGAAATACAATAAATGTGGATGTGTCATCCAGACACATAAATTGATAATAGCAGTTTATCAGTGGAAAGTTTAACTTCCAATTATTATATTTGTAACGTAGTAATATTACATTCCTCCACACCTGAAACAAGACACTAGTGGGGGTTCTTCAGATGAGTATAAGGGGTCGAAGAACATCCAGTCGACGTGAATACAACATTAAGATGAACACAATGACGTTCAATGTTCCTCTCATGGTTCACAAGGTAAGTTTCCACAAGATTAGTTTGAATACTGCAGTTGCTACATTTGGTTATCCATCACGTCAAGTTCTTTCCATTCCTTGCAATCAGGAATAATATTTTGAACAGTCCTACTTGGTCAGTTCAAACACTGGGCATAGGACGTACAGGTCAATTGGGGAGAAGACGGTGTACAAATGGCCAGTAAGCACAGCGCACAATGCACCAGATGGTAAACGGTAACATGACGTGCGAGGGTACAGCACCAAATGATGAGCCCCAGTGACACTGTTTTAATGTACCAGTCCTCAGATGCTTCCTGCAGTAACAGCTTCAGGATGGGGAAAGCGTGCGGCAGCGGCAAAATTAACATGAAAGCAGAAAGTGAGGGAACAAGTATCATACCTTAAAAGACCAAGTGTTCCCAAAATTTCAAAATCCAGTGAGGTTATAAACAACCTTAAAGAGGATGTTTTAGAAAAGTACAAGGGGCATTCGTAATTGTAACACACTTACAGTGACATGATATATAATCTCTAAGGTTTCCATGAGAAATAAAAACCAAGGATTAACATTACTGGTTCTGACATTTAAAATATCTCACGCTGTGATAAAGAGTACTTTACATTCTCTTACTTACATAGAAGTGGTTAACCTTCAAGGCAATGCTAATGGAAAAATTACATTAAATGACATAGATATTAATACGTAAAAATGGGTTTCACCTTCACAAATTACACTAAATACCAGCCTACGCAGGCTTCACCTGGCTGAGGTGAACTCTTCGAATTCTTTTCGAATGGGGGTCATTCACCACAACAGAAAGAGGGGTCAAAAATTCAAGAATAGTATAAGAACCACGAAAACGGGGAGCTAGCTTGCGGGTAAATTTATTCACCGCCTTACTCTGGTAATGAGTCTTAACAGAGACTTCATCATCAACAGCCAGATCGGTACGTCGAATACCCTTATTATATTGTTTCTCACCTTTAGCATATGAAACCTTTAGCCCTTCTTTCCACACTCTTCGAATCTCGTCAGTATCCTTTTTCTCATGAAGAAGTTCATCAATTTTCAGAAGATTAGATATAGGGGAAAATGGAGTGAAGACGAACATGAGAGACATAGCGGTTTGCATATGTGATTCATGAACAGCAGAATAATGTGAACGTTAACTAGTTCTGGTGATCGTTGTGATGGAAGGCGATCAATGGAGACTTAAGGTTCCGATTCAGTCTCTCAGCATAGGGTGGAGCAGGGTGGTAGGGTGACGTTGTAACATGAGAAATAGACAAATCAAAACATAATTTATTTTCAAAATGGAAATCTCTGTTCCAACTCATGTTAACTTTGATTTCATCACTTTCTCGATTCCATAACAAACCCAAATACTGAAGAATAAGTGTTCTCATGAGCATTCTGACATTTTTCATTTGACCATTCCCAATCCCTAAGCTCAAATTTCGCCTTTGCCATGACTTTGACCAATTCTGACATGAATGCATTGAGTTCAGCTTTAGCGTCTACACTAGCAAAAAGATTATTAACATAAGAACTGTGCAGTAACTTTTCTTTAAGAGAACGATTTGAATCCTCTTTTCACAATAAGTGGTGTTCGATTACAGTTCCTAAGACGAAAGGACTACACTTTACACAAAAAAACACTATCGCGTGTTCGAACACCCTTACCTCCATGTTTTCATAGAAAGTTCCAGTCTTCAGGGTAAATACCCATCTATAAAAATGCTCCTTTAATATCAGCAACCACTCCTATATTCTTTTCTCTAAATCTTAACAGAGCATTCGGGAGGAGTTCATTCAGTGGTAGTGGTGGTGGTGATTATTGTTTTAAGAGGAAGTACAACTAGGCAACCATTCTCTATATAACACTAATCAGAGAGAAAAAATGGAAGGGATCCGACACTTCGAAAAATGAAGGTATCGGACAAAGAAAGACAAGGGCCACAAAGGGCGTGAAAATGAAAGACTCCCTAGGCATCGTGAACCTAATACCATCGGGGTTGGAAAAGAACAAGAGTTGACCAAGAGAGGTCGGATAGGATATATGAAAGTGAGGGGCCCGGCACAAGTAAGTGTAAGCAATGCCAGGACTCAGCTAAGGGCCCCGTGGTCGCCAACCCACGCTCCCAAGTTCAGAGCCCCTGGGCCCCTTTTAGTCGCCTCTTACGACAGGCAGAGAATACCGTGGGTGTTATTCTACCGCTCCCACCCACAGGGGGAAATTCATTCAGAATTGGATCAGGTTCAAAACATTGATTTAAAGAGGAGAAGTGCCTAGTTTTGCCGAAGCATCAAAAACAGGTCTGGTTCTTGTAATAGCGCTGCTTTCCTTTACAACTGACATGAACGGTAATTAGTAACAACAATGAAAACGTTCAGATTCAGGCACTTCTATTATTCCCTCAGTCAACCAATCTTCAAACACTTGATTGAAATCTCGAAAAAAAATCTTCCGCTAACTTCTTCCTCATCGAATCCAGTCTTCTTTAAGCGAGATTCAAATTTGCTGGCAAGGCGGGATGTTCCTCAGTCCAAGGTAGCCGAACTTAGTATCGACCTTCTTCAGTGCGATGAACACTTTGGAGGAAATGATCTTTCGCTGCAGTTTCTCGTTCTTTCTTCGTAGCTTCCTCTACAACAGGATCCGAAGTGCCTATTACATCCAACCTCCACAAATCGGTAATACTTGTCTCTTTAATAAACATGGAAAGAAAACCAGCTCGATTTGTTCTTGGTGATTCCGACAAATGAGTAACGTTAGAAAAATGTTCCAAAAGTTTGGGCTGGGAAGACTTGAGAGAAAGAAGACGAGCTGCTCGACTAAGTGTTATTCTCCGAGCTGTCAGCGGAGAGATGGCGTGGAATGACATTAGTAGACAAATAAGTTTAAGTGGTATCTTTAAAAGTAGGAAAGATCACAACATGAAGGTAAAATTGGAATTCAAGAGGATAAATTGGGGCAAATATTCGTTTTTAGGAAGGTGAGTTAGAGATTGGAATAATTTACCAAGAGAGATGTTCAATGAATATCCAATTTCTTTGAAATAAATTGTCTTGCATTTGCAAATGACTTTGCAATACTTTCTGAAAATGTGACATCTGCTGTAACCCAAGTAAATGTCTTGGAAAGAATCGCCAGCAGAACTGGCTTAAGAATTTCTGCAGAAAAAACAAAATTTTTAACAAATATTTGGGATGCACCAAAATTTCTGAAAACAGATATTGGCCAAATAGAGAGGGTAAAAAAATTCAAATATCTAGGGGAAATAATCCAAGAAAATGGTTTAGAAAAGTCTGCAGTAGAGGAGAGGGTACATAAAATGGAGAGAGCTTATGGTGTCACCAAAGATATCTACAATAAAAGATGCCTATCCAAAAATGCAAAAATAAGGCATTACAACACAATAGTGAAGCCAGAATGCCTATATGCAAGCGAGTGTCTGGCATTAAACTATAATTTAGATAAACTAGAAATACTAGAAAGGCGAATCATGAGGAAAATATTAGGCCCACAAAACACAGCAGAAGGTTGGAAATTACGAAGTAATGCTGAAATATATCAAAAATAGAAAATATATCAGATGTAATGAGTAAAAGGAGACTTATGTTTTTTGGACATTTATATCGAATGCAAGATAGTAGATTAACCAGTAAGATTTTCAGATATTTGTGGAGTAAGAAATCAACGACAAGCTGGGTCAATGAAGTAAGAAAGGATTTAGAAAAAAACAATATAACAACAGAAGAAATAAATAATAGAGAAGGCTTTCGGGAAAAGTATTGAAAATAGAAGGATTCCAAGGTAGAAAAGTAAAAAAGACTGGTTCAAAGTGGTCTGAAGACAGAAAGAAGAAACATAGTGAACAGATGAAAGCGTACTGGAAGAAAAGGAAAGAACAAAGAAGAAGGAATTGAAATTGGCACGTGGTCCTCTGGTGGCCCATTCGAAATAATAATAATAATAATAATAACAATAATAATAATAATAATAATAATAATAATAATAATCGTATGGCTTCAGCTACCGTGTGCAGACGTTTCGATTTGACGCCATCTGGCTGTCTGCTCGTCAATTTCGACGTTCCGTTTTACTCTAGGCCCGCTAGATGGCAGACAGAGTAAACCGGATCTCTCTTGGGCTGGGATTTAATGAATTTTGTCGGGTAAACACCAAATGTGTCACCAGAGATCTTTTACATGCCGACATCGTACGACATGTATCGAATGGACTTTTTTCCGCCCTTCAAAAATCCGACTACCTCTGCCGGGTTTGAACCCGCTATCTTGGGATCCGGAGGCCGACACTCTACCACGGATCCACAGAGGCAGCTAAATAATTTAATGAAAGGCTAGGAAAACAACATATAGGGAATCTGCCACCTGGAAGACTGCCCTAAATGTAGATCAGTATTGACTGATTGATTGAAGTTACAAGAAAGCCTTCATTTCCTTCACTTCTCTCGGTATTAGGAATCTTTCCCAACAAAATCCAGCCTAACAATGTCTCTACTGCAACTAAACCACACGGCAGCAATTCTCTTCTTTCTGTTAGAAGTTTGCCAGCTATGTCTGCCCCAATAAGTATTTCTATAGACCCCAAACTTGCCTCATTATTGGTGATATCTGTCTTCAATTTCTTCAGCTCGTTTATCCATTCCCCATCCGTAACATGTGAAGTGTCTCCACAGATCACTTCTTGGTCTAAATCTTCAAAATTACACCGACATTCACCATTCAGGTCCCCTACACGCACCCGGTAAACTTCAAGTTCATTCCGTTATGTTGTCACACCACCATTCGGGCTGAGTTCAATCAGATTTGGACCAGTTTTAAGACATTGATTTAAAGATGTAGAACTGCTTAGTTTTTATCGAAGCATCAAAAACAGGTCGGATACTTGTAGTTGCACTGCTTTCCTTTACAACTGACCTATACAGTAAGTAGTGAAAACAATGAACACGTTCAGAGATGTGAGATAGTGTCCTTTCGCAGTGAATTTTAACCTATCTTTAAAAGCCGTCTTTCGCAATATGTATGAATTTTGGGAGCCACTATCCACTAAAGCACGAACACATTCTGTCTTTCCATCAGATCGTATCTTTACACGAAGAGTTTGTAACGACACCTTAGGCGAAGTGGAAACATTTGCCAACGTGACTTCCTGAGTTGTATTTTCTTCGCTGTTGCTAGCTTCTTTGTGGACAGCCTGTTGTTTTTCTAACAACTGTCTGCACATTAAAACAACATGCTTCCCACCACAAACTATATATTTTATATCTTTTGCCTTACAATTCTTTACCATATCTCCTGACTTCAGACACATATAACAACATCCCTTTCCCTTAACAGTTTCTGTTTACTTTCCATCGACTTTTTTTAGAGCAGAAGCAATCTGCACTGGCGTGATGCCCCTCACAAAACACACACTTGTCATCCTTGCGTTGATTTGATGTTAATAACCCCATATCTGTAGAAATGTCTGAATCCTTCCCCTTGTGCTTCGGTTTTCCTTTCGTCCCTTTAAACTTTAAGTCAAAACCATATGTAGCAACGGTTATTCTCTGTTCACTCTACACCTCCAACTTCAGGACTTTCATTAACCCCTCAAGACGGTCTTTTGGATTCGTAGCAGAGGTAAATGAAATACTGCGTTGCCAATTCGTAATAAGTCTTCTGGGAGGCACGATTCAACAAGGGGAAATAACTTAGAGGCCAAACTTGTCCGTTGTGACACCAAGTGGTTCTAGTGATCTCAACTGTGTTTCCAACTGATCATAAAATTGAGACAGTGTAATTCTGGGTTTGGATTGCGAGGCTTTGTGTAAAACTAACCTCAACAGCTCCAGAAGAATATCTTCTTGGCCAAAACGAGATTTCAGGCCTTTTTGCCGTAATTTATTCGTGTTGGGGAGGAAACTCTCAACTACCCGCCTAGCAAGTGACCCTTTTACTGTTGCCTGTATTAAATATTGAAATTGATCCTCCACAGAGTACGACAGGCTTCACCAGCCGGCCACTGGATGGGGGCTTCATTCATTCCATTCCTGACCCGGTCGAATGACTGAAAACAGGTTGTGGATTTTCATCCTTCACAGCTATTTCAGGATCTTCATCTATTTTAGAGAACTGACTCCCAAATGGTAGTCGCTCCTTTAAATTCCCTCCAAAAGTGCAGAATTCTAACTTCAGCAACTTGAATTTCTTGATTTGTTGGTTGCTGGACCGACTACCAATACTACTGGCTTCATATTCGGTTTGTTGAACCTTTATTCCTGAAATACGCTCTTTAAGGTCCAGATACTTTTCTGATACTTATCAGCCCCTTCTATTTCTTTGTCAGTATCAGCCTCGTCTTTATCTAATAACAAATCAAGTACTTTCGCATCCAGTTCATTCAAAACCGCTATCTTACTTTCTAACAGGATGGATAATGATTGAACTTCCCTAATATTAACATTTTCTTCTTCGGTCAAATCACTAACCTCTTTAGCAGTTTTCATAAACGAAGTACTTGTCGCTCTTCTTTGCTTCAGTAGTTTATCGAGGCTTTCGCACTCCATATTCCACGTGGGTTCAATGATTCTTCCTTCTTAAAGTCGTAAATATCCTGTCACGGTCGCCACTAAATGTTGAGTGATACCATTACACGCAGGAATATATTTTAAGAAAGTCTTACAATTAAGAAACATGAAATTATTTTTCTTTTTCCTTAAGTGTCCAGCAGATAGAACTGTCGGCAAATGGCCGTCAGTATCGACAGCAAGTCTGAAGTAACAGTTCCCGCACTTGATGTAATCACAAGTAAATTTGCTGAAATAGTTATGGGATTACCCAGTTGTACAACTGTGAAATAAGAATGATGTGCAAGGATATAAGTCTATATTGTTACAAAGATATTTAAATATTGGCTAAGACTGAAGTTGGGATTAGGTGGCGCAGTGTTAAATTTATCCTTCCAAGACCAGGTGAAATGCCAGAATTAAGGATACTTGGTGGGTGGGGTACGGAATATTGTGGAAAGGGTAGGAAAATGATATTACTGGGAAAGGTATTGTATAGAATACCAAAGTGAAAAAGTAGTTGTAAGATTTAAGGATATTGAAAAACAACAAATAACTACACAAATTACAATATATAATATAATATAATATAATATAATATAATATAATATAATATAATATAATATAATATAATATAATATAATATAATATAATATAATATAATATAATATAATATAATATAATATAATATAATATAAAGTGAAATTAGGAGAACAATATTGTGGTTAATGTGGGTACACAGAACTAAAGCATATAGACAGAATAGGATGATAAAAATATTTACTCCGTTCTAAAGAAATGGGATGGGTAAATCTTAAGAAAGACTGTAAGAGACCAGGGAAATGAGAAAGACATGTGTGGATGAGGAGGATATGAGGAAAACTGATAACAGAACTCAGTTGTAAACGATGGTGAAGTTATTGAACATAGAGTGGATGCATAAGGGAATAATTGCAAAATTATTAATGGAGGAAAAGAATTGATGCATACTAGTTGGTGACAAAATTGTACCTGAGGCAAGCTAGATAATATAACTTTGTTGAATTCTAGAACAATAGGTACGTAGATTATAGTAATGGTATATAATTAATTTATCGTTGTATTCTAATTAAACTGCATGTTTTGACAATATAATACAAATATATTCATTTGAAATATCGGTCGTGATATGGAGGGACTGAGGATGACTACTGTTGTGACTCACTTTGTGGCGGGTGGGGGGGGGGGGGGTGGAAGAGGGTCGCGTTTCCGGGGTATCCGATTGACCTCTATAGCTTGTCCGAGAAGTGTCACTTCTTTCCTGTAATAATGTTTCTAACATTCCTTTGAGGCCATTCTTTCTTTGTCCAGTTTCTAAATCAAGTACAAGTGTTAAATTTTGGTTAAATGCTGGTTTCCGGACACTTCTTTATTTGTGCTTCAACTGTATGTTTTCAATTATGCTATACGATATCAACTTTTGTAAACTCATGCATCAAAAATAAGAAGACATTATCCTCTCTGGGATCTATGGTTTTCGAGGCAATGGGAGACACTATTATCTTATCTCTTTTTTTAAACAAAGGTAACAAGGTTTTTCTGAGTTCCTACATTGCGGAGTTGGCAAGCATGACAATGTTTCAGTCAGTGTTGCCTCACTCAGTATTTGAATTAATCTTGTGTGTCCCAATACATGTGTCATAATTAAATAATGTGTCTTATACGGTATGCTTCCTATGTTTGATGTAATAAAAGACAATAGATAGCTAAGATAATGCAAGCAAAATAATTTCAAACGCCTTACAATTCAATATTTTGAATTAAGCTGAAGATCGGAGACCTGATGAGAATAGAAAGAATAAAAGCAATGTTCATGAAGAGGATTACCCGAGTCGGAAAGACAGTGCCATCCCGCATGATATACGAAATGATGCGGGAGACGTATTTCATAGAAGACATACGATCACAATTCTGCCTACAATCAACGGAAGCAAGCAGGGCACTAGTAAACATCAGGGAAAGGAAGAAAAGTGAAATTGATCTAGACTTCTACACCTCACCAGCGATGACGGACGATAGATGGACTAGAGAGTGCAACACACAGCGCCACGTGATAACACGACTCTCCATACATGGGTTTCACCACAAGATATGCGTAAACCAGAAGTTCCATGAGCCAGACGAAGATTGTAAGTGCACTTTCTGTGGACAGAAGTGTAGTAGATACCACATCATAACTTGCACGAAAAGAACCAGGACAATTACAGACTATAGCAAAGACTGAAATGTGAAATTTATTTACTGCTCGAACTTGAGTGTACATTTCTCTATTAAATTATAATAAATATATATATATTGTAGTGGGGGCACGCATTCTCTGTCCCGTTGAACCAGGCACCTTCCAGAAGGCCATCTGTGCTATGAATTTTGAACTAATGTTATACAAGATACTTAAACTTTCAATCGCTATATGTACCTATCATCCAGTTTTGTTGCTCCCCATAGCGGTTCGAACTCTAACTGATTTATTAAGAAATTTGTATTGTGACAGGTAGCAAACCTTAAGTATTATTAGATTGTTTTATTTTATGTGTCAAAGTTGTCAACACTCCTATGGCTTCCTTCTTCCTCAGTTTTTAACCAATCAGGAATTTCGTGTATATTTCTATAGCCAATTGGGGATGTGTACAGGCATCCTGCCTGTCTGAAAAGAGTTCTAGAAACTTCCCCTCGGAAATGCTATAAAAGCTGAGCGCTTTAGGGCCGTATTGTCATCTTCATCGCTACAGACTAGTGAGTGCGGCGTGTTATTTGAAGGCAGACGATGCCTGTGGTCGTTCGGAAGGCCCAAGTACTCAAGGTAATGGCAGACATTTTCTTAACAGGTGATAGCTCCAGGCAGATGGCTTAAGGGGAAGGTTTCAACTCCTTTTATTCATGTAACGTTTTTATGGAGTCTTGGTTGTAGGCGACTCCACGTCGTCCATAAATAAATCAGCCCTCATGGATAATAGATTTATTTACATCACACACAGTTTTAGTACACATTTGCATGTGAGATAGATTACACTGATTACACCAACAAGACACAAAGAGACGTGATGCTCATGCTCACTCCACGCAGCCGAATGACGCTAGTTTAGCAAGCTATACCCTGATGCAATGTTGCATCGTCCACAAGGGTGCGTTCTGTATGTGGGCGAGTTCATTCTTCCTGATGCCGCCACATTTTCATTTCATGGTTTAAATGTAGATGTTCGGAAAGTCTGAGGAGTTTGTTCAAATCCCTACTGGGAAACATGTAAATTAAGGGAAGAAAGAGTGTTCACACTCTGTTGACTCCCATTCAACTTGGTATGGGGTGACAAAAATTTCATAGACCTCTAAATTTTTCAAACTCCTTCGGTATTTAATATTTTTTCGTTTAGTCACCCCTCTGTAGTATAGGCTTAGCCTCTGCAACTTAGGGTCATATGCCCACTTAGGGTTTTAAGAATTTTACTAAACGGAGTGCAAGTATTTCGCCTCCTAGCCTTCTATTCATGGCCGTTCGTCTTTAACATTTTATTTTTATATTAAGGCCATTTAGAATTGGGCACTCATTGCCCCTGTATTTGGTAATTGTTTATAGACCAGTGTGTAAGAGACTGTTGATCAGAAGTGACTGTAAACGCAGTATTTTGAAGTTTGTAAGGCATAATTTTGTAAGAAGCTTGTGCCTCTTAGAGGTTGGACTACAGTAACCTTTTGGAGCTCTGCCTCTTAGAATGTGAATGAGTGGAGTAAACATGCTCTTCTAAAAGTGTACCGACCGAGCTCGATAGCTACAGTCGCTTAAGTGCGGCCAGTATCCAGTATTCGGGAGATAGTAGGTTCGAACCCCACTGTCGGCAGCCCTGAAAATGGTTTTCCGTGGTTTCCCATTTTCACACCAGGCAAATGCTGGGGCTGTACCTTAATTAAGGCCACGGCCGCTTCCTTCCCACTCCTAGCCCTTTCCTGTCCCATCGTCGCCATAAGACCTATCTGTGTCGGTGCGACGTAAAGCAAGTAGCAAAAAAAAAAAAAAAAAAAAGTGTACCTGTTTAGAGCTATATTGCTCATTCATTGTAAATTATTGTGTCTTCTCTATTGTACCTGATTTTTGGACTTAAGTCCGCTATTGTTATCAGAGCTGACGAGCTCATTAGTTATGCTATTTAACTGTTATTTATTCCAAATAACTTTTTAAAATAAGAAAGAAAAGAAGGTAAGAAATAAAATTTCAAAATTTAGTGCTTTAACATATGCTCTGGTCATTTCGTTGTCCGCCCATTCACCCCGGCACCTTCCTTCGCCTCTCTGTTCCACAAAATTTCCGTGTTTTATATATTTAAAATGAATAAAACATTATTGATTGATTGATCGATTGATCGATCGATTAATTGATTGATTGGTTGGTTGATTGATTGATTGATTGATTGATTGATTGATTGATTGATTGATTGATTGATTGATTGATTTTCTCAAAATCTCGTTAATCTACCGCCAAGGTTTACGAGGTCAAGAAAGCCTTTTTATTTATCCGGTTAGGTTTGTGAGGCCAACTAAGCCTTTTATTTTTGCGACTTAGAGCCTTTCATTTTCTTGCCAAGGTTCACGGGCCTTTTATTTTCCTGACTTTCAATACACTTTTTCTTTAGTCGGTACCTTCTTTTTTTGCTGAAGATGTCGGGACTAATAGTGTTGAAAGAGTCTGATATTCTTGCATTTTCCCTTCAAGCAATAACCACTTCAACTACCAAACGCTGTTACGGTGTAAGGTCGGAGTATGTAAGGGAATACACAGGTTATCAAGTTTTCACTGGTAATGTAATGAGCGAACACTTCCAGTTAGTTATATATTATTGTCTTTGTGTTTGTGCAGGTTTGTGGATAGAAGATGGTGCATGAAGGGAGGGCACTTGAAAGGAAGCTGCCGCCACTGCCAGCCACAGCAAGTTTCATCGGAGCCGTGTATTGTTGATGACAACACAGGATGCTATAATGTCGCCGAAGATGACTCTGACGACGATATATGCCACTGTAACGACCGCATGTGCCTCACACGGTCACTTAATTGTCTTCTCTAGAATTTAAAGTTCTGAAGTAACTCTAGACGGAGTTTTACCTGGCATTACGTGTACGGTACTTCAGAGTGCTGCACTGCTGATACTGTTAGCTAAATATAACCGAAACTGTTATTTATTTATTTATTTATTTATTTATTTATTTATTTATTTATTTATTTATTTATTTATTTATTTATTTATTTATTTATTTATTCTTAAAGGCCTGATGACCCTATTGTATTGCTCGTTAAAGAAAATTTCGAAGGCCTATCTCAATAATGTTTATTTTTTTAACATCGTGCCTTTATATGAGTAACTACCAGGTATATGATGTTGAATTTTAATTGCGATGATGTGTAGACATTCCCGACAAATTTAATTCATGCATCTTGAATTTCGGTGCAATGCTTTTTTGTCTGCGATCTGTACATTGGTTCTTTAATTACTTTCGAAGTTACCGAGCGAGTGGCTACGCGGTTTGGGTCACGTAGCTATCCACTGTCGACAGCCCTAAAGATGCTTTTCCGTGGTTTCCCATTTTCACACCATGCTTAATTGAGGCCACGGTCATTTCCTTTCCACTCATAGTCCTTTCCTATCGCATGGTCGCCATAAGACCTATCTGTATCGGTGCGACGTAAAGAAAATTGAAAAACACACACGCACCTTTCGAGGTTTACGAATGTTTTAAAATACCGTGATGTACGCTTGCAGTCTGTACGAACCATCCCAACAATGCAAAGAAACGTAAGTTGTCCTTTTACAGATTTCCAAAAGACCCAACTCTGCTCAAACATTGGGTACATTTTTGAAAATAAAATATGGTTTTTAACTCTAAAATTGTATGAATATGCTTGGAAGATTTTTTGCCCTCTGATTTTGAAAACTTTATTGTTCATAGTTTACATCTGCTGAAAGCTATAAAGTGACAGGGAGGGATTCAGTTAGGTGAAAATGTAGTAATGTATGCCGACGACTTTGTCTTAATGGCAAATTGTGCCGATATTCTGCAGTCTAATATCTTGGAACTTGAAAATAGGTGCAATGAGTACGGTATGAAAATTAGCCTTTCTAAGTCTAAATTGACGTCAGTAGGTAGGAAATCGAAAAGAATTGAATGTTAGGTTGGGAATACAAAGCTGGAACAGGCAGATAATTTCAAGTATTTAGGTTGTGTGTTCTCCCAGGATGGAAGTATCGTGAGACAGATTCAAGGTGCAGTAAAGCTAATGCAGTGAGCTTGCAGTTGCAATCAACAGTATTCTGTAAGAAGGAAGTCAGCTCCCGGACGAAACGACCTTTACATCGGTCTGTTTTCTGACCAACGTTGCTTTAAGGGAGAGAAATCTGGGTGGACTCAGGACATCTTATTCATAAGTTAGAAGTAACAGACATGAAAATGATTGCTGGTACAAGCAGTTGGGAACAATGGCAGGAGGGCACTCGGAATTAGGAAATAAAGGCTAAGTTAGGAATGAACTCGATGGATGAAGCTGTACGCATGAAGCTGTCATGTGAGGCGAATGGAGGACGGTATGTTGCCAAGGACAATAATTGACTCTGTTATGGAGGGTAAGAGGGGTAGGGAGAGACCACGACGACGATGGTTAGTCTCGGTTTCCAATGATTTAAAGATAAGAGGTATATGACTAAACGAGGCAACAGAACTAGTTACAAATAGAGGATTGTTGCGGCGATTAGTAAATTCACAGAGGCTTGCAGACTGAACGCTGAAAGGCATAATAGATTATAATGAAGATGTATGTATGATTTTGAAAGAGATTTACAATATGAACTGTTAGGCATTCATCCTAAGCACTTGTCAAAGAAAAAAAGGAGGAATTCCTTCCCGAAACTTTCCCACACTTTTTGTATCAACAGAAAATTCCGAGAAAATTACGCGTGCCTAGAAGCGGGACTATAAAAAAGTTCTACAATCACTAATAAACAAATCGGTAGAGAAATCAAGTGCACTTGATGACCTTTCTCAGGAAGAAAAAGTTAGGGAACAGTTACTCCAAATTAAAGACAGCTTGCCCTTGAAGTGTGAACTATCCCGTGTAATAGTTAAAAATAAAAAAAAAGTAAGAGGAATAATCAAATTACTTACTGAAGATCTAAAAAGTCCATCACAAAATAACAAAATTGGAGGAAATTTTATAAAACCATGTGTATTTTTTCTATTTGTCAAAATAATGTTTACTATAGGGAAAGGGTACAATCTGGTCACCTGGACATGTATTCAAAGCTGTTAAGATTCGGTGTACCTGCA
The DNA here is from genome assembly GCF_040414725.1 of Anabrus simplex. Taxonomy (NCBI): domain Eukaryota; kingdom Metazoa; phylum Arthropoda; class Insecta; order Orthoptera; family Tettigoniidae; genus Anabrus; species Anabrus simplex. The sequence goes on along the minus strand of NC_090268.1, from coordinate 228,703,821 downwards.
AAAAATCTTTGTTTTTATGTTAGGGAAACTCTAAAACACCCTCCGGAAGCAACAATAACACGGTGGTTGTCCAATTTTCAACTCCACCTGGGTTTTTGGATATTACTAACCTATTAAAGGGCCAAGAAAATATTTTGAGCGGTAATTTTTAAAAAAAGATGTAGTGATGAGCTTCGTCGAGATGAAAAGTTAAATCTGATATATATTATAATTTATAAAAGTGTCGATGATGTGTTTAGTGGCCCGCGTGTAAATATGCAGGTTATTACAATAAGAAGTCTTATTGATAAATGGAAAAGAACCAATTTACTAATATCAGTTCGATCAGATCGCCACTACTCTAACTACCGAAACAGTAAAACTTGTGAGGAAACGGCTTTTCGCCTAAGGACTTTTGTTAGTGATAATGGTGGTTCCGATCGAAAGTTAAGCATAGATCTAGGAATAAGTCCAGAGAAGTTTCCAAAAAAAAAATCCATGCACTGATGACGGTTGTGATTTGGGCATTTTGTAACGTTCCTCATATTAGGGTAATAAGAAACTATATGTTATTATTATTATTATTATTATTATTATTATTATTATTATTATTATTATTATTATTATTATTATTATTATTATTATTATTATTATTATTGTTACCGAGTTTTGTGGATGTGCAGAGGTGAAAGAAGGTGCGGGGGTGAACAGGTCTCAAAATACGAAATTAAAGTTAAGATAAAATTTAACAAGGTTATATTTTCTTATCAAGATCAAGAAATAACAAGAATAACAGAAACACAGTTGAATATCAACAATTTAAGAATGTACAATTACAGTTTTTACAGAATTTGGGCTTCGAGCCCCGGACTCACAATTCTTGAGCAATTAGCCCAACTCTACCCAAATACAAGATTCGACAAAGGGGCAGAAAACCCCAATCATGCCCAGAAGCACTTGCTCCCAACTACACAGTAAAGCCTCCTCGAGGCACGCAGAACCAAATTTTAAGTTGAAGCCTATCAAAGGCCACACCAAACTCCACGTTCAAGTTGTCCTCCAAGGACATATACACCGGGGTAAAAATACCCAACCTACTGAGGCCTATTCAGTGAAGAAACAGAAATATTACATGGCCTCTATAATACCAACTTGAGAGGAGGCAAAACTGCACTCCTAATATACTTTACTAAAACCTACCTGGCACTAGGCCACTAATGCAAGGGCTAATCCCATACTAAAGAGGCGACTTATATAAGAAAACGATTTACATTACACTAGAAGGGAAGAAACGGTTGTGAAAATAAGTTCACCTCAAAGCAATATGAGTGGGAGCTCGAGAGGGTTAAGCACTCTCTATCCCAATTTGTAGTTTAAAAGGATAGAATTGATATCAAATGTCTTTACATTTTAGAGGACAGTTACATGGTAAAAGGCTTCGGACCTGCCCCGAGAGTTAAACTGCTGAGCTAGCAAGAAAAGAAGTTATTAAAAGGCCATTACCTGGTGGTTGAACTGCTGCCCGAAGAAAGAGGCGCTTCCCGCCCCCTGCTACATAATTTACACAAAGATAGATGTTACTGAAGTGGCGCGGAGACCCGAAAATCAGCAGTTTATATACCCTCGTGGAAAGTTCGAGGCGTTTCAGGAATGAGAACACCCGCTCACAATCATTTTATTGGCTAACAACGAAAACCCCTACACTAGATGAAGATGAAACACATTATTGGTGGAAAATTAATTACAGAAATTCCTTATTGGTCGAATTCGAAATTGGCGGAAAGAAAGGGTTAATATTGCCAACTTAAACAATGACTGAAAGAAATTTAACAAAGAACAAACTTATGAACCCAAAATTTCTCCAAAAACACAGTTCTTTCACTTCGCACTAGGGTGCATAATTGTAGTCCTTCAGTAGTGCCATCTGGAAGAGAATGTCCACACTTCTTACTATAGGCAAAACAAAAATACATCGAAAACGACCCAGTTCAGAAACTTCAAAATTTACAAGTAGGGACATCTTCTGAGAAACTTGAGAATTAACACTGTAGATAAAGTTCAGACTTCCTCCAGTAGAGGAGTTTCACTGGCGCAAAGTTTGAATTAGCGGAGCGGAGGTGTACCACCCGGTACAATTATTATTATTATTAACAAATACACTGCAAATGGGAAATGTCCCGGTGGCAATGGTCACTTACAGTAATGTAATAATAAAGTAAAGTTAACATAATTACCCAACAACAACAACAAGAAACAAACAAACAAACAAACAAACAATCAAGCAAACAACAATAGTAAAACAAGCAAATATATGGAAAGAAAATATTACAACAATTACTAATAGTTTAACACTTTAAATCCACCATCATCATATACAAATTCACACACAACTACACTACGGCTCACTACTAGCTTAACATATAAGTGATAATAAAGTGAAGTTAAACCGTAATTACCCGACAACAACAGCAACAACAATAGTACAACAAGCAAGAAATACTACTAGTTTAACTTTCTAAATCCAGACCAAGGATGCACGCTTGCATGTAGGAAAACTGCTACAAAGGACATCTTTGGTGACTTAGTACAGTTTGAGAACTTAAAATCCACTCGCAAAGTAACAGAATGACATTTACTAGTAACTTGTAGTTCATGTTCAAACGTTAGAAAAGCTGTCGTTTCGAAAATAATAGGCCCAATTATTCGTCTTGCACTAACAGCACACCAAACAGCAATCTTCCTATCATAATGAGGGACTTCATAAACACCATTAGGATGCTCTGCACACCAATAGCGAGAGTTATGACTGTTCACTCGACCATTGAGATGAAACCCAGAACTTTTACATACTAAAATACGGTGTTGTAATGATAATTGTCTCACCATGTTATCAGACTGGCGACTGATGCTTGCCAGGTCGAACACGTTCAGGCTGCTTGCAAGGTCAAGAACTATGCGCGAGCCTCCCAAACTGCAGAACCTCAATCGGAGAGTAAAAACGCCGCATAGACGAGAGACCTTGTAGATGTATGAAAATCAAACCTCATTCTCTTTACTGTTTTAAAGGATAACTGAAATATGAGCATTTACATTTAGGAAAAAAATATAATACGATAATTTTAACTACTACCTTCGACGTGAAACGTCTTTCAAGTTGGGTGGGGTAGTGTGTGATTTTCATTAAACATTTCAACATCTTATACCTCAAAAAGAATTGCATATACTGTATGTATACGGAAATGATTTATATATTTAAAGTAGAACGATGAATGGACAAGATGTGATCACGGTAGCTAACGTAATGCGCATGACTCCATCATAAGATGGCTGCCAAATTAACGTATGTTTTTGACAGTCAAAAGTCACTTATCGCGTGGTGTTGCTTGGCAGGTAGAGGCGAGTGAGGTATCATTCCATTTATCTTAACGAGATCTATCAGAACACATCAGAAAAAAGTAAAATTTGACCGTAAGTAAAGAAAACGATGAAGGTTTTGCGACTGAAAATTGACGAATTTACAAAAATGTCCATATGTGGAACTAACAAGCAGATAAAACCCTACATAAAACTTATGCGTGAGGAAACTAGACCCAATGATAGATCGAATAAGACGAAACGTTGATCTGCAGGACGAATGAGACGGCTCTGTGAGTATCGCAAACTTGAGCCCGCAGTTCTGACTTGTTATAAAAACAAATGGCAAATCAAACGATTCTATCAATCATTTTGATCTTCCTCCTCACATCATTCACTATTGTTTAATAACAGTTTGACAATTGCTAAATATTGTACAAATTAATAATAATCATAATACCGAGCGAGTTGGCCGTGCGGTTAGGGGACGCAGCTGTGAACTACCATTCGGGAGATAGTGGGTTCGAACCACACTGTCGGAAGCTCTGAAGATGTTCTTCCGTGGTTTCCCGTTTTCACACCAGGCAAATCATGGGATTGTGCCTTAATTAAGGCCACGGCCGCTTGTGGTAGGCAACACCTTAAATGCCTCAGGGCAGTGAAGTCTCACGGAAACTGTCTGAACTTAATGAAAACCACATGATTGGTTTGGAGTACCACCTAGGGGCTTGGAATGCATTTGGTTTAGCAGAGTATTGAAACTGTAAGGGGCTTGGCCCTTGATAGCTTATTTCGTCTGTTTCTAAGTTGCCACTACTGTGATTCCAAATTAAATCAACCAATCATCGCCAGCTCGTCGCTATAAATAGGGGCCATGTATCTGCCTGTATCTGATTGCAAAAAGTGCTACGGACTGGATTCTTCTGGTCCATATGCTTCCCTGTGAATTAAGGGCAGAAAGTGTTAAGTGGTGTAAAGGATAACATTTTTCGAGGTATACTAAGAGGCAACCTGATGTGGATTCTAGGCCCGATCAGCCATTAAATGTTATCGATGAGAGTTTAATACCCTCTGAAGGGTAAAACACATTTTTACACACGGTCGAGGCAGTATTTGCTTATTGGAAATTTATCTTATTCTGTATCTTTACGAAGCGAAAAATCATCGCGAATTGGAAACATTGCGGGTGAGAAAATGAGTTTATCAGATTGAGAGTTTACCCTGTTTATGTTGAAAGTTTACTTCGCTGGAGAGTTTACAGTGACACATGTTTGGAGTGTTGATATTCCAGGTTATTTGGAGCCTCACAGTTTGACTATGCTGCGAATATCGTAGTGGTTGTAATTATTTATTTCATTAATATCACGTAACATCAGACGAGATTTGGCTTTACTTTTATTTAGTGAACTTCACTTCATGTGTTTGAATTTCAACGATTCATAGATTGAAGTATTCGAACCCGTTATTTAATTTCGATTTCACACTTTACTGTAGGAGATGGACATAGTTAGTATTTCCAGATTGGAGTTCTTTTCTAAAGCAGATTTCACTTCATGTGTTTGAATTTCAATGCGAATTAGATTTAAATAGCCAGACATTGTTTTTTAAGTTTTCTATTTCACCCAACAGTATCAGTGATGTGCAAATACCACAGTGTTGTCCGGCTCCATGGCTAAATGGTTAGCGTGCTGGCCTTTGGTCACAGGGGCCCCGGGTTCGATTCCCGGCAGGGTCGGGAAATTTAACCATTATTGATTCATTTCGCTGGCAGGGGGGCTGAATGTGTATCTGTCGTCTTCATCATCATTTCATCCTCATCACGACGCGGTCTCCTACGAACGTCAAATCCAAAGACCTGCATCTGACGAGCCGAACTTGTCCTCGGACACTCCCGGCACTAAAAGCCATACGCCATTTCATTTCCCCAGTGTTCGCTCAAGGATAGGTTAGGGATGCCGCGTGTACATAGTGTTAGAGGTATGTAGATACCATAGTGTTGGCTCAACGAAAGGTTCGGGATGCCGCGTATACATAGTTACTGGCAGAGACCTGTAGGCACTTCAGTGTTGATTCAACGATAGGGCCGAGGCGCGTGTGCATAGTGTTAGAGGTATGTAGATACCATAGTGTTGGCTCAACGAAAGGTTCGGGATGCCGCGTATACATAGTTACTGGCAGAGACCTGTAGGCACTTCAGTGTTGATTCAACGATAGGGCCGAGGCGCGTGTGCATAGTGTTAGAGGTATGTAGATACCATAGTGTTGGCTCAACGAAAGGTTCGGGATGCCTCGTGTACATAATTACCGTCAGAGGTGTGCAGACACTGTAGCGTTGGCTCAGCGATAGGATCAGGACGCCCTTTGTACATAGCCAAGTCATAGGCTAGGCATTTTCATGAATCGACTTGAACGATTTTTATTTTAATTTTTTTATTTCAAAAGAGTCACCTGAGCCAAGGCTCATAATGGTGCAGTACAATTAATTACATTTGGCAACAAAGATCAAATTTGAGAACATCAGCTTCTAGGACAAAAATATAAAATAGTATACAATGAATTATAATTATAATAAAAAGTGTCTGCAGTAGTGGATGCAGGTATGGAAGTTATTAGCAGATACTATTTAAGCAACCTTTCGGCATAACATTTACTAGCTGGAAAGTGCTTCCGTAACAGCGTTACATCAGTATTGGCTTAATTGTAAGGTTTGTCTCACGTGGAAACTGGTCCCTACTACTTAGCCGCGTGCGTTCAAGCTCGATGACCTTTCATTTTCTATTTTCCACTGATCTTCTTTTACTTCGAGACTTATTGTTCGGGTGTACGATATGTTTCAATAGCGCAGTGCACTGATAGTTATTTTTTTATATATCAAGGGATTTACACAACGAATGCGGTTTCGATTCGTCAGCTGTTACAATATTTTTTTATTTTTATTTTTTACGTTATTCCCGTTATTTAGGCGAGACGTTGGTATACAGATCACTTGTAGTTTAGTTTAAGGGGACAAGTATAGGTAGACAGATTTGTAGTTGTAGTTATGTAAAAGTGGAAATATTTCATGTTGGTTGTTTTATATTGCGGATTTGTAATTCAACTAATTTAACGATGTAACTGTTTCATAACCTGAAAGTTGGTTTAGTAAGAAGACTTTTGAAATGATTTACCACTTTTATTTAACTTCAGTGTTTCTTATAAACGCATAATGACTTAATGTTTCCCTGCATTTCGCAGTTCTGTTCCTTCAGAACGATGTAACTATAGATCCTCTCGCATCAAGTGTTATTAGTTCATTCTGAACATCTGTTTGGGGTGATGCATATTTTGGCATCGGAAGTTATTTATAACTTAACGGTGTCACGAGATGACAACACACGGTTTGATTTTATTTCGGATTTTGTTAACTGCTGTTAACTTGTAAGAAACACCATGCTTTCAAATAATATTTCGTAACCTACCCGTTCGATTAAAAGATCCATTAGGGAGATGTTCCGGTATCCGAGAGGATATTCGACTGGTGGATAACCTTCATTAAATATAAATCTGGAATTCTATTGGTTGAAGGTCATATTTTCCACGGATCATGTGGGTTAACTCTCAGTATATTGTTTGGGTCAATGTTGCCCGATTCTCAGGTTTTTTTTTTTTTTTTCTGTCCACAAATCTTATATTGTGTTTTCAAACATTGGAAGACACTAATGTAAATAATTTCAAGGTACTTTCACCGTTCACATTAGGCAGTGTGACTGATTTATAACAACATTTTGTGAAAAATGTAATTTGTTTTTTACGGTTATTCAGTAATCGAGATTATCGTGATTTCGTTCAATACATTTTTGTAAGCACACTTTGCTCCTCATTTGAAGTAATTATACTCTCCTCTGAACTCTGTCGATCGGTCAATGAAGTGACAAGAAAAAATCCTATACGCCCCAAGATCTATGACTTCTTTATAATATATTAGTTACTTTACGTCACACCGACACAGACAGGTCTCATGGCGACGATGGGAGAGGAAGAGGCTAGGATTGGGAAGGAAGCGGCCGTGGCTTCAATTAAAGTACAGCCCCAGCATTTTCCTGGTGTGAGAATGGGAAACCACGGAAAACCATCTTCAGGGCCACCGACAGTGGGGTTCGAACCCACTATCTCCCGAATACAGGTCGCACTTAAGCGACTGCAGCTATCGAGCTCGGTCAGTATTTTTCTACTGAAGCAGCCGAGGCAGACACATGGAAAGGTAGATAGAACGGTAGAAAGTAAATTGAATTGCTCACGGTACACTACAGACGCTGCGCACACTCAGCCATTTCTTGTCATCTACTGGCGTGGCAAGAGCTTCCTCGTGTGAACAGGTTCTCGTTCAACGGGACTGCTCAGCGATTGTCCCGCAATAATTAGAAGACAACTGTCGCCAACAGTTGTCTCATCAACTGGCATCGTGTAAACGCGGCATTACAGTCGTTTATTTTTGCCCTCCCTGTGGGCTCCGCTCTTTTTCTCATAGCATGTTTTCTTAATGTAACCTTTCGAAGTGTATGCTTCACATCCGTCTTTGTATATCAAAGTGTACCATAACTCATCTTAAAAGCTGATATTAATTAACATTGAATAAGTATGTATGTATGTTCAGTCCGTCAGCGCTTCCACTGGTGGGATCCTCAACAGTTCTGCCATCAGCTGTCATAGATAGTCTAGGCATCACTGAAGAGGCGTACTAGGGAAATGAGGAGTGAGGTAGTTTCCCGGTGCTTTCCTCACCGAGCCAGAGTTGCTATTACATATCAGTCTGCTAAGCCCACTAAAATGCATACACCAACCGACCCTATGAGCAACATTTTCACACCATTCATAACAGGGACTGGCTGCATAAGGAATTGGCATTACTAGCATCACTCATACCTCAGTCACTTTCATATTGTCAAAGCCGAGGATAAGACAGAGACAGATCTATGAAAGTAACAAAATTGCTCTAGCCTATACCAGAGGACATGGTGCACTGTAAACACTAGGTTCTGCCAGCAAAGGCATACTGAATAAGTACTTAATGATATTTTAGGAATATAAAATTGTGTTTATCTTATGTTTGTCCAGCCAACGGCCGTAGCCGTGTTGAAACACCGGATCCCGTGAGATCTCCGAAGTTAAGCAACATTGGCGTGGTCAGGAGTTGGATGGGTTGCCACGCGCTGTTGGTGGGGGGTAAGGGAAAGGAACTGGCCACCCTACCGCACGTAAACTCCGGCTCAGGAACACCTCTGCGGAGGTTCGGGCCTGCCTTCGGGCAGAAAAACCCTTACCTACCTATGTTTGTCCAGTTCTGTCGTAGAGTCGGATGACAGAGCACGGGACGTAAACAAGCAGTAGTTTCTGGTCCAATGAGATAAGCAATGGCAAACTACACCACTCTTTATCTTGCCTAGTACACCTAGCTTTAGCGCCGCCATTGTTTCTTTTTTGGTTTCTCCGTAACCGCACTCCTCTGGTGGTGCTCAAGTCCGCCTTCATGTAACAGACCCTAAAACAGGAACAAAGTTAACGACATCAGTGACAACGATAAGACTACAAATAAATACGAATAAATAAATAAATCACTACTGATCTGCATTTAGGACTGCCCTGGTGGCAGATTCCCTAACAGTTGTTTACCTAGTCGTTTTAAAATGATGTCAAAGAAGTTTGAAATGTATAAAACGTCTCCTTTGGTAAACACGTGACATGAATTCTGAAGTAGTAGAAGATTTAATTGGAGATGACCTGTGTTGAAATGAAATGCCGTATGGCTTTTAGTGCCGGGAGATCCAAGGACGGGTTCGGCTCGCCAGGTGCAGGTCTTTTGATTTGACGCCCGTAGGGGACCTGCGCGTTGTGATGAGGATGAAATGATGATGAAGACAACACATACACCCAGCCACCGTGCCAGGTAAATTAACCAATGATGGTTAAAATTCCCGACCCTGCCGGGAATCGAAACCGGGACCCCTGTGACCAAAGGCCAGCACGCTAACCATTTAGCCACGGAGCCGGACAAGGCCTGTGTTGTAGCTTCTTAACTTGTTCGTTAGAGATATTAGGTCGTAGGGCGGGCCATTCCTACTCAGCATCTGAGGGCTAGGGAGTCTTGACCTTACCACGTGTCTATCCAGGGCTATATAATGAAATATAGAATACCAAAAACCAAACCAAACCAAACCCCATGGCACTACAGCCCTTGAAGGGCCATGGCCTACCAAGCGACCGCTGCTCAGTCCGAAGGCCTGCAGATTACGAGGTGCCGTGTGGTCAGCACGACGAATCCTCTCGGTCGTCATTCTTGGCTTTTTAGACCGGGAATATAGAATACAGAGAATAAAATAATGATTCATTTGTACGTTTTCTGAATAAATACCTTTATCTGGAAAATGATACACAAGTACACAACATTTTTAAGTCCACTTTTCGTTGTATTCACAACGTCTCATATTTTCTGACATGTTTCGATCTTATGATCTAGTTTCCTGATAGTTTTGTCCAATTACAGCTCTAATTACTTCCTCACTGAACCTGGTGGCTGTTGAAGCGGAAACTAAGAAAACACGTTTACAAACCCGCACAAACTTGACCTTGCCACCTATCGGTGTTAGGCTGACTGATTGATCGCGCTCACAGAACGGGAAAGTTGGCATGTTTCCTTAATGTAACCTTTCAAAGCGTATGCTTGACATCCGTCTTTGTATATCGAAGTGTACCATAACTTATCTTAAAAGCTGATATTAATTAACAAGTAATAAGTACTTAGTGATATGTTAGGAATATAAAATTGCCTTTACCTTGTGTTTGTCCAGTTCTGTCGTAATTTGTGTATCTCATCTGATGTATTTGCGTATGATCGAACCTGTTACAGCGGACTGTTTCTATAACTGTTCTCGTTAACATGCTTACTACATTAACAAGTGGGCCGATGACGTAGCTGTTAGGCCGTTTTAAACAATAAACATCACCACCACATTAACAAGCAAATAACATTATAAATAACCACAATAATTTAATTAAAGACTTGAAATTGCAAATTGCAAAATCAACGTTTCTAGGAATTTCGAGCAAAGAACAAAGTCGTATGTTCTACAATACAGCAGAATATCGTTCCTTTAAACTAAAGAAGCAGGCAGTGTATTTTAGAACTAAAATATGTTAACTGGACGCGTAGTACGTGCATACCACGCAGTAAAAACTGAAACTCTGGAAACGGGGAAAGTTCATGTGATGATTTATTTTGCTGTAGACTGTAAAAATTAAAAGATAAATACTTATTTGCCCAAACCCAAATGAATAATGTATAAAAAAATACGGATAGGGATACATGAGGGGCTGTACCGCAAGGGTTTCGAGACACTGTTGCCCGATTCAAGTCTCATCACTTCGTGTGAGATGAAAGGAACTTTAGATACCGATTCAGTATTTTTATTTACGAATGGTAACTACAGAATGACATCATAGTGGTCAATTGGCACTTAAATAAATATGTGAAATAAAATATAAAAGCCTATTAACTGATCGTATATTTACAACTCTTATGTTATTGATACTATTTGTTGCCAACTAACCTACCTGGCTGGTCGCGTAGCAACATGGATGGGTAATTACCAGAGCTAAGGTTTTGATGACATGTCATCTTTTAACTAACACTGCTAACTAGTACAGGAATCCTGATCATAGTTCCCACATTGTAGAAATGCTCATTTATTAGGTCTTTTTTGTCACTTATTTATCAAAAAGTACATAAGTTAGCAATTGGTAAATATCCCGGTGGCAATGATCATAATAAAGTAAACTTAAAACTTAATTAACCAACAACAACAACAAGCAATTCCATGGAAAGAAAATATTACAAGAAATACTACTAGTGTAACATTATAAATCCAGCGTCATCATATACAAATTCACACACAACTTAAATATTTCCAGTGCTTAACACTACGGCTTACTACTAGCTTAACATTACTACACAATCATATACAGATTCACACGTAAGTTGCCTTAAGTATTTCAAACTTTTACAATATGACTTACATAAGATTGAGCGGCCCAATTGTATTATCTTAGCATTGTAAATACAACACTTTCATTTACAAATACACACATACCTTAAATAATTCAGATGCCTTAATACTACAATTTACAGTGCACTGAGGGTTTGCATTAAAATATGACACCATCACATAGAAATTGGTCGGTAGATGCAGAGTGGGTTGTTGTCTCATATGCTCTGTACTCTGACCGGCCAACCGAGCAGAGGAAATTTGGCCACTGTTCTACGCCTCTGCATTCGGGAGACGGGCCTGGGGCACAGTGCCGGACTTCACGCCTGGTCCCACCCGTCGGCTGTCCTGAGAATGGTTTTCCGTGGTTTGTCATTCTCCTGCACTAAGGCGAATACGGGGACAGTTCGTAGTATAGGCCACGGCCGCCCACCCCCTCACCTTCTCCGCACATCTCCTTCACCGTAACAAATCTCCCGGCCTGAGAGACGGCGTCATCGCCTAAGAGGCCCGCCTCCCCCTTCAGGGAGGAATGAAAACGTTTAGTAGTTCATAGAAATGTATGCACAATTTACGGAATGCTGGATTCTGTTCTTGAACCATCTTATATTATTGGGAAAAGGCTCTAAGACAGCTGCAAGTAATGCATTCCAATCATCAATTCCCCGATTTACAAACGAATATTTACCATAGTTAGTTTTCTGCAATTTACCTTTTACTTCATGGGGATGATCTCTCCTGCTTATGTAACAGGGCTTTTCTAGTCGACTGTCCAAGTCTCCCCAGGCTGCCTTATTCGTGTTCGTTTCCTTCTAGTCCCCAGTGTCTCTTGCCCAAGTTTTTCTATCATACTTGTCACACTACTTCGAGGATTAACATTTTTTGCCATTTTGGTATTCTTAGGTAATTTTCTAAAATTATACGCCAATATTTGGTCATTTTATGGAATTTATTAGACTATTTTATACTTTTGAGACATTTTCTTATATACATGTTTGAGGATTTTGAAGCATTTACTCGTGTGGTATTTGATATTATCGCAACTTTTAGTGAGGATGAATATGGACACTTAAGAATCTTCACAATGCTTTGTCAATCTGAGGTCTAAAGAAACGTTGTTCACCACTGACTTCTTGGAAATCGCCACATTCAGGAGATACACCTCCAATTGGAGAAGTATTCCTCGTGAACAGTCAAGATTTTCTTCTGAAGACGCGGGGCACACTGCGAAACGTAAAGAATTTCACCTTGTTTCTTGACATAGCAAAAGCCCAAAAGTTTTTTTTTTTGCTAGGGGCTTTACGTCGCACCGACACAGATAGGTCTTACGGCGACGGTGGGATAGGAAAGGCCTAGGAGTTGGAAGGAAGCGGCTGTGGCCTTAATTAAGGTACAGCCCCAGCATTTGCCTGGTGTGAAAATGGGAAACCACGGAAAACCATCTTCAGGGCTGCCGACAGTGGGATTCGAACCCCCTATCTCCCGGATGCGAGCTCACAGCCGCGCGCCTCTACGCGCACGGCCAACTCGCCCGGTCCCAAAAGTTTAATATAATGTCTATAACATAGCTACACTAACTCGATTAGTAAATTGATTCTAAAATTTATTTTAAATTTTGTAATTTTTTAGTCCGCCTCTGTGGTGTAGTGGTTAGCATGATTAGCTGCCACCCCAGGAGGCCCGGGTTCGATTCCCGGCTCTGCCACGAAATTTGAAAAGTGGTACGACGGCTGGAACGGGGTCCACTCAGCCTCGGGAGGTCAACTGAGTACACGTGGGTTCGATTCCCACCTCAGCCATCCTGGAAGTGGTTTTCCGTGGTTTCCCACTTCTCCTCCACGCGAATGCCGGGATGGTACCTAACTTAAGGCCACGGCCGATTCCTTTCCTCTTCCTTGCCTATCCCTTCCAATCTTCCCATCCCTCCACAAGGCCCCTGTTCAGCATAGCAGGTGAGGCCGCCTGGGCGAGGTACGTGTCATTCTCCCCACTTGTATCCCCCGACCGAAAGTCTGAAGCTCCAGGACACTGCCCTTGAGGCGGTAGAGGTGGGATCCCTCGCTGAGTCCGAGGGAAAAGCCGACCCTGGAGGATAAACAGATGATGATGATTATGATGATGATGATGATGATGATGTAATTTTTTAAAGTTTTCGGATCATTTTACTGGATTTTTGCCGTCATTTTATAGATAATTTTTTAACATTTTTAGGTCATCAAAATCCTGGTTCCGATAATGACAATTACATTTATATAGTAATTTTCAAAATGCCGTACATCGATGTAAGTGCTGCCCTACCGCAGTGGTGCCGTTATGTCCGGCGTAAGATTCTCTGTCGGAATTTACATTCAGAAGCATACAAAGCAAATTAAGAACTTATCACTTTTTGACCCCACCTAACTTTGTCCCTAAAGGTCGTAGGGGCAGGCCATTCCCACTCAGCGTCTGAAGGCTAGGGAACCTTGACGTTGCCACAAGCCTACCAGGGCTGATCCCCACAACTCCCTGTTGCTTGGCTGCTCACCTTGCCTTGGTATTACAAACCATTTGACTGACATAATGTTTCCTTGCAAGGCAAAAATGTGTCGGTCGGTGCTATGTGGGGCAGAATTTGTGCTTTTAACATAGAACTTTTATTGTTTGGAAAACAATCACAGGAGAAAGATCTTGAAGAATTCCCCTCCTGAAAATATAAGACTTGTCCAATTGTAACACTGATAGTTACTGCGAAGCCCTTACACAATTACACGAACAATTCAACAGTCGGTGTAAAAATATCGAAGAATTGTAGCTTTTAATAACTTTTATGACGCTCCTCTCTGTAAATTTTGAATAGGATCCATCAAATTTCAAATCGATGAAACCTCAGTGTAACAGATCTCCAGATGGCCTCGTTACGTTTTATGAGAAATTGAAGGAAAAAAGTTTTCGCGTATCCACGCATTAGCATGCATTTTTGTTACTAAATACTGTTTGTCTCTACGAACCTTAATTAAGGTCACGGTCGCTTCTTTTTCACTCCCATCGATCATCATCAATAAGCAATGATCAGCATTTAGGGCGGTCGCCCAGGTGGCAGATTCCCTACCAAATGTTTACCTAGGCTCTTCTATACTAATATTATAAAAAGGAAAAATGTATATATTTGTTTGTAACGGATAGATTCAAAAACTACTGAACCGATTTAAAAATTACTTCACCTTAGAGATGGGCACTATCGACTGATAACTATCGAACTAGTCGATAGTTTAAACTATCGTAACAGTCGACTACTTTAAAAAACAAGTCGACTGAATTCAGTCGCATTCCCGCTTCGCATCTCTCCACGTTTCACTGTCCAGTCAGCACAAAACAAGTCGACTGAATTCAGTCGCACTCAAGTCACAGCGACATGGAAGCTAATGGAACTATCGGTACCTACGATATATGGCGATTTTCTCTTGTCGTTTATATGCTCTTTATTTCGTTGCATATTTGTTTATGTTAATTACGTTAAGCCCTATTCATATATAAGGTATAGGTATAATAATAATAATAATATAATACAATAATAATAATAATAATAATCTGAATAACCATAATAATAATCTAGAAAATACGGTAGTATTGTGTTTGGCTGTTCTCATCTACAGTATATCTTGATTGTGTACTACAGCAACGCGTTTTACATATTATTATTGTTAACATTGTTCGGGAATAGAGCCTCATTGTCGTCTTTCTACGTTTCACTGTCCATTTAGCACCAAGAAAGGCCATTCGTATGATGTCGGTTCGTATTAAGGGCATCTCTCTATCTATTAGCCCCGTGTACGAACGAGTGGGTAAATCGGATTTTAATGCGTGTCTATACAAGTGATTTCTAATTATTGGTAAATTGCGTTAAAAAGCCGAATTCGTAAAAGTACGACTCTCCACTTTTGATACGGAGAGTTTCGACTGGAAACATTCGAATGTTTTTCATGGACTGACTAGTTGCGTTATATGAATACTTTCATTCGACTGTTCAGTCTTCTCGACAGGAAGTAATGAATACTTTTGTTCGACTGAAAACATTCGACTATTTAGTCGATAGTTCGAAGGGACTATCGCCCGACTAGTCGATAGCGGTTTTCAGTCGATAGTGCCCATCTCTACTTCACCTATAGAAATCTACATTGCCGGTGAATAACATGTGCTGAATTTTATTTTCAAATCAATTTTAGGATGAGGCGGGGCGACGGGGGGAGGTATAAAAATATAAAAATAATAGGCTAATACAGGCGAAATCGAATTTGTCGTACAAGGACGAGACAAATTTCATTTTAAGCCCCTTGACGCAAAGAACAAAGCTCAGCAAGACCTAGGGGCCCGAAAACAATGTTTTAAGGCCCTAAAACCAATCGTTACAGACATATTGGCACCACACTACTCCTGCTCTAGGAATTTGATTAAAGAAAATGAACCGCCGTAACCATGACAACGTCAGCTCCAAGATTCTACAGAACAATATATCACAAAAACCTAACATGATACAGACATGAAAACTGGTATCTAGAATCTCCTTTAAAAATAATGATGATGATGCTTGTTGTTTTAAGGGGCCTAACATCGAAGGTCATCGGCCCCTAATGGAACGTAATGGACGACATGATACATGATATTTAAAATTTTAAAATGTATCCACTGACAAGAGTTTAAAAATATGGTGATGAAAAAATGAGTATGAGATTAAAACAGCAGTGGATCTAATTCGCAATGCCTTATTTCTAATAAAATAAGAGAAAATACAGGGAGAAAAGGGATAAGGCATTGACTGGTGGTGCATATATATATATATATATATACTTCATTTATATTAGACGTTAAAATAACACATTAAAATACGCAACACAAACTAAAATGAAGTCAATAGGTTAAAAGCGCAATTGAAACAAATACACGAAGACAAAGGACATCACTAGACACGGTAAAACAGACCGCTATCCCTCATAAAGCGGATGACGAGGTCTGCTGACTGCTCGTCATCTCTCAAGATAAGGGAGATGGTACCCGGAAGGTTAAGACTACGGCGAAGATCGATCAGTCCATACACTCCGTAAGGATGTGTACCACGGTAAGATGGTCGCCGCAGGTACACACCGGAGGGGGTTCTCCTTTCAGTAGATGGGAGTGCGTCAAGATACCGTGGCCGATCCGAAGACGACATAATACCACGGCTTCACTTCGCGAAGCCCGAAGGGAAGTCCTCCATACCTTCGTTGTTCCTTTTATCGCTCTCAGCTTATTGGGAAGTGGAATGGCCTGCCACTCCATCTCCCAATGAGACATGACCAGATGTCTCAGCTGAGAGCGAATATCACTTGCTGGAACCTTGAAAGGCAACGGGGGCAGTGTAACTGCCTCCTTGGCAGCCTGATCTGCTAACTCGTTTCCCTCGATGCCCATGTGGCTTGGGAGCCACAGAAACGTAATTCTGGTGCCGGCATCCGAACACCCGGCCAGCAGGTCCTGGATCCGCTGCACCAGAGGGTGCCGAGGGAAACAGGTATCAATAGACTGGACTGAACTCAAGGAGTCAGTACACACAAGAAAGTGACGGCGTTCATTGTACAGTGCGTATCGCAAAGCTCTACAGATAGCATAGAGCTCTGCTGTGTACACACTACAGGTTTCCGGGAGAGCGAAAAGAAACCTATCATTGTCGACAAGAAACGCACAGCCCACCTTCGTGTCCGTCCTTGAACCATCCGTGTAGATGACGACTGAGCCTGGATAGCAGCCAACGACGGACAGGAAGAGCCTCCGATAAATCGAAGGGTCCGTCTTCTAATTCGGGCCAGTGTGTAGGTCCAGGATTATTTCAGGTCGCAGTACTACCCACGGAGGTACCCCACTTGGTTGTCTGACAAGGCAAGGAACCGAAGGTACGTTAAACAATCTGTAACTGCTATCTAAACGTATTCCAAACGGCCGCGTTGCTCGGGGACGAGCGGCGTACAGCAAACGGTTGCCATTGTTGAAAACGCTAGAATAGCTTGGATGAAGTGGCATCTGTCGCAAATTAGCAGCATAGGTAAGAAGCAGTTGCTGGCGCCTCAGGTGTAAAGGCGGCACACCAGACTCAGCGAGCAGGCTAGCTATGGGGCTTGTACGAAAGGCTCCCGTCGCCAACCGAACCCCGCTGTGGTGAATGCTGTTTAGCTTCGCAAGAACGCTTGGTCTTGCTGAGCCATATGCTGCGCTGCCGTAGTCTAGGCGAGATAAAATATGTGCCCTATAGAACCGTAGGAGCACCGCGCGGTCCGCCCCCCAAGAAATGCCGCTAAGAAACTCCATGATATTAAGCTTCTTAGCACATTGCACTTTCAACTGCCGCACATGTGGCTCCCACCATAATTTGTTATCGAAAAGGAGCCCAAGAAATCGGTAAGTGTCAACTACAGGGATAGCTACATTTCCTAAATAAAGTTCAGGAGGAGGGTGAAGAGAATGTTGGCGACAAAAGTGGACAACACAGGTCTTTGTGGTGGAAAAACGAAAGCCACGTTCTAAGGTCCACTGTTCTACCCTCCTAATAGCTTGCTGTAACTGTCGCTCTGCGACTGCCATACTGCACGAGCTGTAGTGCAGAGCAAAATCGTCCACATATAGGGACGGTATTACTGCTGGACCGGCAGCCGCGACAATACCGTTTATGGCAATCGCGAACAGAGTGACACTAAGAACCGATCCCTGTGGGACTCCATTTTCTTGAACATGGTATTGCGAATATGTCCTCCCTACTCGGACACGGAATAGACGGAGGGACAATAAATTCGCAATAAATACCGGCAAGTTACCTCGGAATCTCCATTGATGCAGGACTGAAAGGATGCCATATCGCCAGGTGGTGTCGTGGGCCTTCTCCAAGTCAAAGAAGACAGCTACCAAGTGCTGTTTGCGGAGAAACGCATCCTGGATAGAGCTCTCCAGGCGTACCAAGTGGTCTGTGGTGGATCGAGCGGCTCGAAAACCACATTGGTACTCGGACAAGAGTCCTTGTTTCTCCAGACACCACACAAGTCGGCGATTTACCATCCTCTCAAATAGCTTACACAGGCAGTTTGTAAGACAAATCGGTCTGTAACTTCCTGCATACTTAAGATCTTTGTCAGGCTTGAGGACATGGATGACTATGCCCTCTCGCCACTGAGACGGAAAATCACCCTCTATCCAGATTCGGTTGAACACACGTAGGAGATATAGGAGACTATCATCACTAAGGTGTTTCAACATCCGGTTATGGATGTTGTCCGGTCCAGGAGACGTGTCCTTGCAAAGCGCTAAGGCGCTACGGAGTTCCCACTCCGTAAAGGGCACGTTGTAGTCCTCTGAAGCTTGAGAGGCAAAACTAAGGTGATGACGTTCTGTCTCCCGCTTCAGAGGGAGGAAATCAAGATTGTAATTCCCGGAGTCAGAGGCATCCGCTAAATGACTAGCGAGATGGTTAGCAATCGCGAGGGGATCAGTGGCGACACTGCCTGCAATGGAAATTCCCGGTACAGCAGATGATCCTTGAATACCCGAAATTCGTCGAAGTTTCGTCCACACTTGAGATGATGGAGTATGTGACGTCATGGACGACACATATCTCTCCCATGAAGCCTTCTTACTTTGTCGAATAAGAACTCGCGCCTTAGCGCGGAGTTTCGTAAATGTTACCAAGTTGGCCACAATAGGCTGTCGACGGTAACGTTTATGAGCGCGACGGCGTTCTTTGATGGCTGCTGCTATTTCATCGTTCCACCAAGGAACGGGTTTTCGACGAGGAGTCCCCGAGAAGAACGGAATGGCCTCCTCAGCAGCAGGAAGAATAACTTGGGTGACGTAAGTTATTTCCTCGCCGACGCTCCGCCTGATATCGTCATTAAAGACAGCTAGTGATGTGTACTTTGGCCAATCAGCATGTTTAAGTATCCATCGAGGGGGAGCCTCGACGGATTTATGTTTCAACAAAGTAAGGATGATGGGAAAATGGTCACTGTCACAGAGATCATCTTGTGTATGCCACCGAAACAGTGGAACCATCGTTCAGCTGCGTAGACTTACGTCTATGCGAGAATATGTGCCGTAAAGCACACTAAAGTGAGTTGGTTCCCCCGTGTTCAAAATACATAAATCCAGCTCTGTTACTAATGTTTCCAGCTCTCCCCCCCTGGGTCAAGGGGTCTCAGAGCCCCAGATGGGGTGATGGGCGTTAAAATCACCCAATAAGAGGAAGGGAGGTGGAAGCTGATCTATAAGATCAGTGACATCAATTGTGTTAAGAGTTTGACCTGGTGGAAAATAAACATTACACACTGTTGTTATGACAGGCAGCGGAACGCGAACAGCTACAGCCTCGAGGGGAGTTCTTAATGGAACCTCTTCGCTGTAGGTATCAGAACGTACAAAAATGCCAACACCACGGGAAGCCCGGTGAGCATAGTACCGTTCTGTCGAGTATAGTCTAAAATTTCTCAAGACCGTATGATGATCAGGTCTGAAGTTAGTCTCCTGAATACAGACTATACTCGCTGCGTACTCACTAATGAGCTGACGTAACTCAGCAAGATGCCTGTCATAACCGTTACAATTCCACTGTAACAGTGCCATAGTGTGGACTATAAAAGGAGTGTTAGGTTATGAGCGACAAAATGTTCGTAAGCCTAAACACTGTCTACTTCTACATCCGTAGATGTAGAGGACAGCGCGACATCCAACCCGTCATCAAAAGATGGCAGGGGTGCCGCCCAGAACTTCGAAGCTTGTCGGGGGCGAGTAGTTCCCCTACGAGGAGAGCGCGCAGGTTTGGGAGCAGGAGTGCCTCCTGGCGCAGACTCATACCCCCCAGATGGGGGGCATGACTTCTTCTTCGCAGGGGAAGTCAGAGAGCGCTCAGCACGGGCGCTCTTCTTCCCCTTCTTTTTTTCGAGTTTAGACGGGCTGGGGGATGGTTTCCCAGCCCTGGTCGACGATGCCGCCTCCGCCGGCTGGGGCACGACTTTCGTCGACCTCCTAAGGGGGGGAGACTTAGTCTTCCCCCCTTGCTGTGCCGGCTGGGAACTGCCAGACTGCACAGACTTCTGGTTGGTCGAAGGTGGGGTGGTCCCTCCCCCCCTCGAGTTTTGACTAGTTGCGACGTTGCTGGGAGCAGCAACAGTCGCCTTGGGCGCAGCGGTCTGGACAGGTGTCGAGGTTGTAAATGACGAACTTGGAAGACTCTGAGCTATCAAGCTATAGTCAAGTGTACGGGCAGGTGTATTCGTAGAATTAAACTTACGGCGCGCTTCCTGGTAGGAAAGACAATTCAGGGTCTTGATCTCCTGGATCTTCTTCTCACTCAGGTATGTCGGACAATTCCGATCCCGAGGAGAATGAAAACCGGAACAGTTAGTGCACTTGTATGGAGTTGTGCACTCCTCCGCGCCGTGAGCTACTCGTCCGCATGTACCACATACAGCCTGATTCGAACAGCGAGATACCATATGTCCGAATCGCTGGCATTGATAGCATCGCATACGAGGCGGGATGTACGGCCTCACATCGCAACGATAAGTTGTTACCTTGACTTTCTCTGGTAACACTGACAACTTGAAAGAGACAATGAAGGCACCAGTGGCAATGTCTTCACCGTTGACCTTGCGCGTAATGCGCCGGACGTGTGTCACGCCACGGTTCTTCATGTCTTCCATCAACTCGTCGTCAGTGTTCAAAATAAGGTCGCGGTGAAAGATGACTCCACGAACCAGGTTCAAGGACTTATGCTCCTCCACTTTGACGGGGATTTCGCCAAAGTGCTCTCACTGAAGCAACTGATCAGCTTGCAGTGCTGTACGAGTCTTTAGAAGCAAACTACCGTTGCGCATTTTTTAATTTCCTCCAGTTCGCCATAGACGCCTTCGATGTGCCTACTAAAAAGGATCGTCTTCACCAGCTTAAAATCGTGCCCATCGGTTCTGGTAGCGACCAGAAACCTAGGGAAGCTGGATCCCATTCCTTCACGCTGCGCATGTTCCCAGGGAGTTGAACCTCTCAGGGAAGCAAAAGTTAAAGACTTAGGTGGGGGACCACCTTGAGAGAGCCGACTTCGTTTGGAAGCCATGCCCGATAGCTTCCTCCCCGAATGCCACCCACTCCGATCAGGGGTCTCTGTAGCCGAACCAAGCAGCCAAGGCAATACCCACCTGGTCGTAGCAGGTACTGCCCGGGGTCCGATGTTGGACGATGCCTAATACGGGATGACTGAGGCAATGAGCACTAGGACTCCCTTCCTCCAGTCACCCGCAATAGCATGTACCCCATAGCGTGTACAGAGCACTAAATATAGAGAGAAAAAATTAAAAATAATTAATAATAATATGTCCTTCTGGCATTCGGCTGTGCGGGGACCTGTGTTGTCAGGCGGATACTACTGCCAAGGTACATGGCGCTCCCACCACGCAATGGTCCTGGGTGGACAGTTGCGGCCTTTTGGGCGTAATCGCACACGTAAGAGGCCCATCTCCGGGCAGCACGCACATCAAAATTTTGAAATGGTCTACATAATAAAAATAATAAAGAGGGGACCATGGCCACATGACCCTTTAAGTCGCCTTCTACGTCAGGCAGGGATTACCTGTGTATGTACTCAACCCCTCCCATCCACAGGAGGTCCAATACATTATACCAAACCGCAATCCATGTCCGCGCCTAGGTCGCCCCTTTTAGTCGACTCATACGACAGGCAGGGGGTACCGCGGGTGTATTCTACATGTGCGTCCCCCACCCGCAGGAGGTAGTGTGTTTGGTCCGCGAGAGGTATTTTATTTCCCTCAAGTCCGCCGGCAAGCCGGTTAGGACTCCCCTATCCGCTACCTGGGACGCGCCACGTGGGAGTATCACCTCTCCCCCTGCTACGCCTTCGTAGCAGGTTCGTGGCCTTTAAAAATAAAAGAACACGAAGTTTTGTTTTCAGAACATCCACTTAAGGGTTGATGGCAGGCGAGGGTGGGGAGAGGTGAGAAGAAGTGAAGAAAGATTTGAATTATTTATATGAGGATACATACATCTCAGAAAATGAATATGTTACAGACGTTAAAATTGGTACTTGAAATCTCCTTTAAAATTAAATGAACACACTTTTTTGGAAAATCCACTTAAGGGGCTGAAATAATAAAAAAGCGGGTGAATTTTTAAAATGAATATCTTCTTCTACCGCTTTTCACTTACCTGTGGGGTCGCGGGTGCGAACTGCGTCGCAAATGTGGATTTTTAACCCTGTTTTATGGCTGGATGCCCTTCCTGGCGCCAACCCTATGTCTAGGGATGTAATTACTATTGCGTGTTATTGTTGTATTTGGTAAAGTGGTTTGCTGAGTGAATATGAAGAGGAGAGTGTTGCGACAAACAAAAACAACTTGTCCCCGAGCGAGAGGAATTAATCACAGGCGACTTAATTCCCCGAGTCAGCCCGGAATCGAACCCGGAACCCTGTAAACCGAAGGCCTCAATGCTGACCACTCAGCCAAGGAGTGGGGCAGTTTTTAAAATGAGTCTCCAGTATATGTCATAAACTTAACATGTTACAGGCGTGAAAACTGGCAAATAAGTGAAGTCATCCCATTTACAATCAGTCTGCTGTCCATCTCACTGCAGTCGCTCAGTCCTGCAACTCATTTACTTCTCTACACAGTATAACATCATCCGCAAATATTATTATCTGTGATTCCAGACCCTTGCTCATATCGTTTCTCATATTATGAGAAAACATAAAGGTGCAATAATACTGCCCTGTAGGACCCCCCTCTTAACCATTACAGGATTAGATAACGCTTCACCTACTCTCATTCTCTGAGTTCTATTTTCTAGGAATGTACCCATCCATTCAACCACTCTTTTGTCTAGTCCTATTGCCCTCGTTTTCGCCAGTAATCTTCCATGATCTACCCTATCAAAAACCTTGGATAAGTCGATAGTGATACAGTCTATTTGACCTCCTGAATCTGAAATATCTGCTATATCTTGCTGGAATCTTACAAGTTGAGCTTCACAGCAATAACCTTTCCTAAATCCTAACTGCTTTATATCAAACCAGTTCGTAATTTTGCAAACGTGTCTAATATAATCAGGAAGAATGCTTTCCCACTACACATGTCAAGCTGACTGGCCTGTAATTTTTCGCTTTATGTTTGTCACGCTTTGCCTTGTAAACTGGGGTTACTATTGCAAATTTCCATTCATTTGGTATAACTCCTTTATTCAAAGAGTAATCAAATAAGTATTTCAGATATGGCATTATATCCCAAGTCATAGCCTTTAATATATCCCCAGAAATCTTATCAACCCCAGCTGCATTTCTAGCTTTCAACGTTCAGATCTTTTTATAAATGTCTTTATTACCATAGGTAAATTGCAGCATTTCGCCATCATTAGTCGGCTCCTCTATCATTCCATTATCTTTATATCCAACTACCTTTACATTTTGCTGACTAAATACTTCTGCCATCTGTAAGTGGTGGTGGTGGTGGTGGTGGTGGTGGTGGTGATTATTGTTTTAAGAGGAAGTACAACTAGGCAACCATCCTCTATATAACACTAATCAGACGGAAAAATGAAAGGGATCCGACACTTCGAAAAATGAAGATATCGGCCAAAGCACCACGAAGGGCGTGAAAATGAAAGACTCCCTAGCCCTCGCAAACCTAATAGCGTCGAGGTCGGAAAAGAACAAGAGGTGACCAAGGGAGGTCGGATAGGATAGATGAAAGTGAGGAGCCTGGCACAAGTAAGTGGAAGCAATGCCAGGACTCAGCTAAGAGCCCCGTGGTCGCCAACCCACGCTCCAAAGTTCAGAGCCCCTGGGGCCCCTTTTAGTCGCCTCTTACGACAGGCAGGGGATACCGTGGGTGTTACTCTACCGCCCCCACCCACAGGGGGATCATCTGTAAGTCCTTGTATACACTCGCCTTGTTCATTAATTACATACATGGCTCCCAATTATGTTTGCCAACATCTTATCCTTAGCTGATATTTTCACTGAATTCAATTTCCTGGTGTCCAGCTCCATGGCTAAATGGTTAGCGTGCTGGCCTTTTGTCACAGGGGTCCCGGGTTCAATTCCCGGCAGGATCGGGAATTGTAACTATCATTGGTTAATTTCCCTGGAACGGGGGCTGGGTGTATGTGTTGTGTTCATCATCATTTCATCCTCATTACGACGCGCAGTCGCCTACGGGCGTCAAATCAAAAGATCTGCACCTGGCGAGCCGAACACGTCCTCGGATCTCCCGGCACTAAAAGCCATACGCCATTTCCATTTCAATTTCCTAGTGAGATCCTTTAATCTCTTCTTACTCCCGCAACCATTCCTAACGCTATGTCTTTCTAATCGCACTTCCTTCTTAATCTCTTTATTTGCCTTTATAAGATAACGGGTCCTTACTATTCCCTACCACTTTTAACTATACGTATGTGTTTTTACACTCTTCAGCAATTGCTTTAAAACCATCCATAGACTGTTTACACTTTTATTTACCATTTTCCATTGATCGTAATTGCTTTTTAAAATACCCCAATCCCCTTTTTATCAGCCATATGGTATTGCCTAATAGTACTACTTTTAAAACATTCCTTTCTAACACATTTACTTCTAACTCTTACAAAGCTTCATGATCACTTATACCCTCTATCACTTCAGTTTCCCTAATAGAGCTCATCTGATTTTATCAGCACCATGTCTAGAATACTTTTCCCTCTAGTTGGTTCCATCAGTTTCTGATTCAGCTGCCCTTCCCATAACAACTTATTCACCATTTGTTGGCCATGCTTTCTGTCATTCACGTTCCCTTCCCAGTTAACATTTGGTAAGTTCAAATCACCCGCTACAATAACGTTCCTCTCTGTATTCTTAACATTTGGCAAGTTCAAATCACCCGCTACAATAACGTTCCTCTCTGTATTGTTTCCCACATAGCTGATTATCTTATCAAATAATCGTTCTTAACCTGTCTCTACGATAAACACTCCAGTTCCGTGAGAAAATTTCTGCATCCATAATAATTCCTATCTCAAATTACTTAATTATATTCCTTTATTTACAACACTTCTAGAATTTAACACTAACAATTTTATGTCATCCTTACTCGACTTCATGCTTCCTACACTGTCATCACCGCACCCTGGTCCACCCCGTTTCTTGGAATGTGCCTCCCTATAACTCTTCCAAACAAATCTCCTAACTTATATGTACCATTGCGGTTCAAGTGAAGGCCGCCTGAACGTAGATCCTTATCTCCTACCCACCCATTAGGATCTACAAGTCTCACTCCCAATTTCCCAAATACCCGTTCCATAGTCTCATTTAAATCCCCAATCACCCTTCATTCAGTATCTCTCCTACACAGTATACCATTGATAACAATCTTTCCTTCCTCAAACATCTTCCGTGCTGCCGTAACCAAATCCCAAACATCTCCAACTATGTTAGTACCAATTCCTGGTACCGACATGGCAAATAACCACCTTCTGCTTACCTTTCTCCCTCCCTTCTACTTTCTTCAACATCTGCCTTAACCTGATCCCTGGATAACACTCTACCCTGGTTCTCTTTCCTCCACATGCCTGATAATTGAGTCACCCATGACGAGAGCCTCAACCACCCTCATTAGATTCCCTCCACTCCTGCTTTTCCTTTATTTTCCTGAACTCACTTCTTCTTCCCTTTACTCCCTTTTCTCCCTCTCACTCTAACTCATAACGATTCATTGTCGATACCTCTCCTGGGCCTACTACCCTTGTTATCCTTGACCTTAAGACATTAGCCCGCCTGTCTTCTACAGCATCTCCCCTTCCATCAATTCCCTCTCCCCTACCTGTACATTGATTGAGCGAGACCTATTTTCATTACTGTCCTCCGTTACATGTTTAATTATTTCTTCCAAGCTCGCTATCTCTTCCCTCATCCTCCTTAGTTCCCTCTTACACCCACAGTCCTTACACCTTCCTCCCTCAGCCATTCTTTTATCTCTTCGAAGAAATGTGACATAATATGGTAATATCAACAGAAGTAAAATTACGTATTCTATGAATAGAAGTAGGTATATATGTCAGTCGAAGGAATAATAATTTATACTACTCAAAGATTTCACGATGATATTCAATGATAGTACAATCAGGAAATAAACTGTTAGAATAGCTACACTGCAATTATATTCATTAAACGTATCCTGATTATACAATACTAGGAATAGGAGGATGACTATAGCAATGTTCCAATACACTAAATACGTATAATTATGGACAAATTATTGTTATTGTTACCGTGTTTTCCTGGATCACAGAGGTGAAAGAAGGCGCGGGCATGAATGGGTCTGTCTACTACAATCAAAAGATTAATTAAAAGCTTTAAAATTGAAGTTATATTTCTTTTCTCCTCTCTTTTTTTCAAAAGCAAAATATTAACAAAACAAGTCTCTCAGCGACGGAACAAGATTTCAGGTACAAAATCAGAAACATCAACAAATTGCCAATTAACAATACGAGCTAAACGCTCCCAATCTTACAAACGTTACTTGAGCACTATGGTTCCATCCCCTCAATAGTCAAGGAGACAGGTCTCTCAATTTCATTTACAGAGAATACTAACACCTCTACAAAAATAGAGAAATTAAAATTGATCTAGGAGACTGTGCTCCGAACCTTATACCGTTACTACCTTATCAAGGCAACCTTCAACAACCAGAGCATCTTTGCTCACAAAATTTCCACTTTTCAGGCCTCTCGAGGCACAACCTACATTTTACAATTCAGACAGAATTCACTGTCTTAAATACTCAACAGTCTGACCACTTAACATAAATGATTGAATTATACAGGAGTATCGAATGCCCATTCTACCGGGCCTTTGTGGAAAACAAAGCACACGTTAAAGTTACTGGCCCAAAATCAAAATGATGCTGAGGCGGACACTTGCACTCCTTGAAATTTGCACAAAAGATTAAAACCCTATTTGGGCTTTTGGTTCGAAGTTACAGAGACTAATCCTATTCTACTGAGGTGACTAGATGGGGAAAATTTAAGTTACAAAGCTACAGACAGAAAACGGTTACAAAAACATAGTCACTTCAAATTCAAGTTGATAGGGAAGTCGAGAGGGTGTCACACTCTCTATTCCCGAATTTAAGCTACATTTCTCGGCTACTTTTGAGATTTACAGTGAAGATGAAGTTTAATTTATTGAAGATTGGAAATTTAAGGTTACATTCTTAAAGACAGGAAACCTTCCTCTCGAGCTAGCATTCAGAGACTATCACCTACTTATTAAATGGCTGTCATTACCTTAATGCGCAGGAATGCTCGATGAAGGGCGAGATGCCCCCGCCTCCTCTATTAACACACACTCAGTAAACTGGACGATCAAGAAGACAAGGTAGCTCGAAAAATTGCCAGCTTTTATACCCGAGAGGAAGATTCTAGAGAGTTCTGGGCTAAGGCCCGACACACCCCCAATTTTAATGGATAATTAAATATGTACAAGAAAACGATGATTGGTTGAAAATTAAATACACAAAATTTTCTATTGGCCAACATCTTAAGTTGGCGGGAAGAGATCGAAGTGTTGTCAAATTTACCATACCAAAAACAAAAGATAATAAACTCAGTGTAGTAAACCTTAAAATAACAAATTACTTTAGGATTTTAATAGTTCCCCTTCACACTAGAAGGCATAACATCAGTTTCCCTTTCGTAGAGCCATCTGTAGAGAAAAGTCCAAACCTTTTGCACAAGTTGTTGCAAGTTAATATTGATGATGGCGTTCCTTAAGGCGCTTCATTTGAATGAACGGGGCGGGTGTACCCTCGTCGTACAATTATTATTATTATTATTATTATTATTATTATTATTATTATTATTATGTCCGACTCGTTGGCTGAATGGTCAGCGTACTGGCCTTCGGTTCAGAGGGTCCCGGGTTCTATTCCTGGCTGGGTCGGGGATTTTAACCTTCATTGGTTAAATCCAGTGGCTCGGGGGCTGGGTGTTTGTGCTGTCCCCAACATCCCTGCAACTCACACGCCACACATAACACTTTCCTCCACCACAATAACACGCAGTCACCTACATATGGCAGATGCCACCCACCCTCATCGGAGGGTCTGCCTTACAAGGGCTGCACACGGCTAGAAATAGCCACACGAAATTATTATTATTATTATTATTATTATTATTATTATTATTATTATTATTATTATTATTATGTCAGACTCGTTGGCTGAATGGTCAGCGTACAGGACTTCGTTTCAGAGGGTCCCGGGTTCGATTCCCGTCTGGGTCGGGGATTTTAACCTTCATTGGTTAAATCCAGAGGCTCGGGGGCTGGGTGTTTGTGCTGTCCCCAACATCCCTGCAACTCACACACCACACATAACACTTTCCTCCACCACAATAACAAGCAGTCACCTACATATGGCAGATGCCACCCACCCTCATCGGAAGGTCTGCCTTACAAGGGCTGCACACGGCTTGAAATAGCCACACGAAATTATTATTATTATTATTATTATTATTATTATTATTATTATTATTATTATTATTATTATTATTATTATTATTATTATTATTATTATGTCAGACTCGTTGGCTGAATGGTCAGCGTACAGGACTTCGTTTCAGAGGGTCCCGGGTTCGATTCCCGTCTGGGTCGGCGATTTTAACCTTCATTGGTTAAATCCAGTGGCTCGGGGGCTGAGTGTTTGTGCTGTCCCCAACATCCTGAAACTCACACACCACACATAACAGTTCCCTCCACCACAATAACACGCAGTCACCTACATATGGCAGATGCCACCCACCCTCATCGGAGGGTCTGTCTTACAAGGACTGCACACGGCTAGAAATAGCCACACGAAATTATTATTATTATTATTATTATTATTATTATTATTATTATTATTATTATTATTATTATTATTATTATTATTATTATTATTATTATTATTATTACTTGCAAACAGGAAAGGCAAGCGAGATACTGTCTAACAAGACAATTCTAAAACGCAGTGAAGCCTATCCTAATTTCAGCAATAGAATTTCAGTAAGAACCAAATTTCTAGAGATAATTTTCCCTTATTACCTGCACAAATTTCCCGTACTACACATATATTTCGCTATTATAAAATAAGGACACTAATTTATACTACTACAATACACTACAACAATTCTAAAATGCGTTCAAACGTATCCAAATTGCAAAAGGTTATTAACTTAGGCCTACTACGCGGAAACAGAAACGAAAATTTCCGTTAAATATTGAAATTCAGAAGAACTGCTCAAGGATCACACATCAAAGCTAAATACGCACACAGATTATAATAATAATAATAATTACTATTTGATTCTACTATGCTCTAATAGAAATTTAAACTAACGTTAGTTAAGCCGAAATATCGAACGGGGTTTCCGTACACGAGAATAACACACGAATATAACAAACGAGATACTGTCTACTAAAATAACTACTGGTATCGGTAACTCTCAACTGCACATAAGCTTTTCCTAATTGTAACAGGTTAAGTGAAATAATACAGCTGGAATTAAAACTACCTCACTCTTCATTTCCCTAGTACACCTCTTCAGTGATGCGTAGGCCATCTATGACAGCTGATGGCAGAGCTGTTGAGGATCCCACCAGTGTTAGTGCTGACGGAGTGAGCATACACACTATCATTGACTGATAATGCGGAATGTCGAATAATCTACTCTCGGTTAATCGAGACTATACTGTACCGATACCTCCTTTCTTTGAAGGGTCGGACCTCGTCCATTTTTCTTTTCTGATTACTCTCAAGGGAAGATGCTTACCTAGTTGTTTCTGCTATTTGCTTTACGTCGCACCGACACAGAAAGATCTTATGGCGACGATGGGATAGGACAGACCTGGGAATGGGAAGGAAGCGGACATGGCCTTAATTAAGGTAATTAAGGTAATTAAGGTACAGCCCCAACATTTTCCTGGTGTGAAAAAATGGGAAACCACGGGAAAACCATCTTCAGGGCTGCCGGCAGTGGGGTTCCAACCCACTACCTCCTGGATCCAAGCTCACAGCTGCGCGATCCTAACCGCACGGCCAACTCGCCCGGTACCTAGTTGTAGTTCCTCTTAAAACAATAACCACACCACCACCTCGTTCGAGTCCCTCAAAATCGAGCCTGGTCAACCTGATAGAGAGACAATATGAAGCACGACAGAGGACTATCCATTAAAAAAACTGAAGTCTTTGGAGCAATACTCACTCTTGTACGAAGAGTGTGAGTAATAGTGTATGTATATAGTGTACATAGAAGTTCTGTACATCTACTTTAAGTGTGATCTTTTTGATGTTCATGTTTTGTCTTTTTACGGCTATGTCTCGAGTGGTGTGATAATGAAAAGCAATTGATCTGAAGTGCTGGGGATGCAAGGCACTCTAGGGGTGGAGACTGTTACTATTCGCAGTAAGTGGAATAATGGGGTTGGAGAAAGCAATGTAGGAGAGAGCCGAATGAATTTTAATGTCTAGCCCGGCGCGCTCAATACGGGACTGTGCAGAAAGGGTTTCCATCAAGCGTCGTGTAAAAGGTTACGTTACACTAGCATAAATACGGTACTGTACTTCACTGTGATTTTTCTTCTTTTGGGCCATCACTTCATGTTCTGGTTGAACGCAGAATGCTATATCTTTCAGTCTGCATTAATGAATTCATTCTACTCAGCTAGTGTGTGTATGTTTAGTACTCAATCCAAAGGCTGGCTGGATCCTCAACAGATCCACCATCCGTTGTCATAGGTGACCTTAGCGTACTGCAACATTTTATTAAAAGTTTTTTGGTCCACCTTATTCAATATCTTACAATTTTGTTGTGTAGATATAATTACAACATATTATGATTTCATTCAGTACTAGTTTCGACGCTATACTGCGTCATCATCAGCTGAACAGAGGTTTATGATTGTTGATGTTTGTTGTTTAAAGGGGCCTAACATCGAGGTCATCGGCCCTAATGGTACCAAATGAGACGAAATGAAATGACAACTTAAAAGTCCAAAATCCTTCAGTGACCAGAATTCAAAGCATGAGGACGAAGAACGAATGGATGGACGGATATGAATTTAAAACGATCAGTGGATCCGACCCACAGTGCCTCACATGCACAGAAGGTGGCACAAAACAGTAGTATTACTGACCAAGGGACTGCTTCTATAGCACGATGCTGAATCGATTATGCTTATATTCGAAACGCTTCCAAAATCCAGGTCATCGGCCCCTCATAATGGTACTGATCGCTAGAAAAGTAGAACCATGCTAGGTGTAATGTTGCGGTACTTATCAAAAGTAGCGGAGACTCGCTGTATTCCACACATTTTGGTACTATTCACAGGTAGTGTAATGCGCACATATAACACAGACCTATGCTGTTTAGCACATTGCGGCGCTATTTACAAGCAACGCAAACCTATGGCGTTCCTCACATAAGTGGACTAACCACAGGGACTCGTACTATCCCGTGCAATTCCTCACATAGTGCGAACTGAGCATAGGTAAGGCAGAACCATGGTATCGCTAATCCTATGGTGTCGCTCATAAAGGGGTACGAATCACAGTTACTGTAGGACCCACCTCCTGATTCACACACTGTCGCTGCTAATCACAAACCTATTGCGTACCTTACATAGTGGTACTAAGCGCAAGTAAATGCAATCCATGGTGTTCCCTGTGTGATGGTACTAATTAAAGGTAGTCTCATGGTTCTAATTGGAACATCCCTTGGTCGCCCCTTTTAGTCGCCTCTTACGGCAGGCAGGGGATACCGTGGGTGTATTCTTCGTCTGCGTCCCCCACCCACAGGGGGTTGTGTGTTTGGTCCGCGAGAGGTATTTTATTTCCCTCAAGTCCGCCGGCAAGCCGGTTAGGACCCCTCTATCCGCCACCTGGGACGCGCCATGTGGGAGTATCACCTTTCCCCCTGCTAAGCCAGCGTAGTAGGTTCGTGGAACAGAGGTTTAAAAAAAATTGGCTATCATATAAGTTTATCAACATCAACTTCATCACATTTAAAATCATATTAGTAACAAGGAAACTGTGTTAAAAAGTATACTGTCTGTCCATCCTTATTTTTCAACAAGTCGAAGACTTGCAGGTCTTATGCAACAAACAAATAATACATATGCAAACCGGTTTGCTCAATTATAATATAGATGAATTCAAAATAGTACAACAAAATATAAAATGGAAATAGTCTTGAAAACTATTAGTGCCTAATTCTTTGCACTTCGTAAAACATCACGTAGTATCGTAGTAAAAATGTTCCATAAAATCTACAGTGTCCCTTTGACAGCGTTGTTGAATAAAGCAATCCTAATGAGGTGGAATCGAACACAAGTCCTTTAAGGTATTATCAAGAACAACGTTTCCCAGTTCAATGCGGACCTGTAAATAACAAAATATGCTATGATTATCACTGCACCGAAAGGCAAGATATAAGATGTAAGGTTGCAAACAATTAGGCACTAATAGTTTTCAAGACTATTTCCGTTTTATATTCTGTTGTTTTATTTTGAATTCATCTATATTATAATTGAGCAAAACGGTTGGCATATGTTTTATTAGTTTGTTGCATAAGACCCGCAAGTCTTCGACTTGTTGAAAAATAAGGATGGACAAACAGAGTATACTTATTAACACACTTTCTTTGTTACTAATATGATTTTAAATGTGATGAAGTTGATGTTGATAAACTTATATGATTGCCAATTTTTTAAACCTTTGTTCAGCTGATGATGACGCAGTATAGCGTCGAAACTCGTACTGAATGATAATATGTTATAATTATATCTACACAACAAAATTGTAAGGTATTGAATAAGGTGGACCCAAAAACTTTTAATAAAACGTTGTAATCCTAGTTCAATATGGACAAAAAATGAAGTTTAATGATTTAAATTGACGTAATATGGAAATGATGGGTGGGATACACCGGCGGAAAATGAAATCCCAACACCAAGAAGATATTAATTTAGAGAAATACAATTTAGGCTAAGCAATTGTCTAGGTAATATATTTATTTGGTTAAAGATTCCAGATCACAGCTTCAAGTATGCGTGAGAATACAAGTGACATGGTAGTACATTAATGACCTCTGTAATCGTCATGATTTTCAATGCAAAGATGTAAACATTCTTGCATTGTGTCGTAGAGGTGCCCTATATCAGTTTTTAAGATGTAGTTCAACGCCTGTTGCACTTGGCCAGTCAAATCAGCAGCGATCAATGCTGGATTTGTCTTCGCTTGATGTCCCATAATGCGTACTCAGTGGGAGAAAGGTCCGGTGATCTCGCAGGCCAAGGCAACTGGTCAACACTTTGTAGAGCACGTGGCATGAGGACGAGCGTTATGCTGTTGGAAAATATCTTCTTGAATACTTCGAATAAATGGCAGCACAACCGGTTCAGTCACCAGTATGATGTACAAATCCATTGTCAAGATTCTTGGGATAACGACGAAAATGCTCCTGTTGACAAAAGAACCCCCAAGTTATACAGTTGTAATTCTGAATTTGACTATTAATTCTGTTTCATCAAGGAGAGTTAATTTTAACCCTAGGTTAAAGTCGCAGTTAAGTTAACCCCTCCTTTCACCTGAGTTAAACTGTTAACTCGAGGTTAAAGGCAAAATGGTCGCTGTAGATCATGCGTTTGAAGCAGAGATGGTTTATTTAGATTTGTTAAATGGTGTTCGTAACAGAAATAGGCCTGTGATAAAAGGGAACGACTTAAAAATCTATCAGAAGAACAATTATTTCTGAAGAGGTATACACTTTCAAAAACTGTCATCAGTAAAGTCGTCGATGAAATTCGCGACAGGTTAGAATACACAACTGACACAACAACGGCAGTTGTTTCCGGCGAGGGTTAATACGGTGTTAGTTAACCCTCTGCTGAAATAGCTCGAAGAAACGCGTGACTCGTAAGAATGAGTCAAAATGTTAACCCTAAGTTAACAAACCCCGGATTAGATTATATTTAACCCACGTTGATGAAACCGGGGCCTAGTGTAGGTCCATATTGTCGAGGCCGCAGACAGCTTGATTTCAAGCGCTCACCTGGCGTCCCCCCTACCAACCTATTACATATTAGGCCATGTAGAAAACTGAAACGCATACTCCTCACCACCACTCCGAGCGACAAGTTCCCGCCATTCACCCTCAGGGACAGGTTGTACTAGCATCGCTCATACCTCAAGTCATTTTCATGTTGTCAAAGCCAAGAATGAGACTGACACAGGCAGGTTTATGAAGATAACAAATTTCTCCTAGTCCGTACTAGAAGACACGGTGCACTGTAAACATTATGCCTTACCAGATATGGATCTGAGCTTGTTCTGTACAGGGTGTATCATAATTAATAGATAAAATTGAAACGGATTTAAGTACAAACAAGTCTTAGTAAACATGGATCCGCAAACGAGCCATTTGCGAGATAATTTAGAATCTGTGGTTACCAGCCACCACTAACTTGACTGTGTGTAAACGTTATCCTAGTTAGGAAAATGTACCATTGTAACACGAAGAAAATGTATTAGATACTTTGGTAGAAGAAACAATCAACAAGGAATATTCTTACTTAGTATGTCACAATGACTGAACATTGTACTTACTCGTAGTTAA
The DNA here is from genome assembly GCF_040414725.1 of Anabrus simplex. Taxonomy (NCBI): domain Eukaryota; kingdom Metazoa; phylum Arthropoda; class Insecta; order Orthoptera; family Tettigoniidae; genus Anabrus; species Anabrus simplex. Next base: position 228,668,791 of record NC_090268.1, on the reverse strand, counting down.
AGAGAATGTTGAAAGTCGCCCTTGTATTCTAAATTATTACACGTAATAAGCAATATCAGTCTTCCTGAATGGCATTGTCGTACCGTACCTTAAGAATGTAACTAATCTTGGAGTCTCCATCAGTGACGGTGGGCTCTCAGGCACATGGCACGTGAACACCCAGTTGTATTCACGCATTCATGAATACCGGTAAATCAAAATTGTTTCCTTTTTTCGACCTGATTTCGTCAATCGATCGAAAGCATTCGACTTATATCGAAGCACCGTTACATTGACAACTGTTCGTTTCGACAGACAATGCCAGGGAGCACACTGAAGATTTTGCAATGAGCATTAAGACTATACGCATGCGCACAGAGATGACGTCATGGTTTATGCACAGATATCTCCATAAGCGAGGAGCACGGTAAGGAATGTGCCTTTCCGTCTACAACCACCCTCAAACCAGAGATAGTATTACAGTTGACTACAAGGGTCCTCCACATCTCCTGTTACTGTTGGCCACAGCTCCAAGAAATTACTATTGCATTACATCGCCGGAAGATTTCGCTAGTAGCTAATTCGGAACAGGTTTCCGTAATCACAGGATCAGAAAGCCAGAGCCTGAGCGACTCAGCCCGGCAGTCGTAATTTTACTTTTCTTGTACACTCACAGATTAGTCTAGGGAAAATGCATCCTCGGTTATAAGGGTTCGACCATATTAGGTGTAGAGAAGCAACCGTATAAGGAACGTTTAGTGAAATGATTTAAGTACCTAAGTGATTTTGTACTTACTTGCATTCTACTTTGGTATATTTCAGACGTGAACACAAATTTTGTTGTGAACCCGCTGAAAATTTGGTCACGAACCGCCGCTGGTCTCCATCAACGAGAATCCGACCTGGAATAAACACGTAACTAATAAAAGGCTCGTGCAGCTCTATATCCCCTGAAACGTCACAAGAATGCTTTTCCTCAAATCCTTAAATTAAAATTAATCCAAGCACTCATATTCCCAATTTTAGACTACGGTACTAGTTAATCCCAATGCCGAACAAGCTGAGCGACTTCGACGAACACAAAACTCCTGTACTCGACATGCCTTCCACCTGCGAGATGACGCTCATGTTACATCATATTTCAGAACATTGGGATGGCTACGCATACATGAATGAAGGAATTTTCACCTAATGATACTTGTTCTCCAACTACTTTCTACGAGCTACCTTCTAGTTTTCTTTTTTTCTTCGTCGTACTATAAAATTAGTACCCGTTTTCGTTTCCTGCTTGAAATTCCACTAAATCGAAAGAATTCCTACAATCACTCTCTTCTAGTTATGCATCGAGACTCTGGAATACACTTCCAATGGACAATCGACACTTGACTTCCTCTAATACATTCAAATCTGCCTGTCGAATGATTTCCTGGGCACATAAAACTGAATTGTGTCAGTGTGTGTATGTTGTGTGAATGAATTTACTATTATCTATTATGCACTTCAATTATTATTATTATTATTACTATTATTATTATTATTATTATTATTATTATTATTATTATTATTATTATTATTATTATTATTATTATTATTATTATTATTGGTTCATGGTGTGGGTTACTATAGTCACGTCCTAGTTCGTGAACCATGGGCAATGGCTGAGTGGCCTAGTAAGTGGTCCTGAGAGTCGGGATACCAGTTGCTATGGAATGGGAGTGGGCATCTCGGACATATTCTGAGTCATGGCCCTCCTTGTGCTCAGGCGGCTAGGACTATACAATTCACCAGTGGTCCATAACCCGTTAGAGGAGAGATCCTCACTTGGACTATGTGCAAGTAGGGTAGCATCATGCTTCATGAAATTACCGAGCTCAGAACATTTTAAGCAAGCCTCGGACCTATGGAAGTAACATAGTCCCACTCCCATTTGACAGGCGAGGAACTCCTTGGAAACAACTTGGCGAACGAAATGGAATTCGACGGGGAGCTATCAATATTAATGGGACTTATGGAAGAAAGAAAGTAGAACTGGCTGAGTCAGCTAAGAGGATGCATCTGGATGTGCTAGGAGTAAGTGATATTCGGGTAAGTGGAGATAACGAGGAAGAGATAGGAGATTATAAAGTGTATTTGACGGGTGTTAGAAAGGGAAGGGCAAAGTTTGGGGTAGGGCTCTTTATCAGGAATACCATTGCACGCAACATAGTTTCTGTTAGGCACGTAAATGAGCGAATGATGTGAGTAGATTTGTCAGTTGGAGGAATTAGGACTAGAATTGTCTCCGTGAATTCACCATGTGACGGTGCAGATGAGGATGAAGTTGACAAGTTTTTATGAAGCATTGAGTGACATCGTGGTCAGGGTCAACAGCAAGGATAGAATAGTGCTAATAAGCGATTTCAATGCGAGAGTTGGGGATAGAACTGAAGGATACGAAAGGGTGATTGGTAAATGTGGGAAAGTTATGGAAGCTAATGGGAATGAAAAGCGTTTGCTGGACTTCTGTGCTAGTATGGGTTTAGCTGTTACGAATACATTCTTCAAGCATAAGGCAATTCACTGCTACACATGGGAGGCCAGGGATACCAGATCCATAATAGACTATATCTTAACCGACTTCGAATTCAGGAAATCTTTTAGGAATGTACGAGTTTTCCGGGGATTTTTCGATGATACAGACCACTATATGATCTGTAGTGAACTAAGTATCTCTAGGCCTAGGGCAGAGAAGGTGAAATCTGTCTGCATACGAATAAGGGTAGAAAATCTCCAGGAAGAGGAAATTAGACAGAAGTACATGGATATGATTAGTGAGAAGTTTCGAACAGTAGACAGTAAGCAGGTTCAGGATATAGAAAGTGTATGGGTGGCATACAGGGATGCAGTAGTAGAAAGAGCAAGGGAATGCTTAGGAACAACTGTTTGTAAAGATGAGAAAAGGCGAACATCTTGGTGGAATGATGAAGTGAGAGCAGCTTGTAAACGTAAAAAGAAGGCTTATCAGAAATGGCTCCAAACAAGGGCCGAGGCAGATAGGAATTTGTACGTAGAAGAAAGAAACAGAACGAAATTAATAGTTGTTGAATCCAAAAAGAAGTCGTGGGAGGATTTTGGTAATAACCTGGAAAGGCTAGGTCAAGCAGCAGGGAAACCTTTCTGGACAGTAATAAAGAATCTTAGGAAGGGAGGGAAAAAGGAAATGAACAGTGTTTTGAGTAATTCAGGTGAACTCATAATAGATCCCAGGGAATCACTGGAGACGTGGAGGGAATATTTTGAACATCTTCTCAATGTAAAAGGAAACTATCCTGGTGGTGTTGCGAACAGCCAAGCTCATGGGGAGGAGGAAAATGATGTTGGTGAAATTATGCTTGAGGAAGTGGAAAGGATGGCAAATAAACTCCATTTTCACAAAGCAGCAGGAATAGATGAAATTAGACCTGAAATGGTGAAGTATAGTGGAAAGACAGGGACGAAATGGCTCATTGATTAGTAAGATTAGCATGGAGTGTTGGAAAGGCACCTTCAGATTGGATAAAAGCAGTAATTGCACCTATCTATAAGCAAGGGAACAGGAAGGATTGCAACAACTATCGAGGTATCTCATTGATTAGTATACCAGGCAAAGTATTCATTGGCATCTTGGAAGGGAGGGTGCGATCAGTCGTTGAGAGGAAGTTGGATGAAAACCAGTGTGGTTTCAGACCACAGAGGGGCTGTCAGGATCAGATTTTCAGTATGCGTCAGGTAATTGAAAAATGCTACGAGAGGAATAGGCAGTTGTGTTTAAGTTTCGTAGATCTAGAGAAAGCATATGACAGGGTACTGAGGGAAAAGATGTTCGCTATACTGGGGGAATATGGAATTAAATGTAGATTATTAAAATCAATCAAAGGCATTTATGTTGCCAATTGGGTTTCAGTGAGAATTGATGGTAGAATGAGTTCTTGGTTCAGGGTACTTACAGGGGTTAGACGAGGCTGTAATCATTCACCTTTGCTGTTCGTAGTTTACAAGGATCATCTGCTGAAAGGTATAAAATGGCAGGGAGGGATTCAGTTAGGTGGAAATGTAGTAAGGAGTCTGGCCTATGCTGACGATTTGGTCGTAATGGCAGATTGTACCGAAAGCCTGCAGTCTAATATCTTGGAACTTGAAAGTAGGTGCAATGAGTATGGTATGAAAATTAGCCTCTCGAAGACTAAATTGATGTCAGTAGGTAAGACATTCAACAGAATTGTATGTGAGATTGGTGATACAAAGCTAGAACAGGTCGATAATTTCAAGTATTTAGGTTGTGTGTTCTCCCAGGATGGTAATATAGTAGGTGAGATTGAATCAAGGTGTCGTAAAGCTAATGCAGTGAGCTCGCAGTTGCGATCAACAGTATTCTGTAAGAAGGAAGTCAGCTCCCAGGCGAAACTATCTTTACATCGGTCTGTTTTCCGACCTATTTTGCTTTACGAGAGTGAAAGCTGGGTGGACTCAGGATATCTTATTCATTAGAAGTAACAGACATGAAGGTAGCAAGAATTATTGCTGGTACACACGGGTGGGAACAATGGTAGGAGGGTACTCGGAATGAGGAGATAAAGGCTAATTTAGGAATGAACTCGATGGATGAAGCTGTATGCATAAAGCGGCTTCGGTGGTGGGGTAATGTGAGGCGAATGGAGGAGGATAGATTTCCTAGGAGAATAATGGACTCTGTTATGGAGGGTAGGAGAAGTAGAGGTAGACCAAGACGACGATGGTTAGACTCAGTTTCTAACGATTTAAAGATAAGAGGTATAGAGCTAAATGAGGCCACAACACTAGTTGCAAATCGAGGATTGTGGCGACGTTTAGTAAACTCACAGAGGCTTGCAGACTGAACGCTGAAAGGCATAACAGTCTATAATGATAATGTATTATTATTATTATTATTATTATTATTATTATTATTATTATTATTATTATTATGCTATTTGCTTTACGTCGCACTGACACAGATAGGTCTTATGGCGACGATGGGATAGGAAAGGCCTAGGAATTGGAAGGAAGCGGCCGTGGCCTTAGTTATGGTACAGCCCCGGTATTTGCCTGGTGTGAACATGGGAAACCACGGAAAACCATCTTCAAGGCTGCCGACAGTGGGGCTCGAACCCACTTTCTCCCGATTACTGGATACTGGCCGCACTTAAGCGACTGCAGCTATCGAGCTCGGTATTATTATTATTTGCCTTACTAATTAATGTAACCTCTTCCTCTATAACATACTTAGAAATTAATTTCCCTGGGTCGGAAAACGGTTGCATGATAATCGAATATTTTATATACATTTTGTAACATTTACCCCCTTAGCCAATCCGGTGGTGTAAGGGTAGCGCGGTTGCCTCTTCCCCAGCGGTGTATGGGTCAATGCCCATCTAATTTAGGAGAATAACTGAGTAGCTGTCTGATACGAGAGACAATGGGATTTCATCTAAGATCAGAGTGTTTATTGTCACCAGGCACTTGTCATTTTTGTTTAATTTATTACGTGTCTTATACCCTTCTAATACCCTTGCCGGCGAGACCTGGTGTTTATAGTGCCCTGTGTCTTCTGGTATGGGCTCGAGTATTTCTTTTTTTTTTACTTTCATTGATCTGTCTCAGTCTCATCCTTGGCTTTGACAACATGAAAGTGACTGAGGTATGAACGCTGCTAGTAAAGCCATTCCTTATGCAGCCTGTCCCTGGTATGAATGGCGTGAAGATGTCACTCACAGGATCGGTTTGTGCATGCATTTCGGTAGGCTTGGCAGAGTGTTATGCAATATCAAATTCTGGCGCCGTTAGGAAAGCAACAGGAAACTCGTTATTTTCCTAGTATGCCTCTTCAGTGATACCTAGGCCGTCTATGACAGCTGATGCCGGAGCTGTTGAGGATCAAGCCAGCCTTAGAGCTGAATACCTAACATACACACATTCATGCATACCTTACTAAATAGTGATAACGTTGACGACTATTGTTGTTTTACTGGACCAAACATCGAGGTCATCAACCCCACTTTAGTTTTTTTGCCAGTTATCTTAACAGGCGATGTTACCTCCGCTTGTAGCAGGCAGCAATATTCCAGCGCCATTAATCACCCCTGTCAGCGCAGAACAAGGGAACCGCATCCCGGCTGTCACAGCGCATTAAACAAGAACTCGTTACCAGATTTTCCGATGGACACAGTACTTCTCCCGGCGCCGCGCTAGACTATCTTTAAAATGTTTATCTTTACAATAATTTTATATTCTACTGATACGAGTGTTCTATTGGTCAAACATCAGCGAAACATTTCGAGAACACTATACAGTACATCGACTTTGGCTATTCAGTGACTAGCAAGATACCCGTGCTTCGCTACGGTAATATACTGAAATTTATAATTGAATGCTTATCGTTTTATATACAACCCGCCGATATTCGTGATCTGACTCGTTTACTGAGAGATTACGGCAACGTTCCTCCTATTTTTCAATCTTTCTTTCCAGCAATCGATTTCGTATTTCCCGGGCTAGGTCCAGGTATTCCACCCGGTCAGTTGGGTTCCTAAATCTTACCCATGCTTTCCTATAAGCATTTTTAATGTGGATCAAATCCTTGAGGAGATCCGGCGTGGTGTCCTCTTAGGTGCCTTGGCGGTACTAAACCGGCGGCCGGACTGCAATCGTAGTCATTACCCGTCCAGGACCCGTTTCCAGCACGGTCCGCACATGTTGACGACAGTCCAGATTATTATTATTATTATTATTATTATTATTATTATTATTATTATTATTATTATTATTATTATTATTATTATTATTGATGTTCTGGACCCCACAGCAATATGCAAGACCGCTACTTGGCGGTAAAATACATCTGCTGCCATTGTCATTGCTAACAATGTGACCAGCATCATTGTTGCGCGTAGGCAAGTGTGCGGAATTTCTGGCGATACGAATGACATACCTCCGTGTATTATTGACCTTATTATAGAGGTGAACAATTTGACGGCCAATCTCATTCCTATCGTTTATTTCAAATGTGTTTAAATTTTTATTTATATGCCAGGAGAATCTACTCTAATCTAAGAACGTTCTCCGAAGGAAAATATGGCTGTTGGAAAAGAACCCAGGAAAGATTAAAAATGATCGGTTTATGATCAGAATAAGTACATCGCAAGTCTACAGCCTGTTTCCTATCATTCGACAGGATCAGTGATGGAATGAATAAAGCCCCATCTAGCGGCGACAATAGGAATTGTGCCGGCTGCCGAAGCTCCCCTCTGGGGCAATGATCGATGAGTGACAAATGAAATGAAATATTGGACAGTGTTGCTGGAATGAATGATGACAGAGAAAGCCGGAGTATCGGGAGAAAAACCTGTCCGCCTCCATTTTGTCCAGCACGAATGTCACATGGAGTGACCGGGATTTGAAACACGGAACCCAGCTGTGAGAGGCCGGCGCGCTGCCACCTGAGCAACGGAGGCTCCTTATAAGTACATTATGAACAGTAAAAATCAATTGGTCTCACCGCCTTTTACACCCCACCGCCGTTAAGCTTATTTACCCCCACCCTCCAAAAAATTAAAAGAAGGGGTGTTTCTTTATGTTTAAAGGAGATTCCAAATACCAATGTTCACGTTTATTACCTTCAGTTTAGAGATATAAGTATCCCCTTAAAAATAATTCACTTTTTTAACTTCCTTTCACACTACCCCCCCCCCCCCTCACAAAGTGATATTAAAGCAAAAAATACTTGTTCCTTTAATAGTAAAGGATCTTCTAAATACCAATTATCACCACTCTAACCTCTTCAGTTTTTGATTTGTGTGTCCTCATGAAAGGAACTTAACTCCTTTTCACTCCCCCCCCCCAAATTTGTTTCCCCCAAAACGCGCTTTTCTTTGTTTTTAAAGGAGATCAAAATACCAATTTTCACGTCTGTAACAACTTTAGTTTTTATTAGATGTATGTATTCTCATACAATTAAGTCAATTAATTTTTTCTATCCTTTAACACTCCAAATCCCCTTCATTGGATTTTCCGAGAATACGTGTTTGTTTACTTTTAAAGCAGATTCCAAAAATAAAATTTCACGTGTGTAACATCTTCATTTTTGAGATATCAGTAGCCTAATTAAAAGAATTCAACACCATTTTCAGTCACTTTTACCCCCCCACCCCCACTACCCAAGTTGTATTTCCGAAAACTAAAAATACACTTTTCTTTATTTTTAATAGGATAAAAAATGACCATTTTTCACTTCTGTACATGTTAAGTTTTTTGAGATATACTGTAGAAATTCTGATTTTAAAATTTCACCCCATTTTAGTTCCCCTTAAGTGGAGTTTCCAAAGACAAATCACCTATGTTTCTTTACACTTACAGGAGATTCCAAATACCCACTATTTACGTCTGTAACATTTTACGCTTCTCAAATATTCTGTAGATATAGTCTTTCAAAAAATTCACCCCAATTTGCCACTCCTGTTTAACCGCCATTAATTGAATTTTCCAAAAGCAAAAATATACGTGTTTCTATATTTTTAAAGGAGATCCCATTTACAAATTTTCAGTTCTGTAATATCTTCAGTTTCTGGGATATATGTATCCTCATTAAAGGCATTCAACCCATTATTCACCCTTTTACACCCCTCCTATTGGGATTTAGAGAAAACAAAGAAATACGTGTCCCTTTATTTTTAAGGGAGATTCTAAACACCAATTTTTACATCTGTAAACGTTTAAAGTTTTAAGATGTAGGCACACTCATTTTAAAAATTCACCCCCCCTTTTCACCCCCCAATATTTGGTTTTTCCAAAAACGAAAAAATACCTGTTTCTTTATTTTTAAAGTAGATCCCAAATACCAATTTTCAGGTCTTTAATATCTTCAGGTTCTGAAATATAAGTAGCCTCATTAAAGGCATTCAACCTATTTTTCACCCTTTTTCACCCTTCCTATTAGGATTTTTCGAAAACAAAAAAGTTTCAACCTTTTTCACCCCTCCTATTGGCATTGTCTGAAAACAAAAAAATATGTGTTTCCTTATTTTGAAAGAAGATTCTAAATATCAATTTTCACATCTGTAAACTTTTAAAGTTTTGAGATATAGACACACTCATTTTAAAATTTCACCCCCCTTTTCACCCCCTTAGCGACGGAATATCCAAAAATCCTCTCTTAGCGAGCACCTACATCTTAATATGAATCTATGCCCAAAATTTCATTTCTTTATGTCCAGTAGTTTTGGCTCGGCGATGATGAATCAGTCAGTCAGTCAGGACAAGCTACTTTATATATATATAGATTAGCCTGTAGACTGACCTGGAATTGGTTGACGCCATACTGAATACCTTTAACTCACTTATTGGAACTTTATGACCTTCACGAACTCAATTTTCATTCATTCGAAATGCAGTTAGATTAGTCCTTAATACTCCAGCCTCAAGAGTTCGCAATCGACGAGACGTGCTTGATGAAAACGAACCCTGGACTAGATGTTGTCTTGCGCCACATGCATCTTTCTCACACCAGTTTAGATCTACTTTGTTCAACTCAAATATTCGCCTATGAATCTTTCAGCATTTTGGTATCCTGAAGCCTAAATTAGCTATAACTGTCACCTCCGATGGCCCTTCTCTTTTTTTTCGTTGCAAAACGATAATTCCTTCCAGTTTGATGAACTTCAAATTCTGCTTTGAATCCTTCAGCGTTATGATATTCCGGAGTCAAAAGTGTCTGTGAATTTTCTGCGTTTCATACAGTGTCCCTTCTCCTTTCCGTATAGGAAACATAATTTTAGACGTCATTCAAATTACGGTCGGGGATCTCCACCCAAATTTCGATGTCATGTTTTTCACATAAAGCAAACCATGTTTATAACTCAAAACGTATTCAGTATAGGGGAATGAGTTATATATTATTTTAAAGTAGAAGGATGAATGCACAAGACATGATCACGGTAGCCGACGCAATGAGCATGACGTCATCACAAGTAAGGTAATGTGTTTTTGGCAGTCAAAAATCAGTAACCGCGCGGTGTAACTTTTCGCGTAGAAGTTGCATAGAGGCGAGGGGAAAATAACATTCGTTATTATAGTCCAAGCCTTTCAAGGTTACTACCGAAATCTTCCCACGATTTCTTCTTGGATTCCACAATAATTTGTTTCTCTTTTTTTCTTTCATCTGTGTACAATTCTCTCCTCCTCTCACAGACATATCACACGATCGGCTTCCACACTTACAATACCTGTGCACAGTTCATCAACAAATAACCTTTCCTCTCATGTGTCTGGTGCAAGGCTATGGAATTCCTTTCTAGTTAGTGTTAAGCACCTCATTAACCTCTTTTAAGCGGTCTTGCCCAAATTATCTATTAAATAAACTGGCGGAAGGAAATATCTAAACACCATGACATGTACTGTATTTATGTTCAGTCCGTCAGCGGTGCCGCTGGTGGGATCCTCAACAGCTCTGCCATCAGCTGTCATAGATGGCCTAGGCATCACTGAAGAGGGTAAGGTAAGGGTTATTCTGCCCGAAGGCAGGTCCGAACCTCCGCAGAGGTGTTCCTGAGCCGGAGTTTACGTGCGTTAGGGTGGCCAGTTCCTTTCCGCTCCTCCATTCCCTTACCCCCCACCAACAGCGCGTGGCAACCCATCCAACTCCTGACCACGCCCAATGTTGCTTAACTTGGGAGATCTCACGGGATCCGGTGTTTCAACACGGCTACCGCCGTTGGCACTGAAGAGGCGTACTAGGTAAATGAGAAGTGAGGTAGTTTCCCGTTGCTTTCCTCACTGAGCCAGCGTTGCTATTACATATCAGTCTGCCAAGCCCACTGAAATGCGCACACCAACCGACCCTATGAGCAACATTTTCACACCATTCATAGCAGGGACTGGCTGCATAAGGATTGGCATTACTAGCATCGCTCATACCTCTGTCACTTTCATATTGTCAAAGCCAAGGATAAGAGAGAGACAGATCTATGAAAGTAACAAAATTGCTCTAGCCTATACCAGAAGACATAGTGCACTGTAAACACTAGGTCCTGCCAGCACAGGCATATAAGGAATGTAGAATACGGAAATTTTGGCAATATAGTTGTCGAGGTAACATATTTAATTGATTAAAGCTACAAGACTACAAGTTAATATCTACGCGAGAAAAGCCATCGCAAATATGCCATGCTCTTCCATTAATAACCAGTGTAATCACCTGACTGTTGAATGCAGGTATGCAAACGTGCATGCATTGTGTGGTACAGGTGCCGGATGTCAGTTTGTGGGATGGAGTTCCATGCCTGTTGCACTTGGTTGGTCAATACAGGGACGGTTGATGCCGGTTGTGGATGACGCTGGAATTATCATCCAATGATGTCTCATACGTGTTCGACTGGGGACGGATCGGGGATCGAGCAGACCAAAGGCAACATGTCGACACACTGCAAAGCACGTTGGGTTACGACAGCGGCATGGGGGCGTGCATTATCCTGTTGGAAAACACCGTCAGGAATCTTGTTCATGAATGGCAGTACAACAGGTCGAATCACCAGACGGACGCACACATCTGCAGGCAGGGTGTATGGGACGACAGCACTCCTGCTGTCATAGGATATTGCTCCCCAGACCAGAACTCCCGGTGTAGGTCCAGTGTGTCGACGCCGCAGACAGGTGGGATGCAGGCGCTCACCTGGCCTCCTTCTAACCAACACACGGCCGTCACTGGCACCAAGGCTTTCATCGGAAAACACAACGGATCTCCACTCCATTCTCCAATGAGCTTTCGCTTGACACCACTGAAGTCGCAGATGGCGGTGGTTTGGGGTAAGTGGAATGCACGCTGTACGGCGTCTGGCTCGGAGTTGTCCTTCAAGTAACCGATTTCGAACTGTTCGTTGCGCCACTGTAGTGCCAACTGCCGTTAGAATGCAGACGCAGTCCGCTACGCCACAGCCATACGCTGAATACGGTGGTCCTCCCTATCGGTGGTGCCACGGGGACTTTCGGAACCCGATTTTCTTGCGAGTGTATATTCTCGTGACCACTGCTACCAGCCCGCATGCACAGTGGAAGTCGTTCTGCAATAGCGCGGAAGGAAAATCCACCTTCACGTAGCCCTATTATACGACCTTGTTCAATGGCAGTGAGCTGTTGATATTGGCCTCTTCGTCTTTGGCCCACTCACAGTCATTCCCTCCAATATCGATCTCATAGGTAACTCACGCTCTCGCACAGTACAACCCCTATTTAAAGCAAACCTGATGTACAACGTCATGGGGCCGGTACTAGCGTCACGCTAATGCGATTTGCGGAAAATATGAATCAACGTCATCTTTCAGATGTATAAACACGCCTGCCAACGTTCGTTAATTTAGCAATTTTTATCCGCCAGTGTATATAATCAGCTTGTGTGAATGTTAGTATGAATGTGGTTAGGATTTTTGATTTTTTACTTATCATGCTTTTTAACTTCGCCACTAATGGAAGCATGAAATAAATAAATAACATACATACATACATACATACATACATACATACATACATACATACATACATACATACATACATACATACATACATACTGTCCCCGACGAGTCAGTCAGCGAACACGAGACACCCCAGGGGTGCTCAGTTCGATGGCTGTAGGCTTATAAAATAAATGAATGTGGCAGGATTAACATAGGGTTCGAAAAAGAAGCATGTTCAAAATGTAGAACAAATATGACACTTTTATTGAATAAAATGAGATATTAGCCATCCTGCAGTCTGTGATAATGGATATGATCACTACTTTACGTAATTTACTGTGGCTCTTGATGTAACAAAATCAAATGCAAACAAATGGGATGGTACACGTAAGTTGTTTTCCCTACAATTCTAACAGAGTATTTTACATTAGTGTATTCTTTTCTTCGATTTAATATTATTAAATTAGTAATTTAAAGTCGAATTGAAATTTTTTATTTTAAAAAATGAGGTCTTGACCAAACATTCCTCGAACAATCTGGAAAAATGCATTAATTTTAATAACGTGTATAAAAAGTGATATCCAAGATTCATTAGTTTTACTTTCATGGCAATATAAGATTGACATTCGTTTTATCAAAATTTTGGTTGACATAAAAAAATGAAAAGTTGAATTTGCCTTTATTTTTCTAAGTTAATCCGAGACGTCGGATATATCTGTTCATGTCGTCTCACATCTCTTTTCGTGAGAACTAATACAGAACTTATGATCATTTGGTTATTAACTGAACAAAATAACACGCCTTAGGAGCTTGCGAAAATTAATAAATGAAGAAATATCATCAGTGTGGAAATCCCATCCACAATCCATCAATACTGTCAAAGTGTCACACATCAGCACATCAAAACACATAGAAAATAATTATCTTACAACTAGAAAATCACTACATCTACTACTAACTACTGAAATTATCAAGAAAATATCTACAATATTTACACGTCGTCGAGTGTCGATCAATCTTATCACTCTCCTGTTAACAAATTCCATTATGTTCCAACAAGATCGAGTTACCACATGAGTGCGAAATACTACTTTGAAGAGTGAGCATGCGTGGTTATGAACCGAATATTATTAAAATATATAATTGAAGATCTGTTCTCCAGACCTAAAGTCTTCATGAACATCAACCCGTACCATAATTCGAAATTATTGCATTTCCTAAACACGATTGGAATATTATCACGAATTTGGGCGTACATCGAGTAACATGGACTTTATTTTATCATCTGAAAAAACTATCATCTTAACTAAACCGCATAACGTCTCGAAGATTCCATATTTTCTTTACATCCTGATCGGCATCAGGCACAACAGTACTACAACGTTAACATGTGAAAAACTCAGTTTCACGAAGATTCATATCATACGCAACTATTCCACCTAATTTACACGTACAGTGCATCACAATGACGACTCTAAGTTGTCGTATCCCAATATCACACATGTGTAGTCGCGAAACATAAGGACCTATCATCGTCCTAAAATACATTATATCCTCCTTAAATGCGTCTCGATGATTAACTAATCCAATTAATTATCACATGCTACAATGCACATACTCTAATTAAATTCATACCTGTAATTCAGAATTAACATCCCGATGACAAGTTATCTCAAATGTGAGGTACAAGTAGAAGTCCTATTTCCATGAAAATGTCGAAACCATTATCAAAATATTACCTCATTGAACTCGCCAGACATAGATTAGCTCACATTCGTAACGAAATTCACACCATAAGCAAAGATGGTTTCGATAACACATGGATAACTCTATCGGAACCCACGCTGTCAAACTCATTGCCACGTGGTCATTAATCAGTCAAGTGTGCTAATTTTACGACATATTCTATCGGAAGAGACAACCAGAAAAATGCCTAGAAAATAAATTACTAGATAATGAAGGACAAATCTAAGAAGAAAAAAAAAAATAGAATAAAGCTACATAGAACAGATATAAATAAGACGTAATCGACTTAACTTAGGAGATGTCTTCACATTAGGAAGTCTGGATCCTCAACCTGCCATTCTAGGGTGAAAGACTCTGCATCCCGCCGCCGCTGACGGTGGTCGATGGTTTAAAACTTCATGGTGACACACTTGTAGCCCATAGCACGAAATTCCTTCCTGGAGATGATTACGTAGAGGTCCTCCTTCACGTTCACTCGTGAAATTGCTGAAACTTACACAAAGCGTGTTACAATAAATTCTAAACACACACGTAATTGTATGCTGGAAATAACACGTGCATTAGGAATTAATATCTGCACATTCGACGTCTGACCACAGCACTATTCCAAGTCGTAGATTGACATAATCATAGGAAGTGTAGAGCACAGGAACGAAGCCACTATCCCTGATGATAGCATTCCAAGGTGTTCTGCGTTGAAAATCCGCTGGCAAGGTCTCCGAAGCAACTGAAGATAATAGTTCAGGAACACGTCAGCATGTGTGTGCATGTACTCGTTTGACTTGACTTAGATATCGTGTCCGGCGCTCACGAACGGAAGTGAAGTCAGCTTAAGTACTGTATTCTTCTGCGGTATGATTATATCGTTTTTATCGTCATTTTAGCCAAATGTCGTGGAAATTAATTCAAAAAGTTTAGTTTTTAATTTATATAATCTATATGTGCAATTCCTAATCCAGTTTATTATAATATGATCCATGAGCATTCCATAGTTATACATGTTACGCCACCACAGATATTATAAATATTTCATTCATTTAGTTCCATGTAATTACAGGTGACACGCGCTAGTTGCTTTTTTATCTCTCGTCCACTTTTTTTTATCGGCCGTACTGCCACCTAATCACATCAGAAACCAGTTCTCTGTCACCAAATCAAGGTCGCTCGCACTCCCTCGCCGACAAGTGAGCTCGGGCAGTATACTAACACATACACAGTCAGCTGCGACCTACTCACGGTCACAATACATACATACATACATACATACATACATACATACATACATGCATACATACATACATACATACATACATACATACATACATACATACATACATACATACATACATACACACATACATCTTCATTGTAGACTATTATACCTTTCAGCGTTCAGTCTGCAAGCCTCTGTGAATTTACTAATCGCCGCAACAATCCTCTATTTGTAACTATCTATGTGGCCTCGTTTAGGTCTATACCTCGTTTCTTTAAATCGTTGGAAACTCAGTCTAACCATCATCGTCTTGGTCTCCCTCTACCCCTCTTACTCACCATAACAGAATCCATTATTTTCCTCCATTTGCCTCACATGACCCCACCACCGAACCTGGTTTTGCCTACAGCTTCATCCAACGAATTCATTCCGAACTTACTTTTATTTCCTCATTCAGAGTAACTCCTGCTACTGTTCCCATCTGTTTGTACCAACAATCATTCTCGCTACTTTCATGTATGTTACTTCTAGATTATAAAAAAGATATCCTGAATCCACCCAGCTTTCACTCCCATAAAGCAAAGTTGGTCTGAAAACAGACCGATGTCAAGATAGTATGATCCGCGAGCTGACTTCCTTCTTACAGAATACTGTTGATCGCAACTGCGAGGTCACTGTATTAGCGTTACTGCACCATAAACCAATCTCAGGTATTATACGACCATAAATAAATAAATAAATAAATAAATAAATAAATAAATAAATAAATAAATAAATAAATAAATAAATAAATAAATAAATAAATAAATACGCATTTCGTGCCGTTTATGCTACTGCATCCCTGTATTCCACCCATTTCCTTTCTATATCCTGCTGACTATCTATATAATAATCAGATTTTGTTAATAGATATTCAACGTCGCACTTACAGGTAGCGGCCGTGACCTTAATTAAGGTACACCCCCAGCATTTGCCTTGTGTGTAAATAGAGAACTTCAAAAATTGTTTTACTGTCGACCGAACAAAAGCTTACAGCTAACTTACACGACCCATCCAACACAGCCAACTTGATTAACTATTAGATTATTTACATTTTTCGGTGTGCTGTTCAGCTTTTCTCTTTCATTTTTTTATTCTGACATCTTAAGCTCGTAGGACTTCTTAAGGACCTCTTCTTTTCAATCTCAACTTCCTAATAGAACTTGAGAAGAGCAGCTGTACTGCTAACAAGAAGCCTGAAGCGTCGCACGTCTCGTGCAGCCGTCGGCCGGAAATGACGGAGTCTGGGATAAGTCGGGCCTGGAAATCTCTTTATAGAAATCAGTCTTGCGGCAAACTTGCACGCAATGTGACAGCAGAATGAGCGGTTCAAGGAGATATTCATTTACAGTAAAGCCACACTATCAGCGTATTAAGATGTCATCTCAGAGGAAGATATTATTACGCACTAGCATTTGTACCCGTTCAACAAACAGCAATTTGCAATGGAATGTAGACAAAGTCTATCCACACATTTAATACGTCATGTTAAACTGGTCTCCGGAAGCATGTGGCAATAATGTGAAGAACAATAAAGCTGGGCAAAATCGACACAGAATGAGGGTGATTTCAGAATATAGAGAACGGTACAGTTTCTTGCCCAATGTTGTGCGAAATTGTCTCTACACACTGTAGTTTCTCTGACCTACGTCGTGGCGCTCCGACGGAAGACTCACGAAACCCGTTTTTGATGATATCTCTCTTATCGAAAAAAGTATGACTGTTTTCATCTTCCTATAAATCCACCTGAAGTGACCCTGAAATAATATGCTTCGAGTATCACATGTAACTTGGACTAACAATCCGTTTTTAGTATATATCTTCCGTTATTATCCTTCATACGATCAATATATACAGTATATGGCATAAACGATCGGAAATTACATTATACCAGGCGGCCCGCGAGCGCCGTACTTTCTACTTATAAATGTCCCGAATGCAGTAATGGTGAACGGGATGTATAACAACTGATTTTCACAGGGGCACTACTGCCAGCAGGCAGGTTACGTCAGAATATGAAGAGATAACAACCGGACGGTCGCTCGTGGCATGTTCCTCAGCGCTACCCGTCTAATGCAATCCCTTGCATTAGTACTGTAAGCGCTGGTGTATGGTACAGCAGCACTATAGTTGCTGTCTGCATATCGGCAATGGCTAGTATGTTCAGCAACGACGAATACACAGACATCATTTTAATCTATGGAGAATCTGGTCGGAATGCTGTCGAAGCTCGCAGACGGTATGCACAGAAGACGCCTGCCTTCTATACACGTATTTCGCCGAACAGAGCTGTAATTAGAAGCTAATGGATCGTTCGAGGTACATATGAGCAGGGACAGGCCTGTCTGCGACAATACTGACGTTGTGCAGAATGTACTGCAATACTTTAAACGCAATCCTTCACACGGTAAGTTGAAATTCACCTTAATGTGATGATAAAATAATAATAATTGTTCCGGGATTTTTCTGCCTCACAGAGGATTAGGAAGCACCTGGTTTGAATGGCTGGACAAAGAACCATAGCAGAACTTCACACAACAAATTTTGAAATTTTATTTCTTTCCTTTTTTCCTGAGTTTAAAATTTGAGAAATTGAAAATCTGAATGAATAACAACAATATAAATGAGCTTGTCAGCTCTAACAATATAGTGGACTTAGAAGTCCGAATATCAGGTACAAAACTTTCAGAGAATTACAAATGTTAATTTACACAAAGAAAGAGCTGAATTGCTTTTGCCAGGTACAAAATTTTATAAAAGCAAGAACTGCTCCAGGAAAATACACTTCGTAGGAGTCTGCGCTCCAACTATATCATAGTCCAGCCTCGCAGAGGCATCAATTTTCTTATGGTAAACTTAAGTTCCACCTGACAACCTATCGGTTGTCCTCAATTAAAGCATTTACACACCGTTGCCCCGATGTGGGCTTCTATTGCTTAACAGTTATAGGGTTCACTGTTCCCAAAAGGGAACTACACCAGAAAAACTCTACAAACACCTATAAATGTGCAGGGGCATAATTGCCCATACTAAGTGGTCATAGTGTAAAAAGTAAACGTTGAGTATGACTGGCCATAAACAAAAGACTAGGAGGCGAAACCCTTGCCCTCCTTATAGAAATAGTGGGCTTATGGCCCAATGATACAGGAGCTAATCCTATTCGGCACCGGTCTGACTAAATGAGAAACATTAATGCCAAAGGGTTTTAAGAAATTTAGAGGTTTAAAAAAGTTAGACACCGCATGCCAAGATGAATGGGAACCAACAGAGGGTAATCTTTGTTCCCTTACATTACATATTTCCCAGTAGAGAATAGAACAGAGTCCTCAGACTTGCCGAAAATTCTACATTTAAACCACCAAATTCAGGAATTTACATTAAATAAAAGAGGTTAAAACCCTCCCCTCACACTATCCGCAGGATATATCACATATCTGCCATTACCTTGAGTCGCTTGGCCTTCCCCACGCAGGCCGTGCCCCTGCCTCCTGGTTCACGTCAATTCACCCTCCTCTCACTAGAACAATTCAGACAATACGGCCCTAAAACGCCCTGCTTTTATAGTATTTTTAAGGGGAAGCTTACATAATTCTTTACTGATAGGCTGGATTCCTTTACAAACCCCCATTTTTAATTACTAGAGAAAAAAGTTTCCGATAGGTTGATTACGATTGAAGAAGGAACCAGCTGAAGTGTTGACAACTTCGATACATAAACAAAACAATCCTCAAATCCTAAGGTTTGCAAAAATGAACATTCCTTTATGAAAAAATTAGAGTTCATCCCGCTAGGGGGAGCAATTAAACCGATGATAGAGACATCTAACAGTTGAAGACCGAGGTATCTTGTAGTACACCAGTTCAAGTTCGTTTACATAGATGGCCTTATAGAAGGCGCGCAGTTCAATTGGGTGGGGAAGGTGTACCCTCGGTTCAATAATAATAATAATAATAATAATAATAATAATAATAATAATAATAATAATAATAATAATAATAATCATCATCATCATCATCATCATCATCACAAACCATCACTGTTACAACATGCACATATTTAATATTACTTAGACAAAGACGATCCGCGCATGAGCTAGCAAAAGCAACATTGTTTCCTCTATAAGGATCAGTTCAAATGGAAGGAAATTTCCTTCAAATTCTCCTCACTTCCAACGCCATTTCTAACTATATTTCTTTCCAACCTGCACCACATTCTTAGTTTCTTTGTATCTCTGTTATAATATAGTGGGTCTTTGCCATTCCTTGCCACCTTTAAAGGTATAAACTTGTTTTCACATTCTCCAACATTTGCTTTAAACCCATCCCACAGTCTGCTTACATTTTTATTTACGGTTTTCCACTGATCATAGTTACTTTTTAGAAACTCCCTCATGCCTGCTTTATCAGCCATATGGTACTGCCCAATAGTCCCACATTTAAAACCTTCCTTTTTATCACATTTATTTTTAACAATGACAAAAACAGCTTCGTGGTCACTAATGCCATCTATAACTTCGTTTTCTCTATAGAGCTCATCTGGTTTTACCAGCACCACGTCCAGAATATTCTTCCTTCTAGTTGGTTCCATCACTTTCTGAATCAACTGTCCTTCCCATAATAACTTATTTGCCATGTGTTGGTCATGCTTCTTGTCGTTCGCATTACCTTCCCAAGTGACATTTGGTAAATTAAGATCACCCGCTGCAATCACGTTCCTTTCCATATCATTTCCCACATAGCTGATTATCTTATCAAATAATTTATAATCAGCGTCAGCGCTATCCTTTCCCTGTCTGTACACATCAAGTTACCTATTATCTTTAGAAATGAGCCTTATACCTAGGATTTCATGTTTGTCAACTTTAACTTTTTCATAGCTTACAAATTCTTCTTTCACCAGGATGAATACTCCCCCTTCTACCATTCCTATCCTATCTCTACGATACACACTTCAGTTCCGTGAGAAAATTTCTGCATCCATTGTATCATAACTCAGCTATGATTCAACTCCTGTTACAATATCTTGTAAGTATATATCTATTAAATTATTTAATTCTGTTCCTTTCTTTTGAGTACTTCTACAGTTCAACACTAACATTTTTTTTTCATCCCTATTTGACTTCCAGATCACTGTACCCTTATCACCGCTCCCTAGACCACCCCGTTTCCCTGAATGTACCTCGCTGTAACCCTTGTAAACAAATTTCATAACTTATACGTACCACTGCGGTTTAAATGAAGGCCACTGAGCGAAGATCTCTATCTCCTACCCACCTATTAGGATCTAGAAATCTCACTCCCACTATCCCACATACCCACTCCATAGTCTCATTTAAATCCCCAATCACCTTCCAGTCAGTATCCCTCCTACACAGTATTCCACTGATAACAATCTCAGCTTCCTTTAACTACATCCGTGCTGCATTTACCACATCCCACACATCTCCAAATATGCTGGTTCTTATACCATCTTGCCTTACGTTCTTGGTACCATTGTAAATAATACCACCTTCTCTTTTCCCTCCCCCTTCTCTTCTACTCTCCTCAACATCTGTCTTAACCTAATTCCTGGATAACACTCTACCCTGCTTCCCTTTTCTCCACACACTTTCCCCACATGTCTAACAATGGAATCCCCCATGACCAGAATCTCAACCCTACCCAATTCATTTGACCTCCTCCCCTCCTGGTCAGCCCTATCTTTCCTGACGTCTGCAGAAGCTACTTCCTCCTCCCTTTTCTCCCTCCCATGACCCTGTTCCACCTGTCTTTTGCTATTTGCTTTACGTCGCTCCGACACAGATAGGTCTTATGGCGACGATGGAACAGTAAAGGCCTAGGAATGGGAAGGAAGCGGCCGTGGCCTTAATTAAGGTACAGCCAAAGCATTTGCCTGGTGTGAAAATGGGAAACCACGGAAATCCATCCTCAGGGCTGCCGACAGTGGGATTCGAACCCACTATCTCCCGGATGCGAGCTCACAGCTGCGCGCTCCTAACCGCACGGCCAACTGGCCTGGTCCATCTGTGTTATCCTATTCTCTACCCTACATTTCCCTTTCCTACCCTTTCCATTCCTCCTACTTCCACACTTCTCAGCAACAGTTACCTGTTCCTCACCTTCCCTCTCTTGTTTTACCGGCAGTGACTCATACCGAATTCTCACAGATATCTGTCCTGAAGTCTGATTCTGAATAGAGCTTTTAGCCTGCAATGTCCTTCCCCCTTTTCTTCCCACCCCTCTTTTACACCTACTCTATCCTGTACATTGTTTGAGGGAGGCCCACCTTCCTTCCTGTCCTCTGAGGGAATACTAACTATCTCCTTCAAACTTTCCAACTCCTCCCTCATATTCCTTAATGCCTGGCCACACCCACAGTTTCTACGCTTGCACTCCTTAGCCATTATATACGGAATAATAAAAAAAAACTTATTATGTGCAAAAAATTAAAGGAAAGAAATGTTTTCTGGGATAGTTCATAAGGATCACACGAGAATAAGGTAATTAATATACTACAATACTACTTAGTCGTACTATATTTTTATCCTACAACACCCTAACAGGACGAAAACTGCCGTTAATTACTGAATGTCGAAAGGAATACACAAGAATTACACAATTCTAAACTTCAGTTAAGCCTATCTTAATTACAACAACAGAATTCTAGTAAGAGAGTTTCTAGAGATACTTCTACTACACAAATACTTCACAATAACTTCTCTTCTCGCACTCGTTAGTGATTTTCCTTTTTTATGTCAATCACTGACTGGTCTGGTTCACAAATGGTGTACAATTACGGCTCTCTCTCTCTTCGTCACATACACATACACACACCCACACACACATATATACCGTACTGACGTTTGCACTTCTAACTAATTAAAAATATAACTGATAAACTTTATGTATTGGTTTTTTTTTTCACAGTAAACTTAGAACAAGCAAACAACTGGACACACGTGCTTCGAATCAGCGAACACTGAGAACAATGTTTGCGATATGGATCGTCGTTTCCCGCAAATTCCTCCGTCAAGTGACTTCTTTCCTAAGTCAGAGAGATGTAACGTATTTGTAGTCCGGGACCGCAGTGTAGGGGCCCCTGGTTAGATTCCCGGCCGGGTCAGGGGTTTTTAATTGTTATTAACTAATTATTAATATCCCTGGCCTGGGGATTGGGTGTTTGTGACGTCCTTAATCTTCCTTTCCTCACACACAACATTCCACACTACCGCCATTCCAATTAGACGCAGGTTCATACAATATGGTACCAGTAAGGGCAAAAGATCCACATAGGTCGACGCCCCGAACAAGTAGCATTAAAAAAAAACCTATTTGTATATACATGTGGGAAGAATAAGGAATACTAATATTGCTAATAATGATCAAAAATTGAGAAACGTTAATTTTTGTGCATATTTTCATGTAGGGAGTGCGTACCTAAAAGCCAAACTTCGCATAGTTTGCATATTCCGACTCTCAAACATGTTGAGACAGACTGTAGGAGGCACGCAGTTGAACACCTACTAAGACTCCCGATTAGTGCACTATAGGTAGCATACGAGCGATCCTGGCGGCGAATTCCTAGAACCAAAGTTTACAGATGAAACTCTCCCCATCTCCTGGCCTTTATACAGGGTCTCTCTTATAAATCCTGACCGAACGCACGGTGTTTGTACTCTGCGCTACGGCAGCTGCAGTATGGGAGGCGCGCGCATATATTTTTACCTTGCAAGCAGCCTGCACGTGTTCGACCTAGCAAGCATGAGTCGCCAGTCTGAATCTCAGCTGCTAGCATGGTGAGACAGTTTTCATTACAACACCGTATTTTCGTATGTTAAAGTTCTAGTTTCATCTTAATGGTCGTGTGAACAGTCTCGCTATTGGTGTGCAGAAAATCCTAATGGTGTTTATGAAGTCCCTCATTATGATGAGAAGATTGGTGTTTGGTGTGCTGTTGGTGCAAAACGAATAATTGGATAGTAAATGCAGAGGTGTACCAAGATGACATTTTGACGCCTTTCTTCCATCAGTTAACGGAAGAAGAAAATTCGCACGGGTGGTTTCAACAAGATTCGGCCCTTGCTCATACAGCAGAAGATTGCCTTCTTACAATCTCGGAAATGTTGACGGACAGAGTGATCAATGCTGGTCTATTTCCCCACCGTTCTCCAGATCTGACAGTGTGTGATTTTTACTTGTGGGGTAAACTGAAAGAAGAAGTGCATCAAACAAATCCTGACACATTGGGGGAACTGAAAAGAAACATTGCGAATGAAATCAGAAATACACTGACTGACAGAGCAAATGCAACACCAAGGAGGAGTGGTTCGAAAGGGATGAAAGTTGGGGAAAAAACAGAGACGGCACGGAAGAATACTTGATGTTTATTTCAAACCGATATGCAGGTTACACAATGCGCACGGCATCGACTCAGTAGGATGTAGGACCACCGCGAGCGGCGATGCACGCAGAAACACGTCGAGGTACAGAGTCAATAAGAGTGCGGATGGTGTCCTGAGGGATGGTTCTCCATTCTCTGTCAACCATTTGCCACAGTTGGTCGTCCGTACGAGGCTGGGGCAGAGTTTGCAAACGGCGTCCAATGAGATCCCACACGTGTTCGATTGGTGAGAGATCCGGAGAGTACGCTGGCCACGGAAGTATCTGTACACCTCGTAGAGCCTGTTGGGACATGCGAGCAGTGTGTGGGCGGGCATTGTCCTGCTGAAACAGAGCATTGGGCAGCCCCTGAAGGTACGGGAGTGCCACCGGCCGCAGCACATGCTGCACGTAGCGGTGGGCATTTAACGTGCCTTGAATACGCACTAGAGGTGACGTGGAATCATACGCAATAGCGCCCCAAACCATGATGCCGCGTTGTCTAGCGGTAGGGCGCTCCACAGTTACTGCCGGATTTGATCTTTCTCCACGCCGACGCCACACTCGTCTGCGGTGACTATCACTGACAGAACAGAAGCGTGATTCATCGGAGAACACGACGTTCCGCCATTCCCTCATCCAAGTCGCTCTAGCCCGGCACCATGCCAGGCGTGCACGTCTATGCTGTGGAGTCAATGGTAGTCTTCTGAGCGGAAGCCGGGAGTGCAGGCCTCCTTCAACCAATCGACGGGAAATTGTTCTGGTCGATATTGGAACAGCCAGGGTGTCTTGCACATGCTGAAGAATGGCGGTTGACGTGACGTGCGGGGCTGCCACCGCTTGGCGGCGGATGCGCCGATCCTCGCGTGCTGACGTCACTCGGGCTGCGCCTGGACCCCTCGCACGTGCCACATGTCCCTGCGCCAACCATCTTCGCCACAGGCGCTGCACCGTGGACACATCCCTATGGGTATCGGCTGCGATTTGACGAAGCGACCAACCTGCCCTTCTCAGCCCGATCACCATACCCCTCGTAAAGTCGTCTGTCTGCTGGAAATGCCTCCGTTGACGGCGGCCTGGCATTCTTAGCTATACACGTGTCCTGTGGCACACGACAACACGTTCTACAATGACTGTCGGCTGAGAAATCACGGTACGAAGTGGGCCATTCGCCAACGCCGTGTCCCATTTATCGTTCGCTACGTGCGCAGCACAGCGGCGCATTTCACACCATGAGCATACCTCAGTGACGTCAGCCTACCCTGCAATTGGCATAAAGTTCTGACCACTCCTTCTTGGTGTTGCATTTGCTCTGTCAGTCAGTGTATTTTTACCTTGCAAGCAGCCTGCACGTGTTCGACCTAGCAAGCATCAGTCGCCAGTCTAAATCTCAGCTGCTAACATGGTGAGACAGTTATCATTGCAACACCGTATTTTCGTATGTCAAAGTTATGGTTTCATCTTCATTGTCGTGTGAACAGTCATAACTCTCGCTATTGTGCAGAAAAATCTAATGGTGTTTATGAAGTCCCTCGTTATGATGAGAAGATTGGTGTTTGGTGTGCTGTTAATGCAAGACGAGTAATTGGGCAATAAATGCAGAGAGGTACCAAGATGACATTTTGACGCCTTTCTTCCATCAGTTACCGGAAGAAGAAAATTCGCGCGGGTGGTTTCAACAAGATTCAGCCCCTGCTCATAGAGCAGAAGATTCCCTTCTTACAATCTCGGAAGTGTTGACAGATAGAGTGATCAATGCTGGTCTATATTCCCCTCGTTCTCCAGATCTAACAGTGTGTGACCTTTACTTGTGGGGTAAACTGAAAGAAAAAGTGCATCAAACAAATCGTGACACTTTGGAGGAACTGAAAGGAAACATTGCGAATGAAATCAGGAACATTACAGTGGCAGAACTCACTCTGGTCAGCCAGAATGCCTGTATAACTCAGGAAGGACGACACTTCCAGCATATTTTATAAGGTAAGATTTCATATAAGATTGTATACACGCTTAAAGAAGGGTGACCACGCGCGTCATAAATTCGGCCGAGGCAACTGCCATAGCGCAGATTACAAACACGGTGCGTGAGTTTATAAGATAAAACCTGTAGTATTACGTAGGCGACCCTGAGGCCATACGATGATTATTATTATTATTATTATTATTATTATTATTATTATTATTATTATTATTATTATTATTATTATTATTATTATTATGATTATTATTATAAATAGAGAGGCAATATGTTAGTTACCGAACGACTGACTGATCTGCTGACTAAATGATAGCACCTCAAAATTTCAAGATTAAAAAAACTACCACAGCGTTATATCACATTAGACATAAATTTTCAGAATCATTATCATTCATGACCCTGCATGCATGATGCTTAAGATGCACCGTATGGAGGCGGATAACGAAAATCCTGTCACATTAGTCCTGCAAAACGAGGGAGAAACGAGATGTTGGAGAAACATCCAGGGACGAGGTGCCCCTTAATACGCTAAGGCTGACCTTCCCTTAAATCCTCAAATTGGTTTCCTTCCGTTCTTATTAGTGTATTTCTATTGATATTTCAAATATTATATATCTGAACTCACGCTGCTTAGCGCATGTCTCTTCCGCATAAACCACGACTCATACTACAATGCTTATCAACTGAAATATCGCAGCCTTGAGAAAGGTATAGTTCTAAGAGCTGAAACAACCCCTCTGATGGTCTTATAGACCATGTGCACCCCCTTGTGCTTTGAATAATACGCCTTTATTATTATTATTATTATTATTATTATTATTATTATTATTATTATTATTATTATTGTACCGGGCGGTACACCTCCACACCGCTAATTCAAAATGTGCGCCAGTTGAAACTCCTCTGTTGGAGGAAGTCTGAACTTTATCTACGCTATTAATTCTCTACTTTCTCTGAAGATGTCACCACATGGAAAACTTTGAGTTTTTGAACTGTGTCATTTTTGATGTGTTTTTGTTTCGCTTGAAGTAAGAAGTGTGAACTTTCTCTTCTAGAGGACACTACTGAAGATCAACAATAGTGCAACCTAGTGCCCAGTCAAAGAACTATTTTGTTGGAGAAATTTTTATTTCAAATGTTTGTTCTTTGCTAAATTTCCTTCTGTTATTGTTTAAGTTGGCTGTATACCCCTCTTTTTCCCCTTGTTTTAGATTTATCCAATCCCGAATTTCTTTGAGTTTTTCTCGACCAATCCGATGTATCTTCCCCCTACTTGGATATGTTTCTGTACCCTAGCCAATAAAGAATGTGCTGGAGGGTGTTTTCATTCCCCTAATGCCTAGAAACTTCTGCGAGAGGATATAAACTGCTGATTTTAGGGTCTCCGGGCCACTTCTGTTCCATCTTTCAGTGTATTAAGTACATAGCAGGAGGCGGGAAGCGCCTCTTTCCTCGGCAGCGGTCAACAACAAGGTAATGGCCGATTAATAACTTCTTTCTTTGCTAGCTCAGCAGTTTAACTCTCGGGGCGGGTTCTAAGCTTTCCACCATGTAACCGTTTCCTAAATGTAACTACTCTTTTCATTTATTCTCTTTTAAAGCTACATACTGGGATAGAGAGTGCTAACCCTCTCGAGCTCCCACTCATATTGTTTTGAGGTGAACTTATTTTTCTCAACCTATTCTTCGATAACGTAAAACAAATTGTTCTCTTCTTAAGTCACCTCTTTAGTATGGGATTAGCCCTTGTATTAACGGCCTAGTGCCAAGTAGGTCTTAATCAAAGTGTATTAGGAGTGCAAGTTCGCCTCCTCTCAAATTGTTATTTTAGAGGTCATTTAATTAACCTGCTTTTCATTTAATAGACCTCAGTAGATTGGGTATTTTACCCCTGTGTTTATGTCCGTTGAGGACAACTTGAAGGTGGAGTTTGGTGTGGCCTGGGAGAGGCTTAAATTTGAGAGCGAGTGGCTCTTTTGAAAATTGAGTGTTGTACGTATCGTGGAGGCTTTGCAGTGCAATTTGGAGCAAGGGCTCCTAGGCATGAATGGGGTTTTCTGCCCCTCTGTCGAAACTTGTGTTTGGGGTAAAACTGAGCTGATTGCCCAAGCAGTGTAAAGTCAGGGCGCGAAGCCCAAATTCTGTAAATATTGTAACTACCCTTTTGATTTGCTACTTTGTACCTGCCATGCTTGTTATTTCTTTGTTTTTGAAAAGAAAATATAACCTTGTTAAATTTTACATTAACTTTGATTCCGTAGTTTGAGACCCGTTCACGCCCGCACCTTCTTTCACGCATAACTACCACGGATATCTCCGTAACAAGTGGTAGCAGAGCGTGGTTGAATGGGTCTCAATTTAGCCCCTTTTGACGGCTAAACATTGTTTGTTCCGAACTCTAACTATTTTCCCAGTTGCTGGAATTTTTTTGAGTTTTTCAAAATTGTTCTGTCACCATGCCCGGCCCTCGCGATGTTCTCCATCTTAACTATTTGCGCAAGGAGGAGTTGTTCTATGAATTGACTATTAGAAATGTACAATCTGGAGGCACGGTTGCAGTAGACACAAACAAGCTTAGAGAGTCCCTAGATTTGCCCATTTCCATCTCCAATTTGGGAGAGAAAGAAATTGACGACTCTCTTTCCACGATCACGGAGAATATTTCTGGGCTAGCTTCTGTAGTTAGTTTTTTTGATGAAAATGATCCTTCTCCTAATCAAATTAAGCGTGTGCAAGCTAGGCTGTTTCATTTTTCAAATAGAGTTAACGATCTGTTGTCTCTAAAGTTGAATGACGTTCAGAAGAAGGAAGCTAGTACGCTGCTTGAAAATATGTCTCAATTATCTAGCAAGGTCACTCAATTGTTAACAGGGGAGGTTCCTCCCAAAAGCGATCTACCCACCACAGTGAATGTAGGTAGCGAGGAAGAGCCTCATAAGGGAGAAGTTAATAGGATAACCGTTGCTGCTCAAACTATCTCTGCCCCATTGGACAACGAATCTGAACGCCGTGCATCGTTGAGTAACATCCGTTCGGAATTAACTTCCTTGCCTTTGAAACCTTTACCTACTATGTCACCCGGGTTTAGCAGCTTGCCTCATCCATTGGCAATGTTGCTCAGAGGTATCTCTAAGTTTTCGGTTAATACCACCAGTGAAGTAATTTCATTTTTAAGATTTCTGGTTAAATTTCAGGATCATGCACTTGTGTTTTCTCTTTCTCCATGTCAAATTTTGCAAATTATCTATCCGTATGCTATTGGTATTCTCTCAGATAAAATCGTAAGAGCCATTGCCGAGCAATCATCTATTGAGGATTTCCATGCCCACTTGCTAGCTAACTTCATCCCGGCTAGGGCCAGGTCCTCCCTTATTCAGAAGTACTATTATCGTGTACAGCGCTTGGATGAGAACTTGGCTGATTTCATACAGGACATTAAGTTTTATACTAGGGTGTTTGCTCTGCACTTCCCTGAGGACCAGATTGTACAGGCTATTGTAGAAGGCATTTCACCATCTTATAGGTCATATTTGTGTTTCGCGGCGTGCCCGCAAACTTTCTCTGAACTTGAAGCGTTGGCCGTCTCAGCGGAAGGAGTTAGGTACGCTGATTCTTTGCGTGTGGCAAAAGAACCCCCTCCTTCGTTTAGTAATACTCGGCCTCCACCTCGCCGACCAGTCACACCCCGTAAATGTTATGCTTGCGGGTCGCCTGACCATCTTCGCAATAAATGTCCATTGGTCAAAACTAGTAGGGCAAATAATGGAGCTGGTTCAGCACAAGGCTGTTTTAAATGTGGGGCTTTCTCACATATCGCCAAGAATTGCCCAAACTCGAATAGCACCCCCTCCTGCTCAACTTCTGGTGCAAATTCTACCTATGCCAATAATAAAAAGTGACTAGTGGCTTCGGCTGAGTCGACTAATCCATCTTCCCGAGACTCAGCCCCTGGTAAACAGGTTGTAAATTCAGGGAACGAGCAATTTTCAAATTTATCTTTTGAAGGTCCCAAAGAGGGTCTTAGGATTGCGGCGGATTCCCCCGCACCGGTTCCTTTTCTTAAGATCGAGTTAAATAACGAGCCTATAACAGCTCTCTTAGATTCAGGCAGTGTTTGTTCGATTATTTCGGCTGAATGGTATTCTAAATTGAAATCTGTTTGTAAACTACCTGACTATGTCTCATCTCCTGTTCAATATGTTTCGGCTAATTCATCCCCATTAGAAATTCTCGGTTCCTTATATATCAAAATTCGTATTTTTAAATTCACATGGAAAGTTAAATTGTTTGTGGCCAAGCTCTTGTCTTGCCCCATTATATTGGGAGCGGACTTTATTTCTCACACTGGTCTTGTGCTCGATCTTCAGAGTAGGTCTTGCATTTTCAAATTTGCCTCTAATTGTAACATCCCTTTATTAAAGTGTAATTCTGCATTATGTTCTTCTATTTCGCCTACCCAGGATGAGATGTTGTTAGACCTTAGACATCTACCTGAGGAGCAGGCTGATAGTATTCGCAAATTGTGTCAGTCGTTTCCCGAGGTGTTCTCTGATACTCTTGGTGTTACTGACCTGATCGAATACAAAATTGAGGTCACGGATTCGATTCCTGTCCGTTTTCCACCGTATAGGCTATCTCCACCTAAAATGAAGGCTCTGAAAGAAATTATCGATCAGATGTTGAAGGATGGTATTATTAGGCCCTCTAAGTCGGCGTATTCTTCGCCTATTTTTCTAGTTCCGAAGCCCCAAGGAGGCTTCAGGCCTGTCATTGATTATAGGGCTCTCAATCGGAAGGTGGTGTTGCAATCTGTGCCCCTTCCTGACCTTCATTCTTGTTTTTCATGGTTTCGTAAGGCCAAGTTCTTTACTATCTTGGACTTGAATCAGGCCTACAATCAAATTCCACTTGCCGAAGAGTCTAAACACCTTACAGCGTTTGCCACGGACTGGAATTTATATGAATACAACCGCGTGCCTTTCGGGCTCCCCACGGGAGCAGCTGTACTCACTAGGCTACTAGATAGGGTCTTCTCCGACATCAAATTTGAGTACTTATATCACTACTTGGATGATGTCGTCGTATTTTCAGAGACTTTTGAAGAGCATCTAGATCATCTGCGAGAAGTTCTCGATCGCCTTCGTAAGGCTGGGTTAACTGTTAAGTTGTCCAAGGTTGCCTTCGCTAAGCCCTCTATGTCTTTCCTAGGGCATATTGTGTCACCTGATGGTGTAGCTGTCGATCATTCTAGAACACAGGCC
The DNA here is from genome assembly GCF_040414725.1 of Anabrus simplex. Classification (NCBI taxonomy): domain Eukaryota; kingdom Metazoa; phylum Arthropoda; class Insecta; order Orthoptera; family Tettigoniidae; genus Anabrus; species Anabrus simplex. The sequence goes on along the minus strand of NC_090268.1, from coordinate 228,637,721 downwards.
ATCCGTGATTTTAAACCTCCCAAGGACATTAAAGGCATCGCCAGGTTCATTGGTATGGTGAATTTCTTCAGGAAGTTTATTCCTAACTTCGCTAATAGAGCGGCACCCTTAAACCTTCTTCGTAGGAAAGGCATCAAATTTGAGTGGGGACCTTCTCAACAAGCCGCTTTTGAAGACCTTAAATTAGCACTTTGTAATGCCCCTGTACTTGCTATGCCTGATTTCTCGAAGAAATTCATCGTCCAAACCGACGCGTCGTCGTCATCAGTAGCGGCAGTACTTCTTCAAGAGACTGAACTAGGGAGGCGACCCATCGCCTATTCATCTAGGACTTTGTCGGCTCAAGAAGCCAAGTATTCCATCTATGAGCTCGAAGGTTTGGCAGTCTTATTCGCCTTAGAGAAGTTCCGTCTCTATCTGGAACATGTTAAATTCGACCTGGAGACAGATAATCAAGCCTTAAGCTGGGTCTTAGGTAGGCCGCGTCGTACTGGTCGTATAGCCCGTTGGGCCATCCGTATTTCTGCCTTCCAATTCGATGTCAGGCATATCAGAGGTACCGAAAATATTGTTGCTGATGGACTCAGTCGTATGTTTTCAAACGACGTTGAGATCCATGAACCGGTCGACCGTTCATCACCTCCCGAGTCCACACTATTTGATGTTAATACCATCTTAACGGATGCCCCCATGCTCTTTAGGGATATCGAGAAATACCAACGTGAAGATCCGACGCTGGCTCCGATAATGGAAACCCTTTCTTCTGGGGAACATGTTGTCCCTTATGTTCTGCGGAATGGTGTTTTCTGTTGCCCTTCGAGGCATGACAAGATGATGAAGGTTGTCGTTCCAGCTGTTCTTGTGCCTATGATCTTCAAGTACTATCATGAGACACCATTAGGGGGGCATCTTGGAAACTTTAAAACTCGTGAGAAGATTCGTGAAAGGTTCATTTGGAAAGGTATGGACGGTGAAATCCGTGAACTAGTAAAGGCTTGTAAATCCTGTTTGATTAGTAAACCAACCATGTCCACCAAGGTAGGCCTTTTGTCTTCCCATCAAGCGTCGCGCCCCATGGAACGCCTGTACATTGATTATGTAGGACCCTTCCCCCTGTCAAAGGGTAATGCTAACAAGTTCATCTTTGTATGCGTAGATGGTTTTACCAGATTTTCTTGGTTATTTCCGACTAAGCTGGCTACCGCTCAGTCCACCATTACTTGCCTAAATTCTATTTTTGCTTCTTTTGGTCCGTGCCAATATATTGTGTCTGATAACGCTAAGGCGTTTACATCAAATCTTTTTCGTAAATTCTGTTTTGATTTATCCATCTCTCATGTAACTACTTCCGCTTATTACCCTCAACCATCTCTGGCTGAACGGGTTAATCGTAATCTCAGGTCCGCACTTATTGCCTATCATCATGAAGATCATTCCAGGTGGGACACGTCCCTGCATTGGTTAGCTTTTGCTTTGAATTCGGCGGTTCATGAATCACATAAATTCACTCCAGCCTCTTTAATGTTCAAATTTGTTCCCAACTCGCCGCTCTCTAACCTCTGTTCTCTGAGTGACATTCTACCCGAGACAATAGATCCGGATAACATTAAAGATCTTTGGAAGAAGGCTAAAGCCAATCTTAAGGTATCTCATGAAAAGGTTAGGGAAAGGTATGATCGTGGACGGAGACCCACCACTTTGAAGGTAGGTGACCAGGTGATGGTCAAGAACTTTGTTCCCGCGGGCAAGCTTGCCCCCAGATTCCATGGGCCATGCATTATTCTGGATTTCCTTACGCCGGTTACCTTATTGTTAAGTAATCCAGCCACCGAGAGGATATTTAGAGTTCACCTGTCCCAGGTGAAACCGGTGTAATTTCTGTGTTAACTTGCTTCATATTATTTTGAAAGGGATATGAAGGTTATATTTTTTTTTTTGAGTTTCACTTTTAAGGCTTTCTGCCCCTTCTATAATATTTTGTTTTATATGTAAGCATTTGTGTGAAACCTCCCCCGATTTGTTAAACTGCCATTCTGTCCTTGCCTCGGCCATTACCACGCTCCCGTCTCCTGCTCCAATATACACTGTGGCTTGATTGCATTGAATGCCATGGACAACTGCACGCCGCTGACCCCTCAACCTTTTCACCAAGACTGTGCCCTCAAAAAAAATGATGATGGTCCAACAATATTCTGCCGCCTAGCTTTAATGTTTCAGTGCCCCCGCAGCCGCGCGGCGCTGTGCCGCGACTGGGTTCGAGGACGGGCCCCCTCGGCCCCAGCGAGGACGACATGTGCACGGCGAGCCGGAGCTCTCCTCCCGGCCAAGGCTGATGTGCGGCGCACGACCTGCTACTTGCCCGCAGCCTGTATTCCTTCACCGCGGGCGCGGCGTGTTTCAACACCACTGCTCCCCTCATAGTGCGGGTGAGCGGTATCTCAGGGTACTTGAGGGGTCCGAGCGGCCTCCTTTGGACGCAAGCTGCACCGGCCGGTCTGGCCATCCAACTTCATCAACATCAACTACATGGACAGTTACGATAAGCAATGACTACACTTGGGAATTCAACAGCAATATTTGGTGGACATTGCAAAATTTTTCATCACTTTTAGTATTAAAAGGTTATCTTCAGAATTCTACTTCTACAAACTTAAAAACTATACTTCATCTGCAACAACAAAATTTTGAAACTAAATCAAACCAAACTAAGAAAATCTTATAAATTTTTTTTTTTGGCAATTAATCTCCATATCTACATCAAAACTTGGACCTTGTTTTCAAACCATTTCATGTGTCACCCCGGGAGGAACTTTTGGGGGGGAGGTCTGTACCGGGCGAGTAGTATAATTGGAATGGTTCGGCCGCCTCCTCCTCCTCCCGCCGCCTCCTCCGCCGCCTCATCCGCCGCCTCCTCCGCCGCCGCCTCCGCCTCCGCCGCCCGCGGGAAATTTGAATTTTGGCGGGAAATTTGAATTTTGGCGCGAGATTTGAATTTGTAAACAAAGCCACGTGCTTTTTGACAGCTGTCATCGACAACAACGCAACGCTAACCTCACTGCTGCCATCTTGACGGGCCTAAACCTCACTAGTGCCAACTTAACCTAACTAGCATGAGGTAAACAAAGCCACGTGTTTTTTGACAGCCACGTGCTTTTTGACAGACAACAACGCATCGCTAACCTCAGTACTGCCATCTTGACGGGCCTAAACCTCAGTAGTGCCAACTTAACCTAACTAGTGCGAGATAAACAAATCCACGTGCTTTTTGACAGCCACGTGCTTTTTGACAGATTTGTAAACAAAGCCACGTGCTTTTTGACAGCTGTCATCGACAACAACGCATCGCTAACCTCAGTACTGCCATCTTGACGGGCCTAAACCTCAGTAGTACCAACTTAACCTAACTAGCGTGTGGTAAACAAAGCCACGTGCTTTTGACAGCCACGTGCTTTTTTGACAGCTGTCATCCGCCATCTTTAAACTACAGAGCACCGTGCTGCCCTCTTTCATCACCTATCATCGGCAGTGTTGCCATCTTGACAGACCTAAACCTTAGTGCTACCAACTTAACCTCACTAGCTCGAGATAAACAAATCCACGTGCTTTTTGACAGCCACGTGCTTTTTTGATAGCTGTCATCCGCCATCTTTGAGCACAGTGCTACCCTCTTTAGCTACTCACCTTTGAAATGTGGTGGCGGATAATTTGAAAAATGCTTTTCGACAAGCAGCCATCTTTAATCCAGAGAGAACAGTGCTACCCTCTATGTGGTGGCGGCAAATTGAAAAATTCCACGTGCTCTTGTTTGGAAACAAACTCACGTGCTTTTTCGACAGCTACCATCTGCCATCTTTAATCTATAGAGCACAGTGCTGCCCTCTTTAGCTACTTACCTTTGAAATGTGGTGGCGACAAATTCCACGTGCTCTTGTTTAGTAAACAAACTCACGTGCTTTTTTGTCAGCTGTCATCCGCCATCTTTAATCTATAGAGCACAGTGCTGCCCTCTTTATCGTAGTAGATGTAAATTCGTCACAGCTGTCATCCGCAGTGCTGCCATCTTAACGGGCTTAAACCTTAGTGCTACCAACTTAACCTTACTAGCGCGAGGTAAACAAATCCACGTGCTTTTTGACAGCTGTCATCCACCATCTTTAATCTATAGAGCACAGTGGTGCCCTCTTTAGCTACTTACCTTTGAAATGTGGTGGCGGATAATTTGAAAAATGCTTTTTGATAGCAGCCATCTTTGAGCACCGTGCTACCCTCTTTTGTGGTGGCAGGCAATTCCACGTGACAGCAGCCATCTTTAATCATGAGAGCACCGTGCTGCCCTCTATGTGGTGGCGGCAAATTCTACATGCTCTTGTTTGGAAACAAACTCACGTGCTTTTTTCTGACAGCTGTCATCCGCCATCTTGCATCACAAACCTCAGTGCTGCGCTCTTTAGCTAGATACCTTTGAAATGTGGTGGCGGCAATTTGAAAAAAATCTATGTGCTCTTGTTTAGTAAACAAAGCCACGTGCTTTTTATGACAGCTATCATCCACCATCTTTAATCAATAGAGCACGGTGCTGCTATCATGCAGGCAATTTCATCACCTGTCATCCGCCATCTTTTAATGAACAGAGCACCGTGCTGCTCTCTGTAGTAGCGGGCAATTTGAAAAGTTCTGTTAGCTGTCATCCGCCATCTTTAATCAAGAGAGCACCGTGCTGCCATCTATGTGGTGGCGGCAAATTCTACGTGCTACGCGCAGCTGTCATCCACCATCTTACATCGCAAACCTCAGTGCTACACTCTATGTGGTGGCGGATAATTTAAAAAGAAAAATTCTACATCAGTCCTCTCTCGACGCTAATTGCACAAGATGGTGACTATACATGACTCCTTAAAGGTGCTTATGCAAGATGATCGCTATACATAGACGCCCTTGGGATGCTTGCGCAAGATGGCGGTTATACAAGGCTCCTTATGAGGGATGCTTGCGCGAGATGGTGGTTGCTCTTATGAGGCGGCTTAAGGATCCATGACTAGAGACGCCCTAAGGATGCTTGCGCAAGATGGCGGATGCAAGATGGCGGCTATACATAGCTCCTTATGAGACAGCCAGTACTCGATACAACATGTGATCAGAACATTGATTGATGTGTTCAGAACACTGTACTCGATACAACATGTGATTAAAACATTGTGTGGTGTGTTCAGAACACTACATAAGTAGAATCGAACGCTGTATTAGGGGATACCTTTGCTTAGATTGAAACATAACAAGACTAGAATTGAACACTGCACATTGATTGATTGATGTGTTCAGAACACAAAATAAGTAGAATCGAACACTGTACTCGATGTCGTTAACTTCAACATGTGATTAAAACATTGTCTGGTGTGTTCAGAACACTACATAAGTAGAATCGAACGCTGTACAACATGTTAGGGGATACCTTTGTTTAGATTGAAACATAACAAGACTAGAATTGAACACTGCACTCGATGTCGTTACATGCGATCAGAACAATGATTGATGTGTTCAGATCACGAAACAAGTAGAACCGAACACTGTACAACATGTTAGGGGATACCTTTGTTCTAAGAAGATCAGCTTGAAACATAACAAGACTAGAATTGAACACTGCACTCGATACAACATGTAATCAGAACATTGATTGATGCGTTCAGATCACGAAACAAGTAGAACCGAACACTGTACAACATGTTAAGGGATACCTTTGTTTAGATTGAAACTAACAAGACTAACACTTCAAATGATTTGCTTAGTACGAAAATAAAAAAATATATACCGCGTAGCTAACTCGTTCATCACACTGCTAAGACGCTTAGTAATTGTGAATACACTCATACGAAAATCAAGAAAGCACACTGCGTAGCCAACTCGCTCGGCTCACTCGCTTAGTATTTGCAACACACACGGATAAGAATGTTCCGAGATACTTACATGTTTTTTAAGGGAGGGTGAAAGATCATAAATTATATGTACACATGTTGTCTCCTCCAAGTTGTAAGATGAAATAGACGCAGTACTGCGAGTTTCCGCTCTAGCTGGCGAACGGAAGTAGCATGATATCTCAGCAAAAAATAATACGCGTGCGCTTGCAAGTCAGACACAATGATGGATACCGCGATTCAAATCCTGGTAACTTATGCCGTCGGGAAGGGTATCCGGCGAGCATCTAGCTGTAAATCCTCGATTCTCGACAGATTCTTAATCCGAGTTCTTTGACGTCAGGAAGGGCAACTAGTTGAAAACAATTATCGAACACGCATCGCGAAGGCAAGAGTGTGCAGCGATATGCTTGTTTAGACTTGCAGATTACGAAAAGAAACATAACAAGACTTGAGTCTTAAAACAAATTCTTGCGATTTAAAATCTTAGTCAGGAAGGGCATCCAGCAGTAAAACAATAGTTCGTGATTTAAAATCTAGCAGTAAAACCCCCGATTCTCGACAGATTCTTAATCCGAGTTCTTTGACGTCAGGAAGGGCTACTAGTTGAAAACAATTATCGAACACGCATCGCGAAGGCAAGAGTGTGCAGCGATATGCTTGTTTAGACTTGCAGATTACGAAAAGAAACATAACAAGACTTGAGCCTTAAAACAAATTCTTGCGATTTAAAATCTTAGTCAGGAAGGGCATCCAGCAGTAAAACAATAGTTCGTGATTTAAAATCTAGCAGTAAAACCCCCGATTCTCGACAGATTCTTAATCCGAGTTCTTTGACGTCAGGAAGGGCAACCGGTTGAAAACAATTATCGAACACGCATCGCGAAGGCAAGAGTGTGCAGCGATATGCTTGTTTAGACTTGCAGATTACGAAAAGAAACATAACAAGACTTGAGTCTTAAAACAAATTCTTGCGATTTAAAATCTTAGTCAGGAAGGGCATCCAGCAGTAAAACAATAGTTCGTGATTTAAAATCTAGCAGTAAAACCCCCGATTCTCGACAGATTCTTAATCCGAGTTCTTTGACGTCAGGAAGGGCAACCGGTTGAAAACAATTATCGAACACGCATCGCGAAGGCAAGAGTGTGCAGCGATATGCTTGTTTAGACTTGCAGATTACGAAAAGAAACATAACAAGACTTGAGTCTTAAAACAAATTCTTGCGATTTAAAATCTTAGTCAGGAAGGGCATCCGGTACAAGACTTGAGTCTTAAAACAAATTCTTGCGATTTAAAATCTTAGTCAGGAAGGGCATCCAGCAGTAAAACAATAGTTCGTGATACTGCGATTTAAAATCTAGCTGTATATCCCCCGATTCTCGACAGATTCTTAATCCGAGTTCTTTGACGTCAGGAAGGGCAACTAGTTGAAAACAATTATCGAACACGCATCGCGAAGGCAAGAGTGTGCAGCGATATGCTTGTTTAGACTTGCAGATTACGAAAAGAAACATAACAAGACTTGAGTCTTAAAACAAGTTCTTGCGATTTAAAATCTTAGTCAGGAAGGGCATCCAGCAGTAAAACAATAGTTCGTGATTTAAAATCTAAGAAGTGCATCTAGCTGTAAAACCCCCGATTCTCGACAGATTCTTAATCCGAGTTCTTTGACGTCAGGAAGGGCAACCGGTTGAAAACAATTATCGAACACGCATCGCGAAGGCAAGAGTGTGCAAAGGACAACTCAACAAATTCTTGCGATTTAAACACATTTTTATTCCCAAGAGAATCGAACCCGAGACTACCGGGTGAGAGGCATGCATACTGTAGGCTATGGGTTTGTTCTACTGTCCATGAAGTCGTATCAGCGCAGAGCGAGCAGCGGAATGCGTGTGTTAGCTGAAATTGTACACGTATCTTCCGGCTCGGCCTTGAACGAGGACACTGATAAGCGGCTTGTAACTCGCGAACGTCTTCTTAGCTGAGTACCATTCAAGCTCTTAAAACACAGTACTAATTAAGGTTGTAAAATATTCTGAAATAGTCCTCCTCTGTAGTGTAGTAGTTAGCTGCTACCCTCGGAGGTCCGAGTTCGATTCCCGGCTCTGCCACGGAATGTGTAGCATTTAGCCTATGTAAGTTCCTAACGTAAAATATCATGATTGTACGGAGAGGTTAAAACACACACAGTGCCTACTCCTATCGAAAGAACCTGCACGGTACCGGCATGTAGGCTTCTCCTGGTGAAGGAGCATGCACATGGTTTAACGCCTCCTATCAACAGCCCTTACTTAATGCTGGCTTTTTTGCACACCCCGCCTCACACCATAGTTTTACGA